>NC_091816.1:41211136-41515227 GCF_041296235.1 Equus asinus | reverse complement strand
GCACTCGTCCCTTGCTGGGCTCCAGGGAGGCTTCCAAGTCTTGGGTAGTGGGAGCAACCCTGTGGTGAACTCAGCGGTGCACATGTCTTTATGCAGGAGTGTTTCCGAGTTCTTTTGATCAACACGCCGCAGAGGAATAGCTGGATCATATGGGACATGGATTCTTCAAGTTCTGAGGCAGTTCCACACCGCTTGGCGTAGTGGCTGCACCGGTCTGCACTCCCACCAACGGTGCAGGAGGCTTCCCTTCTCTCCACCTCCTCTCTGACACTTGTGGCTTCCTGTCTGCTTCCTTATAGCCATTCTGACCACAGTGAGCTGCTGTGCCCTTGCAGTTTGCATTTGCATGGGCCTGAGACTTCATGACGGTGAACAAGTGTTCATGCACCCGTTGGCCCTCTTTCGATCTTCTTGGCAGAAATCTCTGTTTCCATCTTCTGCCCAGGTTTTCATTGGCTTGTTGTTTTTTTTTTTTTTCCTGTGGGGACGTGCGAGTTGATTGCATCTTTGGGCTTTTCACCCCTTGTCCGATGTGTGGTTTGCAAACATCCTCCCCCAGTCGTTGTGCTATCTTTGCATTCAGTCGATGGTTTCCTTCACTGGGCAGAAGCGTCCGCATTTGACGTGGTCCCGTTGGTTTCTTGTTGACTTGGTTGCCCTGGCCCAGTCGGACTTGCTTCTTCCAAACAGGCGGCTCAGACAGATGGCAAAGAGCACTCTGCCTAGGTCTTCGGCTACAAGGTTCACGGTTTCAAGTCTGCCATTCAAGGCTTTGATCCATTTCAGGTGGTGTGTGTGCCAGGTGTAACATCATGGTGTACTCTCGTTGTGTTCCATGTGGCTGTGCAGGCTTCCCAGCACCGTTTATGGTAGAGACTCTCCTTTCTCCGCTGTCTCCTCTTGGCTCCCTGGTCGAAAATGGGCTGTCCATGTAGGTTTGAGTTGGGCTCTGGGTTCTCGATTCTGTTGCATGGGTCTGTGTGCCTGTTTTGGGGCCCAGACTGTGCCGTCTCGGTACCTAGTGCTTCGTCCTATATGTTGAAATCGGAAAGTGTGCCACGTCCTGCTTTTTTCGTTTTCCTGAGGATTCCTTTGCCTAGTCAGGGTCTCTTGTTGCTGGCTAGAAACTTTAGGATTCCCTCTTCTGTCTCTGTGGGAAACATTGCTGCAACTTTGACTGGGATTGCATGGAATCCAGAGATTCCTTGCTCTGGTAGGGACGTTTCCAGTGTGTTGATGCTTCCACTCTTACATCCTGGAATCTCCTTCTTTCTCCTTGTGTCTTCTTGAATTTCTTTCCCCGAACGTTGGTTAGTTTTCCATTGCCATGGCTTTCACCTGTTTTGCTAAGTTTCTTCATAGAGATCTCATCCTTCTCACTGGCATGCAGTTTTTCACTTTTTCTTTTCAGCTTCAGTTTCTCTATGCTTTGCAACTTGGAATCGGTTTTGTTCTGGCAGAAGTGCATCGCTGAGCTCACATCTGCTGGCAATGCTCCTGTCTTTGCTGTGGAAGTCTGGCCCTGTCTAACGTCCCTTCCCGTCTGCCTCTACACTACTTCCGACGCCTGCCCCAGAATGCCTGAAGCAGTGGTGAGCAGGCTCACCCGAGGGTCCACCCGGCCCACCCCGGGTCACCGACCCAGAAGGTGCGGACCTCACCGCTGTGCCACCGGCCGGCCCCTTTCATGTTCCGTTGGCAACCTGCAGTTGAGGGCAATGGGACTTGAATATGCTACTTGAGCCCAACTCTGGCACTGTGTAGATGAGGCCAGGTTGTTTTTCGGGTCCACTGCGATGTCAGAGGATTTGTCATAATCGTGTCTCTGCTGTCCCGGCAAGCTTCACGGACACACGGTTTCCTGGCCCGCTTGGAGCAGTCTCATAACTCACCCTTCCCACTTAGCCCAGCCTTGACCTTCGCTGCCGTCTTTTGGCTTGTGAATTTCTCTGCCTTTCAAAGGTTCCAGCAGAGTCTGTCTAAAGACGGACATCATCTTTCATTGTGGATCATCCAGGTGTGATTTCTGTTCGAGTTCCATTTTCTGGGACCTTTGTCTCTTTTCCATAGGAGAATCGTCATGGTATTTCTCAGCTATCCCCCTTAGACATGCTTATCAGTCCGTTCCCCTTCCTTCCAAGTGATTCATTTTGCATTTCTGGAATCACCGTATGTTCTCTAGGCCGAGGTGTGAGTGCTTTCGTGACTCTTGGTTGTTGTCTTTGAATTTGCACCGGTCACTTGAAGGAGTCTTTGCTGTCCTAGCCTGGGTCAAACGAAGCACTGGGAACACGTGGTCATCTGGGTTGGTCTGAAATCCTGAGGTCAGAAACTCCAAACTCGAGGTGGTCCTGGCATCCCCCTTCACGGACACAATGTTTCCAGGACAAATTAGACGAGTCTGATGAATCCCTCTCTCCAGGAAAGATATTTTTCTGTCTCCTTTCCGGATTTGGGAAGTTTCGAACTTCACCCCTGATCCTGGAACGTTCCCCCAGGTGCCGTCTAGATACGGGCTTCCTTTATTTCTATAGGCTGTGCCATTTGTTTGCCTTACATCCTCAGCCCTGGCCTGTTTATTTTTCTTGAAACAGAATTGTAATGTTCTCATTTTCAGCCCACTTCCTTACATGTGGTGTCAAAACACATAATCCATAATCCTTCTACGGCAAGAGGTAGGGGGAGAGAATTTCGATGGAGGCAAACTGAGCACACTAGCCTGGGAGGGCAGCCTTCACGAAGGAACGAAGCCCTGTGGAAAAGGGTGCTTTTCAGCACCCTTGTAGAGCACTTCCAAACAAAGAGACATAGCCCAAGCGTGACGGGGCTCCATTCCTTCAAGGCTCCCAAGACATCTCTTGGGACACATTAGCATGTACCCGGTGGGCCCCCGTGACGCCAGAGCTATGGAAAGTGAGACTGATCTGCAAAGAATGCCAGGGGCCAAGGAAAGGAGGCATCGAGTCTTCTCTTCAACGTCCTCAAGACCTCATTCTTGACTTTGGCTTATGCTTAAGGCAGAAGGACCACGTAGGTCTGATAAGGCCCAAGTCCGGCCTCTTGCTTCCAATCAAGTTGCAAGCTTGAATCAGCATGGCCTCCCCATAGACTTGAATAGATGACAACGTTCTCCTCTCGGGGCTTGTCCCTCTATTCTCGCTTCTTGCCAAGGATTCCTTTCTTACCCCTCGAATCAGCGTCTGTTACATGTCTTCCAGTTTCTGTGTCCGCTTTCTGTTTCTCAAAGCTGTTTCTGGGTATCCCTCCCTTTAATAGCCTAGCCTAGGCCAATCCTCAGTCTGTAACCGTGCGGCCATCTTGGCGGACATGATCCTCGTGATGTCATAAACAACCTCAAAATTCGAAGTTGTCCTGACAACCTGCGTGCACACAGAGTTTCAGAGCCATCTCAGGCCAGTCTGACTCCTCACCCTTTCCTGGTAGGATAGTTTTCCTTTTTCTCGATTTCTTGTCGGTTTCTGTCTTGCCCCTCGAACTTTGGAAGGCCTGCTACATTCTCTCTAGACACTGGTTTCTGTCCTGTAAGATTATCCTGGGTTTCACCTCTTACATTTTATGTAGATGGCCAAGTGGGTGGACGTTCCCCAGAGGAAGTCCTGGACTCCCTCCCAGGTTGAAGTTGCCCGGGCCGTCCTCTGATGCGCAATGATCGTGTCATCTCCTAGCACTCTGCCGATTCCACCTTGGCAGGTCCCATGTTTTCCTTCCTTCTTCCTCTGGGGAAGTGTACCAGAGGCGTTCATGGAATGTAAAAGACTCACGGTTCTTTTTCTGGTGCATATTGATAACGATACCTCACCATTGCTACTTAGTTTATGATCCCTGTCCGCACCGTACCATGAAATCTGTATTTCCTAACACTGCTAATGTGATCTGCACCCGTGATGTGAAACAGTGAGGCCTGGGCCGGCCAAGCGGAACGTGGGCGCTTACCCGCTCCGCCACAGGGCCGGCCCTGAATTGGACTTTTGGACCAACCTTTTGCCTGAGCTTGGGAACACGTGGGCCTGTTTGGATTATTCGTGAAGGTGATTAGTAGTAACATCCTGGACGGTAACCTTTTCCGTGGGTGCATGGGTTTAGCAGGCAGCATGTTCTGTGGCTAGTATTCCTCTTCATCTATTCGGAATGGTCTACCTTTCTGTAGCATCAGTACGCATTTTGAGGTGATTTTCCAGCCTTGGAAGTTCACCTTCTCTAATCTCTTTCAGCCCCAAAGCTTTATGCCGTCATTCTGGACCCCATTTTGGATTTTTTTTGCTTTTAGGTGAATTTATTGCCGCATCCCTGCATTAGAACATCCTATATCTTTCCGATTTGCATCCTCATCGATGTAGACTTCCGTGTAGCTGACATCATCTTCCCCTGCGTAAGCCTAATAGCAGGCCCTCACCACACACTTGTGCCTCATCATCTGTTTCACCCTCTCACACCTCCCCGCTTTGTCTCTGGGAACCCCCAATCAAATGTCCCGTGCCACCTGTTCCTGACCGCTTGTTTTGGCTTCTCCTACTCTTAAGTGAGGTCCTACGGTACTTGCCTTGCTCCCTGGGGCTTGTTTCACTTCCCTAAAACCCTCACAGCCATTCTGGTGGTCACAAATGGCTGGATTGCATCCTTGGTTCCGGCTGACTGGTATGCCATTGCGTGGCTATAGCCCATCTTCCTTATGCACTCGTCCCTTGCTGGGCTCCAGGGAGGCTTCCAAGTCTTGGGTAGTGGGAGCGACGCTGTGGTGAACTCAGCGGTGCACATGTCTTTATGCAGGAGTGTTTCCGAGTTCTTTGGATCAACACGCCGCAGAGGAATAGCTGGATCATATGGGACATGGATTCTTCAAGTTCTGAGGCAGTTCCACACCGCTTGGCGTAGTGGCTGCACCGGTCTGCACTCCCACCAACGGTGCAGGAGGCTTCCCTTCTCTCCACCTCCTCTCTGACACTTGTGGCTTCCTGTCTGCTTCCTTATAGCCATTCTGACCACAGTGAGCTGCTGTGCCCTTGCAGTTTGCATTTGCATTGGCCTGAGACTTCATGACGGTGAACAAGTGTTCATGCACCCGTTGGCCCTCTTTCCATCTTCTTGGCAGAAATCTCTGTTTCCATCTTCTGCCCAGGTTTTCATTGGCTTGTTGTTTTTTTTTTTTTTCCAGTGGGGACGTGCGAGTTGATTTCATCTTTGGGCTTTTCACCCCTTGTCCGATGTGTGGTTTGCAAACATCCTCCCCCAGTCGTTGTGCTATCTTTGCATTCAGTCGATGGTTTCCTTCACTGGGCAGAAGCGTCCGCATTTGACGTGGTCCCGTTGGTTTCTTGTTGACTTGGTTGCCCTGGCCCAGTCGGACTTGCTTCTTCCAAACAGGCGGCTCAGACAGATGGCAAAGAGCACTCTGCCTAGGTCTTCTGCTACAAGGTTCACGGTTTCAAGTCTGCCATTCAAGGCTTTGATCCATTTCAGGTGGTGTGTGTGCCAGGTGTAACATCATGGTGTACTCTCGTTGTGTTCCATGTGGCTGTGCAGGCTTCCCAGCACCGTTTATGGTAGAGACTCTCCTTTCTCCGCTGTCTCCTCTTGGCTCCCTGGTCGAAAATGGGCTGTCCATGTAGGTTTGAGTTGGGCTCTGGGTTCTCGATTCTGTTGCATGGGTCTGTGTGCCTGTTTTGGGGCCCAGACTGTGCCGTCTCAGTACCTAGTGCTTCGTCCTATATGTTGAAATCGGAAAGTGTGCCACGTCCTGCTTTTTTCGTTTTCCTGAGGATTCCTTTGCCTAGTCAGGGTCTCTTGTTGCTGGCTAGAAACTTTAGGATTCCCTCTTCTGTCTCTGTCGGAAACATTGCTGCAACTTTGACTGGGATTGCATGGAATCCAGAGATTCCTTGCTCTGGTAGGGACGTTTCCAGTGTGTTGATGCTTCCACTCCTACATCCTGGAATCTCCTTCTTTCTCCTTGTGTCTTCTTGAATTTCTTTTCCCCAACGTTGGTTAGTTTTGCATTGCCATGGCTTTCACCTGTTTTGCTAAGTTTCTTCATAGAGATCTCATCCTTCTCACTGGCATGCAGTTTTTCACTTTTTCTTTTCAGCTTCAGTTTCTCAATGCTTTGCAACTTGGAATCGGTTTTGTTCTGGCAGAAGTGCATCGCTGAGCTCACATCTGCTGGCAATGCTCCTGTCTTTGCTGTGGAAGTCTGGCCCTGTCTAACGTCCCTTCCCGTCTGCCTCTACACTACTTCCGACGCCTGCCCCAGAATGCCTGAAGCAGTGGTGAGCAGGCTCACCCGAGGGTCCACCCGGCCCACCCCGGGCCACCGACCCAGAAGGTGCGGACCTCACCGCTGCGCCACCGGCCGGCCCCTTTCATGTTCCATTGGCAACCTGCAGTTGAGGGCAATGGGACTTGAATATGCTACTTGAGCCCAACTCTGGCACTGTGTAGATGAGGCCAGGTTGTTTTTCGGGTCCACTGCGATGTCAGAGGATTTGTCATAATCGTGTCTCTGCTGTCCCGGCAAGCTTCACGGACACACGGTTTCCTGGCCCGCTTGGAGCAGTCTCATAACTCACCCTTCCCACTTAGCCCAGCCTTGACCTTCGCTGCCGTCTTTTGGCTTGTGAATTTCTCTGCCTTTCAAAGGTTCCAGCAGAGTCTGTCTAAAGACGGACATCATCTTTCATTGTGGATCATCCAGGTGTGATTTCTGTTCGAGTTCCATTTTCTGGGACCTTTGTCTCTTTTCCATAGGAGAATCGTCATGGTATTTCTCAGCTATCCCCCTTAGACATGCTTATCAGTCCGTTCCCCTTCCTTCCAAGTGATTCATTTTGCATTTCTGGAATCACCGTATGTTCTCTAGGCCGAGGTGTGAGTGCTTTCGTGACTCTTGGTTGTTGTCTTTGAATTTGCACCGGTCACTTGAAGGAGTCTTTGCTGTCCTAGCCTGGGTCAAACGAAGCACTGGGAACACGTGGTCATCTGGGTTGGTCTGAAATCCTGAGGTCAGAAACTCCAAACTCGAGGTGGTCCTGGCATCCCCCTTCACGGACACAATGTTTCCAGGACAAATTAGACGAGTCTGATGAATCCCTCTCTCCAGGAAAGATATTTTTCTGTCTCCTTTCCGGATTTGGGAAGTTTCGAACTTCACCCCTGATCCTGGAACGTTCCCCCAGGTGCCGTCTAGATACGGGCTTCCTTTATTTCTATAGGCTGTGCCATTTGTTTGCCTTACATCCTCAGCCCTGGCCTGTTTATTTTTCTTGAAACAGAATTGTAATGTTCTCATTTTCAGCCCACTTCCTTACATGTGGTGTCAAAACACATAATCCATAATCCTTCTACGGCAAGAGGTAGGGGGAGAGAATTTCGATGGAGGCAAACTGAGCACACTAGCCTGGGAGGGCAGCCTTCACGAAGGAACGAAGCCCTGTGGAAAAGGGTGCTTTTCAGCACCCTTGTAGAGCACTTCCAAACAAAGAGACATAGCCCAAGCGTGACGGGGCTCCATTCCTTCAAGGCTCCCAAGACATCTCTTGGGACACATTAGCATGTACCCGGTGGGCCCCCGTGACGCCAGAGCTATGGAAAGTGAGACTGATCTGCAAAGAATGCCAGGGGCCAAGGAAAGGAGGCATCGAGTCTTCTCTTCAACGTCCTCAAGACCTCATTCTTGACTTTGGCTTATGCTTAAGGCAGAAGGACCACGTAGGTCTGATAAGGCCCAAGTCCGGCCTCTTGCTTCCAATCAAGTTGCAAGCTTGAATCAGCATGGCCTCCCCATAGACTTGAATAGATGACAGCGTTCTCCTCTCGGGGCTTGTCCCTCTATTCTCGCTTCTTGCCAAGGATTCCTTTCTTACCCCTCGAATCAGCGTCTGTTACATGTCTTCCAGTTTCTGTGTCCGCTTTCTGTTTCTCAAAGCTGTTTCTGGGTATCCCTCCCTTTAATAGCCTAGCCTAGGCCAATCCTCAGTCTGTAACCGTGCGGCCATCTTGGCGGACATGATCCTCGTGATGTCATAAACAACCTCAAAATTCGAAGTTGTCCTGACAACCTGCGTGCACACAGAGTTTCAGAGCCATCTCAGGCCAGTCTGACTCCTCACCCTTTCCTGGTAGGATAGTTTTCCTTTTTCTCGATTTCTTGTCGGTTTCTGTCTTGCCCCTCGAACTTTGGAAGGCCTGCTACATTCTCTCTAGACACTGGTTTCTGTCCTGTAAGATTATCCTGGGTTTCACCTCTTACATTTTATGTAGATGGCCAATTGGGTGGACGTTCCCCAGAGGAAGTCCTGGACTCCCTCCCAGGTTGAAGTTGCCCGGGCCGTCCTCTGATGCGCAATGATCATGTCATCTCCTAGCACTCTGCCGATTCCACCTTGGCAGGTCCCATGATTTCCTTCCTTCTTCCTCTGGGGAAGTGTACCAGAGGCGTTCATGGAATGTAAAAGACTCACGGTTCTTTTTCTGGTGCATATTGATAACGATACCTCACCATTGCTACTTAGTTTATGATCCCTGTCCGCACCGTACCATGAAATCTGTATTTCCTAACACTGCTAATGTGATCTGCACCCGTGATGTGAAACAGTGAGGCCTGGGCCGGCCAAGCGGAACGTGGGCGCTTACCCGCTCCGCCACAGGGCCGGCCCTGAATTGGACTTTTGGACCAACCTTTTGCCTGAGCTTGGGAACACGTGGGCCTGTTTGGATTATTCGTGAAGGTGATTAGTAGTAACATCCTGGACGGTAACCTTTTCCGTGGGTGCATGGGTTTAGCAGGCAGCATGTTCTGTGGCTAGTATTCCTCTTCATCTATTCGGAATCGTCTACCTTTCTGTAGCATCAGTACGCATTTTGAGGTGATTTTCCAGCCTTGGAAGTTCACCTTCTCTAATCTCTTTCAGCCCCAAAGCTTTATGCCGTCATTCTGGACCCCATTTTGGATTTTTTTTGCTTTTAGGTGAATTTATTGCCGCATCCCTGCATTAGAACATCCTATATCTTTCCGATTTGCATCCTCATCGATGCAGACTTCCGTGTAGCTGACATCATCTTCCCCTGCGTAAGCCTAATAGCAGGCCCTCACCACACACTTGTGCCTCATCATCTGTTTCACCCTCTCACAACTCCCCGCTTTGTCTCTGGGAACCCCCAATCAAATGTCCCGTGCCACCTGTTCCTGACCGCTTGTTTTGGCTTCTCCTACTCTTAAGTGAGGTCCTACGGTCCTTGCCTTGCTCCCTGGGGCTTGTTTCACTTCCCTAAAACCCTCACAGCCATTCTGGTGGTCACAAATGGCTGGATTGCATCCTTGGTTCCGGCTGACTGGTATGCCATTGCGTGGCTATAGCCCATCTTCCTTCTGCACTCGTCCCTTGCTGGGCTCCAGGGAGGCTTCCAAGTCTTGGGTAGTGGGAGCAACCCTGTGGTGAACTCAGCGGTGCACATGTCTTTATGCAGGAGTGTTTCCGAGTTCTTTTGATCAACACGCCGCAGAGGAATAGCTGGATCATATGGGACATGGATTCTTCAAGTTCTGAGGCAGTTCCACACCGCTTGGCGTAGTGGCTGCACCGGTCTGCACTCCCACCAACGGTGCAGGAGGCTTCCCTTCTCTCCACCTCCTCTCTGACACTTGTGGCTTCCTGTCTGCTTCCTTATAGCCATTCTGACCACAGTGAGCTGCTGTGCCCTTGCAGTTTGCATTTGCATGGGCCTGAGACTTCATGACGGTGAACAAGTGTTCATGCACCCGTTGGCCCTCTTTCGATCTTCTTGGCAGAAATCTCTGTTTCCATCTTCTGCCCAGGTTTTCATTGGCTTGTTGTTTTTTTTTTTTTTCCTGTGGGGACGTGCGAGTTGATTGCATCTTTGGGCTTTTCACCCCTTGTCCGATGTGTGGTTTGCAAACATCCTCCCCCAGTCGTTGTGCTATCTTTGCATTCAGTCGATGGTTTCCTTCACTGGGCAGAAGCGTCCGCATTTGACGTGGTCCCGTTGGTTTCTTGTTGACTTGGTTGCCCTGGCCCAGTCGGACTTGCTTCTTCCAAACAGGCGGCTCAGACAGATGGCAAAGAGCACTCTGCCTAGGTCTTCGGCTACAAGGTTCACGGTTTCAAGTCTGCCATTCAAGGCTTTGATCCATTTCAGGTGGTGTGTGTGCCAGGTGTAACATCATGGTGTACTCTCGTTGTGTTCCATGTGGCTGTGCAGGCTTCCCAGCACCGTTTATGGTAGAGACTCTCCTTTCTCCGCTGTCTCCTCTTGGCTCCCTGGTCGAAAATGGGCTGTCCATGTAGGTTTGAGTTGGGCTCTGGGTTCTCGATTCTGTTGCATGGGTCTGTGTGCCTGTTTTGGGGCCCAGACTGTGCCGTCTCGGTACCTAGTGCTTCGTCCTATATGTTGAAATCGGAAAGTGTGCCACGTCCTGCTTTTTTCGTTTTCCTGAGGATTCCTTTGCCTAGTCAGGGTCTCTTGTTGCTGGCTAGAAACTTTAGGATTCCCTCTTCTGTCTCTGTGGGAAACATTGCTGCAACTTTGACTGGGATTGCATGGAATCCAGAGATTCCTTGCTCTGGTAGGGACGTTTCCAGTGTGTTGATGCTTCCACTCTTACATCCTGGAATCTCCTTCTTTCTCCTTGTGTCTTCTTGAATTTCTTTCCCCGAACGTTGGTTAGTTTTCCATTGCCATGGCTTTCACCTGTTTTGCTAAGTTTCTTCATAGAGATCTCATCCTTCTCACTGGCATGCAGTTTTTCACTTTTTCTTTTCAGCTTCAGTTTCTCTATGCTTTGCAACTTGGAATCGGTTTTGTTCTGGCAGAAGTGCATCGCTGAGCTCACATCTGCTGGCAATGCTCCTGTCTTTGCTGTGGAAGTCTGGCCTTGTCTAACGTCCCTTCCCGTCTGCCTCTACACTACTTCGGACGCCTGCCCCAGAATGCCTGAAGCAGTGGTGAGCAGGCTCACCCGAGGGTCCACCCGGCCCACCCCGGGCCACCGACCCAGAAGGTGCGGACCTCACCGCTGCGCCACCGGCCGGCCCCTTTCATGTTCCGTTGGCAACCTGCAGTTGAGGGCAATGGGACTTGAATATGCTACTTGAGCCCAACTCTGGCACTGTGTAGATGAGGCCAGGTTGTTTTTCGGGTCCACTGCGATGTCAGAGGATTTGTCAGAATCGTGTCTCTGCTGTCCCGGCAAGCTTCACGGACACACGGTTTCCTGGCCCGCTTGGAGCAGTCTCATAACTCACCCTTCCCACTTAGCCCAGCCTTGACCTTCGCTGCCGTCTTTTGGCTTGTGAATTTCTCTGCCTTTCAAAGGTTCCAGCAGAGTCTGTCTAAAGACGGACATCATCTTTCATTGTGGATCATCCAGGTGTGATTTCTGTTCGAGTTCCATTTTCAGGGACCTTTGTCTCTTTTCCATAGGAGAATCGTCATGGTATTTCTCAGCTATCCCCCTTAGACATGCTTATCAGTCCGTTCCCCTTCCTTCCAAGTGATTCATTTTGCATTTCTGGAATCACCGTATGTTCTCTAGGCCGAGGTGTGAGTGCTTTCGTGACTCTTGGTTGTTGTCTTTGAATTTGCACCGGTCACTTGAAGGAGTCTTTGCTGTCCTAGCCTGGGTCAAACGAAGCACTGGGAACACGTGGTCATCTGGGTTGGTTTGACATCCTGAGGTCAGAAACTCCAAACTCGAGGTGGTCCTGGCATCCCCCTTCACGGACACAATGTTTCCAGGACAAATTAGACGAGTCTGATGAATCCCTCTCTCCAGGAAAGATATTTTTCTGTCTCCTTTCCGGATTTGGGAAGTTTCGAACTTCACCCCTGATCCTGGAACGTTCCCCCAGGTGCCGTCTAGATACGGGCTTCCTTTATTTCTATAGGCTGTGCCATTTGTTTGCCTTACATCCTCAGCCCTGGCCTGTTTATTTTTCTTGAAACAGAATTGTAATGTTCTCATTTTCAGCCCACTTCCTTACATGTGGTGTCAAAACACATAATCCATAATCCTTCTACGGCAAGAGGTAGGGGGAGAGAATTTCGATGGAGGCAAACTGAGCACACTAGCCTGGGAGGGCAGCCTTCACGAAGGAACGAAGCCCTGTGGAAAAGGGTGCTTTTCAGCACCCTTGTAGAGCACTTCCAAACAAAGAGACATAGCCCAAGCGTGACGGGGCTCCATTCCTTCAAGGCTCCCAAGACATCTCTTGGGACACATTAGCATGTACCCGGTGGGCCCCCGTGACGCCAGAGCTATGGAAAGTGAGACTGATCTGCAAAGAATGCCAGGGGCCAAGGAAAGGAGGCATCGAGTCTTCTCTTCAACGTCCTCAAGACCTCATTCTTGACTTTGGCTTATGCTTAAGGCAGAAGGACCACGTAGGTCTGATAAGGCCCAAGTCCGGCCTCTTGCTTCCAATCAAGTTGCAAGCTTGAATCAGCATGGCCTCCCCATAGACTTGAATAGATGACAGCGTTCTCCTCTCGGGGCTTGTCCCTCTATTCTCGCTTCTTGCCAAGGATTCCTTTCTTACCCCTCGAATCAGCGTCTGTTACATGTCTTCCAGTTTCTGTGTCCGCTTTCTGTTTCTCAAAGCTGTTTCTGGGTATCCCTCCCTTTAATAGCCTAGCCTAGGCCAATCCTCAGTCTGTAACCGTGCGGCCATCTTGGCGGACATGATCCTCGTGATGTCATAAACAACCTCAAAATTCGAAGTTGTCCTGACAACCTGCGTGCACACAGAGTTTCAGAGCCATCTCAGGCCAGTCTGACTCCTCACCCTTTCCTGGTAGGATAGTTTTCCTTTTTCTCGATTTCTTGTCGGTTTCTGTCTTGCCCCTCGAACTTTGGAAGGCCTGCTACATTCTCTCTAGACACTGGTTTCTGTCCTGTAAGATTATCCTGGGTTTCACCTCTTACATTTTATGTAGATGGCCAATTGGGTGGACGTTCCCCAGAGGAAGTCCTGGACTCCCTCCCAGGTTGAAGTTGCCCGGGCCGTCCTCTGATGCGCAATGATCATGTCATCTCCTAGCACTCTGCCGATTCCACCTTGGCAGGTCCCATGATTTCCTTCCTTCTTCCTCTGGGGAAGTGTACCAGAGGCGTTCATGGAATGTAAAAGACTCACGGTTCTTTTTCTGGTGCATATTGATAACGATACCTCACCATTGCTACTTAGTTTATGATCCCTGTCCGCACCGTACCATGAAATCTGTATTTCCTAACACTGCTAATGTGATCTGCACCCGTGATGTGAAACAGTGAGGCCTGGGCCGGCCAAGCGGAACGTGGGCGCTTACCCGCTCCGCCACAGGGCCGGCCCTGAATTGGACTTTTGGACCAACCTTTTGCCTGAGCTTGGGAACACGTGGGCCTGTTTGGATTATTCGTGAAGGTGATTAGTAGTAACATCCTGGACGGTAACCTTTTCCGTGGGTGCATGGGTTTAGCAGGCAGCATGTTCTGTGGCTAGTATTCCTCTTCATCTATTCGGAATCGTCTACCTTTCTGTAGCATCAGTACGCATTTTGAGGTGATTTTCCAGCCTTGGAAGTTCACCTTCTCTAATCTCTTTCAGCCCCAAAGCTTTATGCCGTCATTCTGGACCCCATTTTGGATTTTTTTTGCTTTTAGGTGAATTTATTGCCGCATCCCTGCATTAGAACATCCTATATCTTTCCGATTTGCATCCTCATCGATGCAGACTTCCGTGTAGCTGACATCATCTTCCCCTGCGTAAGCCTAATAGCAGGCCCTCACCACACACTTGTGCCTCATCATCTGTTTCACCCTCTCACAACTCCCCGCTTTGTCTCTGGGAACCCCCAATCAAATGTCCCGTGCCACCTGTTCCTGACCGCTTGTTTTGGCTTCTCCTACTCTTAAGTGAGGTCCTACGGTCCTTGCCTTGCTCCCTGGGGCTTGTTTCACTTCCCTAAAACCCTCACAGCCATTCTGGTGGTCACAAATGGCTGGATTGCATCCTTGGTTCCGGCTGACTGGTATGCCATTGCGTGGCTATAGCCCATCTTCCTTCTGCACTCGTCCCTTGCTGGGCTCCAGGGAGGCTTCCAAGTCTTGGGTAGTGGGAGCAACCCTGTGGTGAACTCAGCGGTGCACATGTCTTTATGCAGGAGTGTTTCCGAGTTCTTTTGATCAACACGCCGCAGAGGAATAGCTGGATCATATGGGACATGGATTCTTCAAGTTCTGAGGCAGTTCCACACCGCTTGGCGTAGTGGCTGCACCGGTCTGCACTCCCACCAACGGTGCAGGAGGCTTCCCTTCTCTCCACCTCCTCTCTGACACTTGTGGCTTCCTGTCTGCTTCCTTATAGCCATTCTGACCACAGTGAGCTGCTGTGCCCTTGCAGTTTGCATTTGCATGGGCCTGAGACTTCATGACGGTGAACAAGTGTTCATGCACCCGTTGGCCCTCTTTCGATCTTCTTGGCAGAAATCTCTGTTTCCATCTTCTGCCCAGGTTTTCATTGGCTTGTTGTTTTTTTTTTTTTTCCTGTGGGGACGTGCGAGTTGATTGCATCTTTGGGCTTTTCACCCCTTGTCCGATGTGTGGTTTGCAAACATCCTCCCCCAGTCGTTGTGCTATCTTTGCATTCAGTCGATGGTTTCCTTCACTGGGCAGAAGCGTCCGCATTTGACGTGGTCCCGTTGGTTTCTTGTTGACTTGGTTGCCCTGGCCCAGTCGGACTTGCTTCTTCCAAACAGGCGGCTCAGACAGATGGCAAAGAGCACTCTGCCTAGGTCTTCTGCTACAAGGTTCACGGTTTCAAGTCTGCCATTCAAGGCTTTGATCCATTTCAGGTGGTGTGTGTGCCAGGTGTAACATCATGGTGTACTCTCGTTGTGTTCCATGTGGCTGTGCAGGCTTCCCAGCACCGTTTATGGTAGAGGCTCTCCTTTCTCCGCTGTCTCCTCTTGGCTCCCTGGTCGAAAATGGGCTGTCCATGTAGGTTTGAGTTGGGCTCTGGGTTCTCGATTCTGTTGCATGGGTCTGTGTGCCTGTTTTGGGGCCCAGACTGTGCCGTCTCGGTACCTAGTGCTTCGTCCTATATGTTGAAATCGGAAAGTGTGCCACGTCCTGCTTTTTTCGTTTTCCTGAGGATTCCTTTGCCTAGTCAGGGTCTCTTGTTGCTGGCTAGAAACTTTAGGATTCCCTCTTCTGTCTCTGTGGGAAACATTGCTGCAACTTTGACTGGGATTGCATGGAATCCAGAGATTCCTTGCTCTGGTAGGGACGTTTCCAGTGTGTTGATGCTTCCACTCTTACATCCTGGAATCTCCTTCTTTCTCCTTGTGTCTTCTTGAATTTCTTTCCCCGAACGTTGGTTAGTTTTCCATTGCCATGGCTTTCACCTGTTTTGCTAAGTTTCTTCATAGAGATCTCATCCTTCTCACTGGCATGCAGTTTTTCACTTTTTCTTTTCAGCTTCAGTTTCTCTATGCTTTGCAACTTGGAATCGGTTTTGTTCTGGCAGAAGTGCATCGCTGAGCTCACATCTGCTGGCAATGCTCCTGTCTTTGCTGTGGAAGTCTGGCCTTGTCTAACGTCCCTTCCCGTCTGCCTCTACACTACTTCGGACGCCTGCCCCAGAATGCCTGAAGCAGTGGTGAGCAGGCTCACCCGAGGGTCCACCCGGCCCACCCCGGGCCACCGACCCAGAAGGTGCGGACCTCACCGCTGCGCCACCGGCCGGCCCCTTTCATGTTCCGTTGGCAACCTGCAGTTGAGGGCAATGGGACTTGAATATGCTACTTGAGCCCAACTCTGGCACTGTGTAGATGAGGCCAGGTTGTTTTTCGGGTCCACTGCGATGTCAGAGGATTTGTCAGAATCGTGTCTCTGCTGTCCCGGCAAGCTTCACGGACACACGGTTTCCTGGCCCGCTTGGAGCAGTCTCATAACTCACCCTTCCCACTTAGCCCAGCCTTGACCTTCGCTGCCGTCTTTTGGCTTGTGAATTTCTCTGCCTTTCAAAGGTTCCAGCAGAGTCTGTCTAAAGACGGACATCATCTTTCATTGTGGATCATCCAGGTGTGATTTCTGTTCGAGTTCCATTTTCAGGGACCTTTGTCTCTTTTCCATAGGAGAATCGTCATGGTATTTCTCAGCTATCCCCCTTAGACATGCTTATCAGTCCGTTCCCCTTCCTTCCAAGTGATTCATTTTGCATTTCTGGAATCACCGTATGTTCTCTAGGCCGAGGTGTGAGTGCTTTCGTGACTCTTGGTTGTTGTCTTTGAATTTGCACCGGTCACTTGAAGGAGTCTTTGCTGTCCTAGCCTGGGTCAAACGAAGCACTGGGAACACGTGGTCATCTGGGTTGGTTTGACATCCTGAGGTCAGAAACTCCAAACTCGAGGTGGTCCTGGCATCCCCCTTCACGGACACAATGTTTCCAGGACAAATTAGACGAGTCTGATGAATCCCTCTCTCCAGGAAAGATATTTTTCTGTCTCCTTTCCGGATTTGGGAAGTTTCGAACTTCACCCCTGATCCTGGAACGTTCCCCCAGGTGCCGTCTAGATACGGGCTTCCTTTATTTCTATAGGCTGTGCCATTTGTTTGCCTTACATCCTCAGCCCTGGCCTGTTTATTTTTCTTGAAACAGAATTGTAATGTTCTCATTTTCAGCCCACTTCCTTACATGTGGTGTCAAAACACATAATCCATAATCCTTCTACGGCAAGAGGTAGGGGGAGAGAATTTCGATGGAGGCAAACTGAGCACACTAGCCTGGGAGGGCAGCCTTCACGAAGGAACGAAGCCCTGTGGAAAAGGGTGCTTTTCAGCACCCTTGTAGAGCACTTCCAAACAAAGAGACATAGCCCAAGCGTGACGGGGCTCCATTCCTTCAAGGCTCCCAAGACATCTCTTGGGACACATTAGCATGTACCCGGTGGGCCCCCGTGACGCCAGAGCTATGGAAAGTGAGACTGATCTGCAAAGAATGCCAGGGGCCAAGGAAAGGAGGCATCGAGTCTTCTCTTCAACGTCCTCAAGACCTCATTCTTGACTTTGGCTTATGCTTAAGGCAGAAGGACCACGTAGGTCTGATAAGGCCCAAGTCCGGCCTCTTGCTTCCAATCAAGTTGCAAGCTTGAATCAGCATGGCCTCCCCATAGACTTGAATAGATGACAGCGTTCTCCTCTCGGGGCTTGTCCCTCTATTCTCGCTTCTTGCCAAGGATTCCTTTCTTACCCCTCGAATCAGCGTCTGTTACATGTCTTCCAGTTTCTGTGTCCGCTTTCTGTTTCTCAAAGCTGTTTCTGGGTATCCCTCCCTTTAATAGCCTAGCCTAGGCCAATCCTCAGTCTGTAACCGTGCGGCCATCTTGGCGGACATGATCCTCGTGATGTCATAAACAACCTCAAAATTCGAAGTTGTCCTGACAACCTGCGTGCACACAGAGTTTCAGAGCCATCTCAGGCCAGTCTGACTCCTCACCCTTTCCTGGTAGGATAGTTTTCCTTTTTCTCGATTTCTTGTCGGTTTCTGTCTTGCCCCTCGAACTTTGGAAGGCCTGCTACATTCTCTCTAGACACTGGTTTCTGTCCTGTAAGATTATCCTGGGTTTCACCTCTTACATTTTATGTAGATGGCCAAGTGGGTGGACGTTCCCCAGAGGAAGTCCTGGACTCCCTCCCAGGTTGAAGTTGCCCGGGCCGTCCTCTGATGTGCAATGATCGTGTCATCTCCTAGCACTCTGCCGATTCCACCTTGGCAGGTCCCATGTTTTCCTTCCTTCTTCCTCTGGGGAAGTGTACCAGAGGCGTTCATGGAATGTAAAAGACTCACGGTTCTTTTTCTGGTGCATATTGATAACGATACCTCACCATTGCTACTTAGTTTATGATCCCTGTCCGCACCGTACCATGAAATCTGTATTTCCTAACACTGCTAATGTGATCTGCACCCGTGATGTGAAACAGTGAGGCCTGGGCCGGCCAAGCGGAACGTGGGCGCTTACCCGCTCCGCCACAGGGCCGGCCCTGAATTGGACTTTTGGACCAACCTTTTGCCTGAGCTTGGGAACACGTGGGCCTGTTTGGATTATTCGTGAAGGTGATTAGTAGTAACATCCTGGACGGTAACCTTTTCCGTGGGTGCATGGGTTTAGCAGGCAGCATGTTCTGTGGCTAGTATTCCTCTTCATCTATTCGGAATCGTCTACCTTTCTGTAGCATCAGTACGCATTTTGAGGTGATTTTCCAGCCTTGGAAGTTCACCTTCTCTAATCTCTTTCAGCCCCAAAGCTTTATGCCGTCATTCTGGACCCCATTTTGGATTTTTTTTGCTTTTAGGTGAATTTATTGCCGCATCCCTGCATTAGAACATCCTATATCTTTCCGATTTGCATCCTCATCGATGTAGACTTCCGTGTAGCTGACATCATCTTCCCCTGCGTAAGCCTAATAGCAGGCCCTCACCACACACTTGTGCCTCATCATCTGTTTCACCCTCTCACACCTCCCCGCTTTGTCTCTGGGAACCTCCAATCAAATGTCCCGTGCCACCTGTTCCTGACCGCTTGTTTTGGCTTCTCCTACTCTTAAGTGAGGTCCTACGGTACTTGCCTTGCTCCCTGGGGCTTGTTTCACTGCCCTAAAACCCTCACAGCCATTCTGGTGGTCACAAATGGCTGGATTGCATCCTTGGTTCCGGCTGACTGGTATGCCATTGCGTGGCTATAGCCCATCTTCCTTCTGCACTCGTCCCTTGCTGGGCTCCAGGGAGGCTTCCAAGTCTTGGGTAGTGGGAGCGACGCTGTGGTGAACTCAGCGGTGCACATGTCTTTATGCAGGAGTGTTTCCGAGTTCTTTGGATCAACACGCCGCAGAGGAATAGCTGGATCATATGGGACATGGATTCTTCAAGTTCTGAGGCAGTTCCACACCGCTTGGCGTAGTGGCTGCACCGGTCTGCACTCCCACCAACGGTGCAGGAGGCTTCCCTTCTCTCCACCTCCTCTCTGACACTTGTGGCTTCCTGTCTGCTTCCTTATAGCCATTCTGACCACAGTGAGCTGCTGTGCCCTTGCAGTTTGCATTTGCATTGGCCTGAGACTTCATGACGGTGAACAAGTGTTCATGCACCCCTTGGCCCTCTTTCCATCTTCTTGGCAGAAATCTCTGTTTCCATCTTCTGCCCAGGTTTTCATTGGCTTGTTGTTTTTTTTTTTTTTCCTGTGGGGACGTGCGAGTTGATTGCATCTTTGGGCTTTTCACCCCTTGTCCGATGTGTGGTTTGCAAACATCCTCCCCCAGTCGTTGTGCTATCTTTGCATTCAGTCGATGGTTTCCTTCACTGGGCAGAAGCGTCCGCATTTGACGTGGTCCCGTTGGTTTCTTGTTGACTTGGTTGCCCTGGCCCAGTCGGACTTGCTTCTTCCAAACAGGCGGCTCAGACAGATGGCAAAGAGCACTCTGCCTAGGTCTTCGGCTACAAGGTTCACGGTTTCAAGTCTGCCATTCAAGGCTTTGATCCATTTCAGGTGGTGTGTGTGCCAGGTGTAACATCATGGTGTACTCTCGTTGTGTTCCATGTGGCTGTGCAGGCTTCCCAGCACCGTTTATGGTAGAGACTCTCCTTTCTCCGCTGTCTCCTCTTGGCTCCCTGGTCGAAAATGGGCTGTCCATGTAGGTTTGAGTTGGGCTCTGGGTTCTCGATTCTGTTGCATGGGTCTGTGTGCCTGGTTTGGGGCCCAGACTGTGCCGTCTCGGTACCTAGTGCTTCGTCCTATATGTTGAAATCGGAAAGTGTGCCACGTCCTGCTTTTTCCGTTTTCCTGAGGATTCCTTTGCCTAGTCAGGGTCTCTTGTTGCTGGCTAGAAACTTTAGGATTCCCTCTTCTGTCTCTGTCGGAAACATTGCTGCAACTTTGACTGGGATTGCATGGAATCCAGAGATTCCTTGCTCTGGTAGGGACGTTTCCAGTGTGTTGATGCTTCCACTCCTACATCCTGGAATCTCCTTCTTTCTCCTTGTGTCTTCTTGAATTTCTTTCCCCCAACGTTGGTTAGTTTTCCATTGCCATGGCTTTCACCTGTTTTGCTAAGTTTCTTCATAGAGATCTCATCCTTCTCACTGGCATGCAGTTTTTCACTTTTTCTTTTCAGCTTCAGTTTCTCAATGCTTTGCAACTTGGAATCGGTTTTGTTCTGGCAGAAGTGCATCGCTGAGCTCACATCTGCTGGCAATGCTCCTGTCTTTGCTGTGGAAGTCTGGCCCTGTCTAACGTCCCTTCCCGTCTGCGTCTACACTACCTTGGACGCCTGCCCCAGAATGCCTGAAGCAGTGGTGAGCAGGCTCACCCGAGGGTCCACCCGGCCCACCCCGGGCCACCGACCCAGAAGGTGCGGACCTCACCGCTGCGCCACCGGCCGGCCCCTTTCATGTTCCGTTGGCAACCTGCAGTTGAGGGCAATGGGACTTGAATATGCTACTTGAGCCCAACTCTGGCACTGTGTAGATGAGGCCAGGTTGTTTTTCGGGTCCACTGCGATGTCAGAGGATTTGTCAGAATCGTGTCTCTGCTGTCCCGGCAAGCTTCACGGACACACGGTTTCCTGGCCCGCTTGGAGCAGTCTCATAACTCACCCTTCCCACTTAGCCCAGCCTTGACCTTCGCTGCCGTCTTTTGGCTTGTGAATTTCTCTGCCTTTCAAAGGTTCCAGCAGAGTCTGTCTAAAGACGGACATCATCTTTCATTGTGGATCATCCAGGTGTGATTTCTGTTCGAGTTCCATTTTCTGGGACCTTTGTCTCTTTTCCATAGGAGAATCGTCATGGTATTTCTCAGCTATCCCCCTTAGACATGCTTATCAGTCCGTTCCCCTTCCTTCCAAGTGATTCATTTTGCATTTCTGGAATCACCGTATGTTCTCTAGGCCGAGGTGTGAGTGCTTTCGTGACTCTTGGTTGTTGTCTTTGAATTTGCACCGGTCACTTGAAGGAGTCTTTGCTGTCCTAGCCTGGGTCAAACGAAGCACTGGGAACACGTGGTCATCTGGGTTGGTTTGACATCCTGAGGTCAGAAACTCCAAACTCGAGGTGGTCCTGGCATCCCCCTTCACGGACACAATGTTTCCAGGACAAATTAGACGAGTCTGATGAATCCCTCTCTCCAGGAAAGATATTTTTCTGTCTCCTTTCCGGATTTGGGAAGTTTCGAACTTCACCCCTGATCCTGGAACGTTCCCCCAGGTGCCGTCTAGATACGGGCTTCCTTTATTTCTATAGGCTGTGCCATTTGTTTGCCTTACATCCTCAGCCCTGGCCTGTTTATTTTTCTTGAAACAGAATTGTAATGTTCTCATTTTCAGCCCACTTCCTTACATGTGGTGTCAAAACACATAATCCATAATCCTTCTACGGCAAGAGGTAGGGGGAGAGAATTTCGATGGAGGCAAACTGAGCACACTAGCCTGGGAGGGCAGCCTTCACGAAGGAACGAAGCCCTGTGGAAAAGGGTGCTTTTCAGCACCCTTGTAGAGCACTTCCAAACAAAGAGACATAGCCCAAGCGTGACGGGGCTCCATTCCTTCAAGGCTCCCAAGACATCTCTTGGGACACATTAGCATGTACCCGGTGGGCCCCCGTGACGCCAGAGCTATGGAAAGTGAGACTGATCTGCAAAGAATGCCAGGGGCCAAGGAAAGGAGGCATCGAGTCTTCTCTTCAACGTCCTCAAGACCTCATTCTTGACTTTGGCTTATGCTTAAGGCAGAAGGACCACGTAGGTCTGATAAGGCCCAAGTCCGGCCTCTTGCTTCCAATCAAGTTGCAAGCTTGAATCAGCATGGCCTCCCCATACACTTGAATAGATGACAACGTTCTCCTCTCGGGGCTTGTCCCTCTATTCTCGCTTCTTGCCAAGGATTCCTTTCTTACCCCTCGAATCAGCGTCTGTTACATGTCTTCCAGTTTCTGTGTCCGCTTTCTGTTTCTCAAAGCTGTTTCTGGGTATCCCTCCCTTTAATAGCCTAGCCTAGGCCAATCCTCAGTCTGTAACCGTGCGGCCATCTTGGCGGACATGATCCTCGTGATGTCATAAACAACCTCAAAATTCGAAGTTGTCCTGACAACCTGCGTGCACACAGAGTTTCAGAGCCATCTCAGGCCAGTCTGACTCCTCACCCTTTCCTGGTAGGATAGTTTTCCTTTTTCTCGATTTCTTGTCGGTTTCTGTCTTGCCCCTCGAACTTTGGAAGGCCTGCTACATTCTCTCTAGACACTGGTTTCTGTCCTGTAAGATTATCCTGGGTTTCACCTCTTACATTTTATGTAGATGGCCAAGTGGGTGGACGTTCCCCAGAGGAAGTCCTGGACTCCCTCCCAGGTTGAAGTTGCCCGGGCCGTCCTCTGATGCGCAATGATCGTGTCATCTCCTAGCACTCTGCCGATTCCACCTTGGCAGGTCCCATGTTTTCCTTCCTTCTTCCTCTGGGGAAGTGTACCAGAGGCGTTCATGGAATGTAAAAGACTCACGGTTCTTTTTCTGGTGCATATTGATAACGATACCTCACCATTGCTACTTAGTTTATGATCCCTGTCCGCACCGTACCATGAAATCTGTATTTCCTAACACTGCTAATGTGATCTGCACCCGTGATGTGAAACAGTGAGGCCTGGGCCGGCCAAGTGGAACGTGGGCGCTTACCTGCTCCGCCACAGGGCCGGCCCTGAATTGGACTTTTGGACCAACCTTTTGCCTGAGCTTGGGAACACGTGGGCCTGTTTGGATTATTCGTGAAGGTGATTAGTAGTAACATCCTGGACGGTAACCTTTTCCGTGGGTGCATGGGTTTAGCAGGCAGCATGTTCTGTGGCTAGTATTCCTCTTCATCTATTTGGAATGGTCTACCTTTCTGTAGCATCAGTACGCATTTTGAGGTGATTTTCCAGCCTTGGAAGTTCACCTTCTCTAATCTCTTTCAGCCCCAAAGCTTTATGCCGTCATTCTGGACCCCATTTTGGATTTTTTTTGCTTTTAGGTGAATTTATTGCCGCATCCCTGCATTAGAACATCCTATATCTTTCCGATTTGCATCCTCATCGATGTAGACTTCCGTGTAGCTGACATCATCTTCCCCTGCGTAAGCCTAATAGCAGGCCCTCACCACACACTTGTGCCTCATCATCTGTTTCACCCTCTCACACCTCCCCGCTTTGTCTCTGGGAACCCCCAATCAAATGTCCCGTGCCACCTGTTCCTGACTGCTTGTTTTGGCTTCTCCTACTCTTAAGTGAGGTCCTACGGTACTTGCCTTGCTCCCTGGGGCTTGTTTCACTTCCCTAAAACCCTCACAGCCATTCTGGTGGTCACAAATGGCTGGATTGCATCCTTGGTTCCGGCTGACTGGTATGCCATTGCGTGGCTATAGCCCATCTTCCTTCTGCACTCGTCCCTTGCTGGGCTCCAGGGAGGCTTCCAAGTCTTGGGTAGTGGGAGCAACCCTGTGGTGAACTCAGCGGTGCACATGTCTTTATGCAGGAGTGTTTCCGAGTTCTTTTGATCAACACGCCGCAGAGGAATAGCTGGATCATATGGGACATGGATTCTTCAAGTTCTGAGGCAGTTCCACACCGCTTGGCGTAGTGGCTGCACCGGTCTGCACTCCCACCAACGGTGCAGGAGGCTTCCCTTCTCTCCACCTCCTCTCTGACACTTGTGGCTTCCTGTCTGCTTCCTTATAGCCATTCTGACCACAGTGAGCTGCTGTGCCCTTGCAGTTTGCATTTGCATTGGCCTGAGACTTCATGACGGTGAACAAGTGTTCATGCACCCGTTGGCCCCCTTTCGATCTTCTTGGCAGAAATCTCTGTTTCCATCTTCTGCCCAGGTTTTCATTGGCTTGTTGTTTTTTTTTTTTTCCTGTGGGGACGTGCGAGTTGATTGCATCTTTGGGCTTTTCACCCCTTGTCCGATGTGTGGTTTGCAAACATCCTCCCCCAGTCGTTGTGCTATCTTTGCATTCAGTCGATGGTTTCCTTCACTGGGCAGAAGCGTCCGCATTTGACGTGGTCCCGTTGGTTTCTTGTTGACTTGGTTGCCCTGGCCCAGTCGGACTTGCTTCTTCCAAACAGGCGGCTCAGACAGATGGCAAAGAGCACTCTGCCTAGGTCTTCTGCTACAAGGTTCACGGTTTCAAGTCTGCCATTCAAGGCTTTGATCCATTTCAGGTGGTGTGTGTGCCAGGTGTAACATCATGGTGTACTCTCGTTGTGTTCCATGTGGCTGTGCAGGCTTCCCAGCACCGTTTATGGTAGAGGCTCTCCTTTCTCCGCTGTCTCCTCTTGGCTCCCTGGTCGAAAATGGGCTGTCCATGTAGGTTTGAGTTGGGCTCTGGGTTCTCGATTCTGTTGCATGGGTCTGTGTGCCTGTTTTGGGGCCCAGACTGTGCCGTCTCGGTACCTAGTGCTTCGTCCTATATGTTGAAATCGGAAAGTGTGCCACGTCCTGCTTTTTTCGTTTTCCTGAGGATTCCTTTGCCTAGTCAGGGTCTCTTGTTGCTGGCTAGAAACTTTAGGATTCCCTCTTCTGTCTCTGTCGGAAACATTGCTGCAACTTTGACTGGGATTGCATGGAATCCAGAGATTCCTTGCTCTGGTAGGGACGTTTCCAGTGTGTTGATGCTTCCACTCCTACATCCTGGAATCTCCTTCTTTCTCCTTGTGTCTTCTTGAATTTCTTTCCCCCAACGTTGGTTAGTTTTGCATTGCCATGGCTTTCACCTGTTTTGCTTAGTTTCTTCATAGAGATCTCATCCTTCTCACTGGCATGCAGTTTTTCACTTTTTCTTTTCAGCTTCAGTTTCTCTATGCTTTGCAACTTGGAATCGGTTTTGTTCTGGCAGAAGTGCATCGCTGAGCTCACATCTGCTGGCAATGCTCCTGTCTTTGCTGTGGAAGTCTGGCCCTGTCTAACGTCCCTTCCCGTCTGCCTCTACACTACTTCGGACGCCTGCCCCAGAATGCCTGAAGCAGTGGTGAGCAGGCTCACCCGAGGGTCCACCCGGCCCACCCCGGGCCACCGACCCAGAAGGTGCGGACCTCACCGCTGCGCCACCGGCCGGCCCCTTTCATGTTCCGTTGGCAACCTGCAGTTGAGGGCAATGGGACTTGAATATGCTACTTGAGCCCAACTCTGGCACTGTGTAGATGAGGCCAGGTTGTTTTTCGGGTCCACTGCGATGTCAGAGGATTTGTCAGAATCGTGTCTCTGCTGTCCCGGCAAGCTTCACGGACACACGGTTTCCTGGCCCGCTTGGAGCAGTCTCATAACTCACCCTTCCCACTTAGCCCAGCCTTGACCTTCGCTGCCGTCTTTTGGCTTGTGAATTTCTCTGCCTTTCAAAGGTTCCAGCAGAGTCTGTCTAAAGACGGACATCATCTTTCATTGTGGATCATCCAGGTGTGATTTCTGTTCGAGTTCCATTTTCAGGGACCTTTGTCTCTTTTCCATAGGAGAATCGTCATGGTATTTCTCAGCTATCCCCCTTAGACATGCTTATCAGTCCGTTCCCCTTCCTTCCAAGTGATTCATTTTGCATTTCTGGAATCACCGTATGTTCTCTAGGCCGAGGTGTGAGTGCTTTCGTGACTCTTGGTTGTTGTCTTTGAATTTGCACCGGTCACTTGAAGGAGTCTTTGCTGTCCTAGCCTGGGTCAAACTAAGCACTGGGAACACGTGGTCATCTGGGTTGGTTTGACATCCTGAGGTCAGAAACTCCAAACTCGAGGTGGTCCTGGCATCCCCCTTCACAGACACAATGTTTCCAGGACAAATTAGACGAGTCTGATGAATCCCTCTCTCCAGGAAAGATATTTTTCTGTCTCCTTTCCGGATTTGGGAAGTTTCGAACTTCACCCCTGATCCTTGAACGTGCCCCCACGTGCCGTCTAGATACGGGCTTACTTTATTACTATAGGCTGTGCCATTTGTTTGCCTTACATCCTCAGCCCTGGCCTGTTTATTTTTCTTGAAACAGAATTGTAATGTTCTCATTTTCAGCCCACTTCCTTACATGTGGTGTCAAAACACATAATCCATAATCCTTCTACGGCAAGAGGTAGGGGGAGAGAATTTCGATGGAGGCAAACTGAGCACACTAGCCTGGGTGGGCAGCCTTCACGAAGGAACGGATCCCTGTGGAAAAGGGTGCTTTTCAGCACCCTTGTAGAGCACTTCCAAACAAAGAGACATAGCCCAAGCGTGACGGGGCTCCATTCCTTCAAGGCTCCCAAGACATCTCTTGGGACACATTAGCATGTACCCGGTGGGCCCCCGTGACGCCAGAGCTATGGAAAGTGAGACTGATCTGCAAAGAATGCCAGGGGCCAAGGAAAGGAGGCATCGAGTCTTCTCTTCAACGTCCTCAAGACCTCATTCTTGACTTTGGCTTATGCTTAAGGCAGAAGGACCACGTAGGTCTGATAAGGCCCAAGTCCGGCCTCTTGCTTCCAATCAAGTTGCAAGCTTGAATCAGCATGGCCTCCCCATACACTTGAATAGATGACAACGTTCTCCTCTCGGGGCTTGTCCCTCTATTCTCGCTTCTTGCCAAGGATTCCTTTCTTACCCCTCGAATCAGCGTCTGTTACATGTCTTCCAGTTTCTGTGTCCGCTTTCTGTTTCTCAAAGCTGTTTCTGGGTATCCCTCCCTTTAATAGCCTAGCCTAGGCCAATCCTCAGTCTGTAACCGTGCGGCCATCTTGGCGGACATGATCCTCGTGATGTCATAAACAACCTCAAAATTCGAAGTTGTCCTGACAACCTGCGTGCACACAGAGTTTCAGAGCCATCTCAGGCCAGTCTGACTCCTCACCCTTTCCTGGTAGGATAGTTTTCCTTTTTCTCGATTTCTTGTCGGTTTCTGTCTTGCCCCTCGAACTTTGGAAGGCCTGCTACATTCTCTCTAGACACTGGTTTCTGTCCTGTAAGATTATCCTGGGTTTCACCTCTTACATTTTATGTAGATGGCCAAGTGGGTGGACGTTCCCCAGAGGAAGTCCTGGACTCCCTCCCAGGTTGAAGTTGCCCGGGCCGTCCTCTGATGCGCAATGATCGTGTCATCTCCTAGCACTCTGCCGATTCCACCTTGGCAGGTCCCATGTTTTCCTTCCTTCTTCCTCTGGGGAAGTGTACCAGAGGCGTTCATGGAATGTAAAAGACTCACGGTTCTTTTTCTGGTGCATATTGATAACGATACCTCACCATTGCTACTTAGTTTATGATCCCTGTCCGCACCGTACCATGAAATCTGTATTTCCTAACACTGCTAATGTGATCTGCACCCGTGATGTGAAACAGTGAGGCCTGGGCCGGCCAAGCGGAACGTGGGCGCTTACCCGCTCCGCCACAGGGCCGGCCCTGAATTGGACTTTTGGACCAACCTTTTGCCTGAGCTTGGGAACACGTGGGCCTGTTTGGATTATTCGTGAAGGTGATTAGTAGTAACATCCTGGACGGTAACCTTTTCCGTGGGTGCATGGGTTTAGCAGGCAGCATGTTCTGTGGCTAGTATTCCTCTTCATCTATTCGGAATGGTCTACCTTTCTGTAGCATCAGTACGCATTTTGAGGTGATTTTCCAGCCTTGGAAGTTCACCTTCTCTAATCTCTTTCAGCCCCAAAGCTTTATGCCGTCATTCTGGACCCCATTTTGGATTTTTTTTTCTTTTAGGTGAATTTATTGCCGCATCCCTGCATTAGAACATCCTATATCTTTCCGATTTGCATCCTCATCGATGTAGACTTCCGTGTAGCTGACATCATCTTCCCCTGCGTAAGCCTAATAGCAGGCCCTCACCACAAACTTGTGCCTCATCATCTGTTTCACCCTCTCACACCTCCCCGCTTTGTCTCTGGGAACCCCCAATCAAATGTCCCGTGCCACCTGTTCCTGACCGCTTGTTTTTGCTTCTCCTACTCTTAAGTGAGGTCCTACGGTACTTGCCTTGCTCCCTGGGGCTTGTTTCACTTCCCTAAAACCCTCACAGCCATTCTGGTGGTCACAAATGGCTGGATTGCATC
The DNA here is from genome assembly GCF_041296235.1 of Equus asinus. NCBI lineage: Eukaryota > Metazoa > Chordata > Mammalia > Perissodactyla > Equidae > Equus > Equus asinus. Next base: position 41,487,130 of record NC_091816.1, on the reverse strand, counting down.
CTTGGTTCCGGCTGACTAGTATGCCATTGCGTGGCTATAGCCCATCTTCCTTCTGCACTCGTCCCTTGCTGGGCTCCAGGGAGGCTTCCAAGTCTTGGGTAGTAGGAGCGACGCTGTGGTGAACTCAGCGGTGCACATGTCTTTATGCAGGAGTGTTTCCGAGTTCTTTGGATCAACACGCCGCAGAGGAATAGCTGGATCATATGGGACATGGATTCTTCAAGTTCTGAGGCAGTTCCACACTGCTTGGCGTAGTGGCTGCACCGGTCTGCACTCCCACCAATGGTGCAGGAGGCTTCCCTTCTCTCCACCTCCTCTCTGACACTTGTGGCTTCCTGTCTGCTTCCTTATAGCCATTCTGACCACAGTGAGCTGCTGTGCCCTTGCAGTTTGCATTTGCATTGGCCTGAGACTTCATGACGGTGAACAAGTGTTCATGCACCCGTTGGCCCTCTTTCGATCTTCTTGGCAGAAATCTCTGTTTCCATCTTCTGCCCAGGTTTTCATTGGCTTGTTGTTTTTTTTTTTTCTTCCTGTGGGGACGTGCGAGTTGATTGCATCTTTGGGCTTTTCACCCCTTGTCCGATGTGTGGTTTGCAAACATCCTCCCCCAGTCGTTGTGCTATCTTTGCATTCAGTCGATGGTTTCCTTCACTGGGCAGAAGCGTCCGCATTTGATGTGGTCCCGTTGGTTTCTTGTTGACTTGGTTGCCCTGGCCCAGTCAGACTTGCTTCTTCCAAACAGGCGGCTCAGACAGATGGCAAAGAGCACTCTGCCTAGGTCTTCTGCTACAAGGTTCACGGTTTCAAGTCTGCCATTCAAGGCTTTGATCCATTTCAGGTGGTGTGTGTGCCAGGTGTAACATCATGGTGTACTCTCGTTGTGTTCCATGTGGCTGTGCAGGCTTCCCAGCACCGTTTATGGTAGAGACTCTCCTTTCTCCGCTGTCTCCTCTTGGCTCCCTGGTCGAAAATGGGCTGTCCATGTAGGTTTGAGTTGGGCTCTGGGTTCTCGATTCTGTTGCATGGGTCTGTGTGCCTGTTTTGGGGCCCAGACTGTGCCGTCTCGGTACCTAGTGCTTCGTCCTATATGTTGAAATCGGAAAGTGTGCCACGTCCTGCTTTTTTCGTTTTCCTGAGGATTCCTTTGCCTAGTCAGGGTCTCTTGTTGCTGGCTAGAAACTTTAGGATTCCCTCTTCTGTCTCTGTGGGAAACATTGCTGCAACTTTGACTGGGATTGCATGGAATCCAGAGATTCCTTGCTCTGGTAGGGACGTTTCCAGTGTGTTGATGCTTCCACTCCTACATCCTGGAATCTCCTTCTTTCTCCTTGTGTCTTCTTGAATTTCTTTTCCCCAACGTTGGTTAGTTTTCCATTGCCATGGCTTTCACCTGTTTTGATAAGTTTCTTCATAGAGATCTCATCCTTCTCACTGGCATGCAGTTTTTCACTTTTTCTTTTCAGCTTCAGTTTCTCAATGCTTTGCAACTTGGAATCGGTTTTGTTCTGGCAGAAGTGCATCGCTGAGCTCACATCTGCTGGCAATGCTCCTGTCTTTGCTGTGGAAGTCTGGCCCTGTCTAAGGTCCCTTCCCGTCTGCCTCTACACTACCTCGGACGCCTGCCCCAGAATGCCTGAAGCAGTGGTGAGCAGGCTCACCCGAGGGTCCACCCGGCCCACCCCGGGCCACCGACCCAGAAGGTGCGGACCTCACCGCTGCGCCACCGGCCGGCCCCTTTCATGTTCCGTTGGCAACCTGCAGTTGAGGGCAATGGGACTTGAATATGCTACTTGAGCCCAACTCTGGCACTGTGTAGATGAGGCCAGGTTGTTTTTCGGGTCCACTGCGATGTCAGATGATTTGTCATAATCGTGTCTCTGCTGTCCCGGCAAGCTTCACGGACACACGGTTTCCTGGCCTGCTTGGAGCAGTCTCATAACTCACCCTTCCCACTTAGCCCAGCCTTGACCTTCGCTGCCGTCTTTTGGCTTGTGAATTTCTCTGCCTTTCAAAGGTTCCAGCAGAGTCTGTCTAAAGACGGACATCATCTTTCATTGTGGATCATCCAGGTGTGATTTCTGTTCGAGTTCCATTTTCTGGGACCTTTGTCTCTTTTCCATAGGAGAATCGTCATGGTATTTCTCAGCTATCCCCCTTAGACATGCTTATCAGTCCGTTCCCCTTCCTTCCAAGTGATTCATTTTGCATTTCTGGAATCACCGTATGTTCTCTAGGCCGAGGTGTGAGTGCTTTCGTGACTCTTGGTTGTTGTCTTTGAATTTGCACCGGTCACTTGAAGGAGTCTTTGCTGTCCTAGCCTGGGTCAAACTAAGCACTGGGAACACGTGGTCATCTGGGTTGGTTTGACATCCTGAGGTCAGAAACTCCAAACTCGAGGTGGTCCTGGCATCCCCCTTCACAGACACAATGTTTCCAGGACAAATTAGACGAGTCTGATGAATCCCTCTCTCCAGGAAAGATATTTTTCTGTCTCCTTTCCGGATTTGGGAAGTTTCGAACTTCACCCCTGATCCTGGAACGTGCCCCCACGTGCCGTCTAGATACGGGCTTACTTTATTACTATAGGCTGTGCCATTTGTTTGCCTTACATCCTCAGCCCTGGCCTGTTTATTTTTCTTGAAACAGAATTGTAATGTTCTCATTTTCAGCCCACTTCCTTACATGTGGTGTCAAAACACATAATCCATAATCCTTCTACGGCAAGAGGTAGGGGGAGAGAATTTCGATGGAGGCAAACTGAGCACACTAGCCTGGGTGGGCAGCCTTCACGAAGGAACGGATCCCTGTGGAAAAGGGTGCTTTTCAGCACCCTTGTAGAGCACTTCCAAACAAAGAGACATAGCCCAAGCGTGACGGGGCTCCATTCCTTCAAGGCTTCCAAGACATCTCTTGGGACACATTAGACTGTACCCGGTGGGCCCCCGTGATGCCAGAGCTATGGAAAGTGAGACTGATCTGCAAAGAATGCCAGGGGCCAAGGAAAGGAGGCATCGAGTCTTCTCTTCAACGTCCTCAAGACCTCATTCTTGACTTTGGCTTATGCTTAAGGCAGAAGGACCACGTAGGTCTGATAAGGCCCAAGTCCGGCCTCTTGCTTCCAATCAAGTTGCAAGCTTGAATCAGCATGGCCTCCCCATACACTTGAATAGAGGACAACGTTCTCCTCTCGGGGCTTGTCCCTCTATTCTCGCTTCTTGCCAAGGATTCCTTTCTTACCCCTCGAATCAGCGTCTGTTACACGTCTTCCAGTTCTGTGTCCGCTTTCTGTTTCTCAAAGCTGTTTCTGGGTATCCCTCCCTTTAATAGCCTAGCCTAGGCCAATCCTCAGTCTGTAACCGTACGGCCATCTTGGCGGACATGATCCTCGTGATGTCATAAACAACCTCAAAATTCGAAGTTGTCCTGACAACCTGCGTGCACACAGAGTTTCAGAGCCATCTCAGGCCAGTCTGACTCCTCACCCTTTCCTGGTAGGATAGTTTTCCTTTTTCTCGATTTCTTGTCAGTTTCTGTCTTGCCCCTCGAACTTTGGAAGGCCTGCTACATTCTCTCTAGACACTGGTTTCTGTCCTGTAAGATTATCCTGGGTTTCTCCTCTTACATTCTATGTAGATGGCCAAGTGGGTGGAAGTTCCCTAGAGAAAGTCCTGGACTCCCTCCCAGGTTGAAGTTGCCCGGGCCGTCCTCTGATGCACAATGATCGTGTCATCTCCTAGCACTTTGCCGATTCCACCTTGGCAGGTCCCATGTTTTCCTTCCTTCTTCCTCTGGGGAAGTGTACCAGAGGCGTTCATGGATTGTAAAAGCCTCACGGTTCTTTTTCTGGTGCGTATTGATAACGTGACCCCACCATTGCTACTTAGTTTATGATCCCTGTCCGCACCGTACCATGAAATCCGTATTTCCTAACACTGCTAATGTGATCTGCACCCGTGATGTGAAACAGTGAGGCCTGGGCCAGCCAAGCGGAACGTGGGCACTTACCCGCTCCGCCACAGGGCCGGCCCTGAATTGGACTTTTGGACCAACCTTTTGCTTGAGCTTGGGAACACGTGGGCCTGTTTGGATTATTCGTGAAGGTGACTAGTAGTAACATCCTGGACGGTAACCTTTTCCGTGGGTGCATGGGTTTAGCAGGCAGCATGTTCTGTGGCTAGTATTCCTCTTCATCTATTTGGAATGGTCTACCTTTCTGTAGCATCAGTACGCATTTTGAGGTGACTTTCCAGCCTTGGAAGTTCACCTTCTCTAATCTCTTTCAGCCCCAAAGCTTTATGCCGTCATTCTGGACCCCATTTTGGATTTTTTTTGCTTTTAGGTGAATTTATTGCCGCAACCCTGCATTAGAACATCCTATATCTTTCCGATTTGCATCCTCATCGATGTAGACTTCCGTGTAGCTGACATCATCTTCCCCTGCGTAAGCCTAATAGCAGGCCCTCACCACACACTTGTGCCTCATCATCTGTTTCACCCTCTCACACCTCCCCGCTTTGTCTCTGGGAACCCCCAATCAAATGTCCCGTGCCACCTGTTCCTGACCGCTTGTTTTTGCTTCTCCTACTCTTAAGTGAGGTCCTACGGTACTTGCCTTGCTCCCTGGGGCTTGTTTCACTTCCCTAAAACCCTCACAGCCATTCTGGTGGTCACAAATGGCTGGATTGCATCCTTGGTTCCGGCTGACTGGTATGCCATTGCGTGGCTATAGCCCATCTTCCTTCTGCACTCGTCCCTTGCTGGGCTCCAGGGAGGCTTCCAAGCCTTGGGTCGTGGGAGCGACGCTGTGGTGAACTCAGCGGTGCACATGTCTTTATGCAGGAGTGTTTCCGAGTTCTTTGGATCAACACGCCGCAGAGGAATAGCTGGATCATATGGGACATGGATTCTTCAAGTTCTGAGGCAGTTCCACACCGCTTGCTGTAGTGGCTGCACCGGTCTGCACTCCCACCAACGGTGCAGGAGGCTTCCCTTCTCTCCAACTCCTCTCTGACACTTGTGGCTTCCTGTCTGCTTCCTTATAGCCATTCTGACCACAGTGAGCTGCTGTGCCCTTGCAGTTTGCATTTGCATTGGCCTGAGACTTCATGACGGTGAACAAGTGTTCATGCACCCGTTGGCCCTCTTTCCATCTTCTTGGCAGAAATCTCTGTTTCCATCTTCTGCCCAGGTTTTCATTGGCTTGTTGTGTTTTTTTTTCTTGTGGGGACGTGCGAGTTGATTACATCTTTGGGCTTTTCACCCCTTGTCCGATGTGTGGTTTGCAAACATCCTCCCCCAGTCGTTGTGCTATCTTTGCATTCAGTCGATGGTTTCCTTCACTGGGCAGAAGCGTCCGCATTTGACGTGGTCCCGTTGGTTTCTTGTTGACTTGGTTGCCCTGGCCCAGTCGGACTTGCTTCTTCCAAACAGGCGGCTCAGACAGATGGCAAAGAGCACTCTGCCTAGGTCTTCGGCTACAAGGTTCACGGTTTCAAGTCTGCCATTCAAGGCTTTGATCCATTTCAGGTGGTGTGTGTGCCAGGTGTAACATCATGGTGTACTCTCGTTGTGTTCCATGTGGCTGTGCAGGCTTCCCAGCACCGTTTATGGTAGAGGCTCTCCTTTCTCCGCTGTCTCCTCTTGGCTCCCTGGTCGAAAATGGGCTGTCCATGTAGGTTTGAGTTGGGCTCTGGGTTCTCGATTCTGTTGCATGGGTCTGTGTGCCTGGTTTGGGGCCCAGACTGTGCCGTCTCGGTACCTAGTGCTTCGTCCTATATGTTGAAATCGGAAAGTGTGCCACGTCCTGCTTTTTTCGTTTTCCTGAGGATTCCTTTGCCTAGTCAGGGTCTCTTGTTGCTGGCTAGAAACTTTAGGATTCCCTCTTCTGTCTCTGTGGGAAACATTGCTGCAACTTTGACTGGGATTGCATGGAATCCAGAGATTCCTTGCTCTGGTAGGGACGTTTCCAGTGTGTTGATGCTTCCACTCCTACATCCTGGAATCTCCTTCTTTCTCCTTGTGTCTTCTTGAATTTCTTTCCCCCAACGTTGGTTAGTTTTGCATTGCCATGGCTTTCACCTGTTTTGCTAAGTTTCTTCATAGAGATCTCATCCTTCTCACTGGCATGCAGTTTTTCACTTTTTCTTTTCAGCTTCAGTTTCTCTATGCTTTGCAACTTGGAATCGGTTTTGTTCTGGCAGAAGTGCATCGCTGAGCTCACATCTGCTGGCAATGCTCCTGTCTTTGCTGTGGAAGTCTGGCCCTGTCTAACGTCCCTTCCCGTCTGCCTCTACACTACCTCGGACGCCTGCCCAAGAATGCCTGAAGCAGTGGTGAGGAGGCTCACCCGAGGGTCCACCCGGCCCACCCCGGGCCACCGACCCAGAAGGTGCGGAACTCACCGCTGTGCCACCGGCCGGCCCCTTTCATGTTCCATTGGCAACCTGCAGTTGAGGGCAATGGGACTTGAATATGCTACTTGAGCCCAACTCTGGCACTGTGTAGATGAGGCCAGGTTGTTTTTCGGGTCCACTGCGATGTCAGAGGATTTGTCAGAATCGTGTCTCTGCTGTCCCGGCAAGCTTCACGGACACACGGTTTCCTGGCCCGCTTGGAGCAGTCTCATAACTCACCCTTCCCACTTAGCCCAGCCTTGACCTTCGCTGCCGTCTTTTGGCTTGTGAATTTCTCTGCCTTTCAAAGGTTCCAGCAGAGTCTGTCTAAAGACGGACATCATCTTTCATTGTGGATCATCCAGGTGTGATTTCTGTTCGAGTTCCATTTTCTGGGACCTTTGTCTCTTTTCCATAGGAGAATCGTCATGGTATTTCTCAGCTATCCCCCTTAGACATGCTTATCAGTCCGTTCCCCTTCCTTCCAAGTGATTCATTTTGCATTTCTGGAATCACCGTATGTTCTCTAGGCCGAGGTGTGAGTGCTTTCGTGACTCTTGGTTGTTGTCTTTGAATTTGCACCGGTCACTTGAAGGAGTCTTTGCTGTCCTAGCCTGGGTCAAACGAAGCACTGGGAACACGTGGTCATCTGGGTTGGTTTGACATCCTGAGGTCAGAAACTCCAAACTCGAGGTGGTCCTGGCATCCCCCTTCACGGACACAATGTTTCCAGGACAAATTAGACGAGTCTGATGAATCCCTCTCTCCAGGAAAGATATTTTTCTGTCTCCTTTCCGGATTTGGGAAGTTTCGAACTTCACCCCTGATCCTGGAACGTTCCCCCAGGTGCCGTCTAGATACGGGCTTCCTTTATTTCTATAGGCTGTGCCATTTGTTTGCCTTACATCCTCAGCCCTGGCCTGTTTATTTTTCTTGAAACAGAATTGTAATGTTCTCATTTTCAGCCCACTTCCTTACATGTGGTGTCAAAACACATAATCCATAATCCTTCTACGGCAAGAGGTAGGGGGAGAGAATTTCGATGGAGGCAAACTGAGCACACTAGCCTGGGAGGGCAGCCTTCACGAAGGAACGAAGCCCTGTGGAAAAGGGTGCTTTTCAGCACCCTTGTAGAGCACTTCCAAACAAAGAGACATAGCCCAAGCGTGACGGGGCTCCATTCCTTCAAGGCTCCCAAGACATCTCTTGGGACACATTAGCATGTACCCGGTGGGCCCCCGTGACGCCAGAGCTATGGAAAGTGAGACTGATCTGCAAAGAATGCCAGGGGCCAAGGAAAGGAGGCATCGAGTCTTCTCTTCAACGTCCTCAAGACCTCATTCTTGACTTTGGCTTATGCTTAAGGCAGAAGGACCACGTAGGTCTGATAAGGCCCAAGTCCGGCCTCTTGCTTCCAATCAAGTTGCAAGCTTGAATCAGCATGGCCTCCCCATACACTTGAATAGATGACAACGTTCTCCTCTCGGGGCTTGTCCCTCTATTCTCGCTTCTTGCCAAGGATTCCTTTCTTACCCCTCGAATCAGCGTCTGTTACATGTCTTCCAGTTTCTGTGTCCGCTTTCTGTTTCTCAAAGCTGTTTCTGGGTATCCCTCCCTTTAATAGCCTAGCCTAGGCCAATCCTCAGTCTGTAACCGTGCGGCCATCTTGGCGGACATGATCCTCGTGATGTCATAAACAACCTCAAAATTCGAAGTTGTCCTGACAACCTGCGTGCACACAGAGTTTCAGAGCCATCTCAGGCCAGTCTGACTCCTCACCCTTTCCTGGTAGGATAGTTTTCCTTTTTCTCGATTTCTTGTCGGTTTCTGTCTTGCCCCTCGAACTTTGGAAGGCCTGCTACATTCTCTCTAGACACTGGTTTCTGTCCTGTAAGATTATCCTGGGTTTCACCTCTTACATTTTATGTAGATGGCCAAGTGGGTGGACGTTCCCCAGAGGAAGTCCTGGACTCCCTCCCAGGTTGAAGTTGCCCGGGCCGTCCTCTGATGCGCAATGATCGTGTCATCTCCTAGCACTCTGCCGATTCCACCTTGGCAGGTCCCATGTTTTCCTTCCTTCTTCCTCTGGGGAAGTGTACCAGAGGCGTTCATGGAATGTAAAAGACTCACGGTTCTTTTTCTGGTTTATATTGATAACGATACCTCACCATTGCTACTTAGTTTATGATCCCTGTCCGCACCGTACCATGAAATCTGTATTTCCTAACACTGCTAATGTGATCTGCACCCGTGATGTGAAACAGTGAGGCCTGGGCCGGCCAAGTGGAACGTGGGCGCTTACCTGCTCCGCCACAGGGCCGGCCCTGAATTGGACTTTTGGACCAACCTTTTGCCTGAGCTTGGGAACACGTGGGCCTGTTTGGATTATTCGTGAAGGTGATTAGTAGTAACATCCTGGACGGTAACCTTTTCCGTGGGTGCATGGGTTTAGCAGGCAGCATGTTCTGTGGCTAGTATTCCTCTTCATCTATTTGGAATGGTCTACCTTTCTGTAGCATCAGTACGCATTTTGAGGTGATTTTCCAGCCTTGGAAGTTCACCTTCTCTAATCTCTTTCAGCCCCAAAGCTTTATGCCGTCATTCTGGACCCCATTTTGGATTTTTTTTGCTTTTAGGTGAATTTATTGCCGCATCCCTGCATTAGAACATCCTATATCTTTCCGATTTGCATCCTCATCGATGTAGACTTCCGTGTAGCTGACATCATCTTCCCCTGCGTAAGCCTAATAGCAGGCCCTCACCACACACTTGTGCCTCATCATCTGTTTCACCCTCTCACACCTCCCCGCTTTGTCTCTGGGAACCCCCAATCAAATGTCCCGTGCCACCTGTTCCTGACTGCTTGTTTTGGCTTCTCCTACTCTTAAGTGAGGTCCTACGGTACTTGCCTTGCTCCCTGGGGCTTGTTTCACTTCCCTAAAACCCTCACAGCCATTCTGGTGGTCACAAATGGCTGGATTGCATCCTTGGTTCCGGCTGACTGGTATGCCATTGCGTGGCTATAGCCCATCTTCCTTCTGCACTCGTCCCTTGCTGGGCTCCAGGGAGGCTTCCAAGTCTTGGGTAGTGGGAGCAACCCTGTGGTGAACTCAGCGGTGCACATGTCTTTATGCAGGAGTGTTTCCGAGTTCTTTGGATCAACACGCCGCAGAGGAATAGCTGGATCATATGGGACATGGATTCTTCAAGTTCTGAGGCAGTTCCACACCGCTTGGCGTAGTGGCTGCACCGGTCTGCACTCCCACCAACGGTGCAGGAGGCTTCCCTTCTCTCCACCTCCTCTCTGACACTTGTGGCTTCCTGTCTGCTTCCTTATAGCCATTCTGACCACAGTGAGCTGCTGTGCCCTTGCAGTTTGCATTTGCATTGGCCTGAGACTTCATGACGGTGAACAAGTGTTCATGCACCCGTTGGCCCCCTTTCGATCTTCTTGGCAGAAATCTCTGTTTCCATCTTCTGCCCAGGTTTTCATTGGCTTGTTGTTTTTTTTTTTTTTCCTGTGGGGACGTGCGAGTTGATTGCATCTTTGGGCTTTTCACCCCTTGTCCGATGTGTGGTTTGCAAACATCCTCCCCCAGTCGTTGTGCTATCTTTGCATTCAGTCGATGGTTTCCTTCACTGGGCAGAAGCGTCCGCATTTGACGTGGTCCCGTTGGTTTCTTGTTGACTTGGTTGCCCTGGCCCAGTCGGACTTGCTTCTTCCAAACAGGCGGCTCAGACAGATGGCAAAGAGCACTCTGCCTAGGTCTTCTGCTACAAGGTTCACGGTTTCAAGTCTGCCATTCAAGGCTTTGATCCATTTCAGGTGGTGTGTGTGCCAGGTGTAACATCATGGTGTACTCTCGTTGTGTTCCATGTGGCTGTGCAGGCTTCCCAGCACCGTTTATGGTAGAGGCTCTCCTTTCTCCGCTGTCTCCTCTTGGCTCCCTGGTCGAAAATGGGCTGTCCATGTAGGTTTGAGTTGGGCTCTGGGTTCTCGATTCTGTTGCATGGGTCTGTGTGCCTGTTTTGGGGCCCAGACTGTGCCGTCTCGGTACCTAGTGCTTCGTCCTATATGTTGAAATCGGAAAGTGTGCCACGTCCTGCTTTTTTCGTTTTCCTGAGGATTCCTTTGCCTAGTCAGGGTCTCTTGTTGCTGGCTATAAACTTTAGGATTCCCTCTTCTGTCTCTGTGGGAAACATTGCTGCAACTTTGACTGGGATTGCATGGAATCCAGAGATTCCTTGCTCTGGTAGGGACGTTTCCAGTGTGTTGATGCTTCCACTCCTACATCCTGGAATCTCCTTCTTTCTCCTTGTGTCTTCTTGAATTTCTTTCCCCCAACGTTGGTTAGTTTTGCATTGCCATGGCTTTCACCTGTTTTGCTTAGTTTCTTCATAGAGATCTCATCCTTCTCACTGGCATGCAGTTTTTCACTTTTTCTTTTCAGCTTCAGTTTCTCTATGCTTTGCAACTTGGAATCGGTTTTGTTCTGGCAGAAGTGCATCGCTGAGCTCACATCTGCTGGCAATGCTCCTGTCTTTGCTGTGGAAGTCTGGCCCTGTCTAACGTCCCTTCCCGTCTGCCTCTACACTACTTCGGACGCCTGCCCCAGAATGCCTGAAGCAGTGGTGAGCAGGCTCACCCGAGGGTCCACCCGGCCCACCCCGGGCCACCGACCCAGAAGGTGCGGACCTCACCGCTGCGCCACCGGCCGGCCCCTTTCATGTTCCGTTGGCAACCTGCAGTTGAGGGCAATGGGACTTGAATATGCTACTTGAGCCCAACTCTGGCACTGTGTAGATGAGGCCAGGTTGTTTTTCGGGTCCACTGCGATGTCAGAGGATTTGTCAGAATCGTGTCTCTGCTGTCCCGGCAAGCTTCACGGACACACGGTTTCCTGGCCCGCTTGGAGCAGTCTCATAACTCACCCTTCCCACTTAGCCCAGCCTTGACCTTCGCTGCCGTCTTTTGGCTTGTGAATTTCTCTGCCTTTCAAAGGTTCCAGCAGAGTCTGTCTAAAGACGGACATCATCTTTCATTGTGGATCATCCAGGTGTGATTTCTGTTCGAGTTCCATTTTCTGGGACCTTTGTCTCTTTTCCATAGGAGAATCGTCATGGTATTTCTCAGCTATCCCCCTTAGACATGCTTATCAGTCCGTTCCCCTTCCTTCCAAGTGATTCATTTTGCATTTCTGGAATCACCGTATGTTCTCTAGGCCGAGGTGTGAGTGCTTTCGTGACTCTTGGTTGTTGTCTTTGAATTTGCACCGGTCACTTGAAGGAGTCTTTGCTGTCCTAGCCTGGGTCAAACGAAGCACTGGGAACACGTGGTCATCTGGGTTGGTTTGACATCCTGAGGTCAGAAACTCCAAACTCGAGGTGGTCCTGGCATCCCCCTTCACGGACACAATGTTTCCAGGACAAATTAGACGAGTCTGATGAATCCCTCTCTCCAGGAAAGATATTTTTCTGTCTCCTTTCCGGATTTGGGAAGTTTCGAACTTCACCCCTGATCCTGGAACGTTCCCCCAGGTGCCGTCTAGATACGGGCTTCCTTTATTTCTATAGGCTGTGCCATTTGTTTGCCTTACATCCTCAGCCCTGGCCTGTTTATTTTTCTTGAAACAGAATTGTAATGTTCTCATTTTCAGCCCACTTCCTTACATGTGGTGTCAAAACACATAATCCATAATCCTTCTACGGCAAGAGGTAGGGGGAGAGAATTTCGATGGAGGCAAACTGAGCACACTAGCCTGGGAGGGCAGCCTTCACGAAGGAACGGATCCCTGTGGAAAAGGGTGCTTTTCAGCACCCTTGTAGAGCACTTCCAAACAAAGAGACATAGCCCAAGCGTGACGGGGCTCCATTCCTTCAAGGCTCCCAAGACATCTCTTGGGACACATTAGCATGTACCCGGTGGGCCCCCGTGACGCCAGAGCTATGGAAAGTGAGACTGATCTGCAAAGAATGCCAGGGGCCAAGGAAAGGAGGCATCGAGTCTTCTCTTCAACGTCCTCAAGACCTCATTCTTGACTTTGGCTTATGCTTAAGGCAGAAGGACCACGTAGGTCTGATAAGGCCCAAGTCCGGCCTCTTGCTTCCAATCAAGTTGCAAGCTTGAATCAGCATGGCCTCCCCATACACTTGAATAGATGACAACGTTCTCCTCTCGGGGCTTGTCCCTCTATTCTCGCTTCTTGCCAAGGATTCCTTTCTTACCCCTCGAATCAGCGTCTGTTACATGTCTTCCAGTTTCTGTGTCCGCTTTCTGTTTCTCAAAGCTGTTTCTGGGTATCCCTCCCTTTAATAGCCTAGCCTAGGCCAATCCTCAGTCTGTAACCGTGCGGCCATCTTGGCGGACATGATCCTCGTGATGTCATAAACAACCTCAAAATTCGAAGTTGTCCTGACAACCTGCGTGCACACAGAGTTTCAGAGCCATCTCAGGCCAGTCTGACTCCTCACCCTTTCCTGGTAGGATAGTTTTCCTTTTTCTCGATTTCTTGTCGGTTTCTGTCTTGCCCCTCGAACTTTGGAAGGCCTGCTACATTCTCTCTAGACACTGGTTTCTGTCCTGTAAGATTATCCTGGGTTTCACCTCTTACATTTTATGTAGATGGCCAAGTGGGTGGACGTTCCCCAGAGGAAGTCCTGGACTCCCTCCCAGGTTGAAGTTGCCCGGGCCGTCCTCTGATGCGCAATGATCGTGTCATCTCCTAGCACTCTGCCGATTCCACCTTGGCAGGTCCCATGTTTTCCTTCCTTCTTCCTCTGGGGAAGTGTACCAGAGGCGTTCATGGAATGTAAAAGACTCACGGTTCTTTTTCTGGTGCATATTGATAACGATACCTCACCATTGCTACTTAGTTTATGATCCCTGTCCGCACCGTACCATGAAATCTGTATTTCCTAACACTGCTAATGTGATCTGCACCCGTGATGTGAAACAGTGAGGCCTGGGCCGGCCAAGCGGAACGTGGGCGCTTACCCGCTCCGCCACAGGGCCGGCCCTGAATTGGACTTTTGGACCAACCTTTTGCCTGAGCTTGGGAACACGTGGGCCTGTTTGGATTATTCGTGAAGGTGATTAGTAGTAACATCCTGGACGGTAACCTTTTCCGTGGGTGCATGGGTTTAGCAGGCAGCATGTTCTGTGGCTAGTATTCCTCTTCATCTATTCGGAATCGTCTACCTTTCTGTAGCATCAGTACGCATTTTGAGGTGATTTTCCAGCCTTGGAAGTTCACCTTCTCTAATCTCTTTCAGCCCCAAAGCTTTATGCCGTCATTCGGGACCCCATTTTGGATTTTTTTTTTCTTTTAGGTGAATTTATTGCCGCATCCCTGCATTAGAACATCCTATATCTTTCCGATTTGCATCCTCATCGATGTAGACTTCCGTGTAGCTGACATCATCTTCCCCTGCGTAAGCCTAATAGCAGGCCCTCACCACAAACTTGTGCCTCATCATCTGTTTCACCCTCTCACACCTCCCCGCTTTGTCTCTGGGAACCCCCAATCAAATGTCCCGTGCCACCTGTTCCTGACCGCTTGTTTTGGCTTCTCCTACTCTTAAGTGAGGTCCTACGGTACTTGCCTTGCTCCCTGGGGCTTGTTTCACTTCCCTAAAACCCTCACAGCCATTCTGGTGGTCACAAATGGCTGGATTGCATCCTTGGTTCCGGCTGACTAGTATGCCATTGCGTGGCTATAGCCCATCTTCCTTCTGCACTCGTCCCTTGCTGGGCTCCAGGGAGGCTTCCAAGTCTTGGGTAGTAGGAGCGACGCTGTGGTGAACTCAGCGGTGCACATGTCTTTATGCAGGAGTGTTTCCGAGTTCTTTGGATCAACACGCCGCAGAGGAATAGCTGGATCATATGGGACATGGATTCTTCAAGTTCTGAGGCAGTTCCACACTGCTTGGCGTAGTGGCTGCACCGGTCTGCACTCCCACCAACGGTGCAGGAGGCTTCCCTTCTCTCCACCTCCTCTCTGACACTTGTGGCTTCCTGTCTGCTTCCTTATAGCCATTCTGACCACAGTGAGCTGCTGTGCCCTTGCAGTTTGCATTTGCATTGGCCTGAGACTTCATGACGGTGAACAAGTGTTCATGCACCCATTGGCCCTCTTTCGATCTTCTTGGCAGAAATCTCTGTTTCCATCTTCTGCCCAGGTTTTCATTGGCTTGTTGTTTTTTTTTTTTCTTCCTGTGGGGACGTGCGAGTTGATTGCATCTTTGGGCTTTTCACCCCTTGTCCGATGTGTGGTTTGCAAACATCCTCCCCCAGTCGTTGTGCTATCTTTGCATTCAGTCGATGGTTTCCTTCACTGGGCAGAAGCGTCCGCATTTGACGTGGTCCCGTTGGTTTCTTGTTGACTTGGTTGCCCTGGCCCAGTCAGACTTGCTTCTTCCAAACAGGCGGCTCAGACAGATGGCAAAGAGCACTCTGCCTAGGTCTTCTGCTACAAGGTTCACGGTTTCAAGTCTGCCATTCAAGGCTTTGATCCATTTCAGGTGGTGTGTGTGCCAGGTGTAACATCATGGTGTACTCTCGTTGTGTTCCATGTGGCTGTGCAGGCTTCCCAGCACCGTTTATGGTAGAGACTCTCCTTTCTCCGCTGTCTCCTCTTGGCTCCCTGGTCGAAAATGGGCTGTCCATGTAGGTTTGAGTTGGGCTCTGGGTTCTCGATTCTGTTGCATGGGTCTGTGTGCCTGTTTTGGGGCCCAGACTGTGCCGTCTCGGTACCTAGTGCTTCGTCCTATATGTTGAAATCGGAAAGTGTGCCACGTCCTGCTTTTTTCGTTTTCCTGAGGATTCCTTTGCCTAGTCAGGGTCTCTTGTTGCTGGCTAGAAACTTTAGGATTCCCTCTTCTGTCTCTGTGGGAAACATTGCTGCAACTTTGACTGGGATTGCATGGAATCCAGAGATTCCTTGCTCTGGTAGGGACGTTTCCAGTGTGTTGATGCTTCCACTCCTACATCCTGGAATCTCCTTCTTTCTCCTTGTGTCTTCTTGAATTTCTTTTCCCCAACGTTGGTTAGTTTTCCATTGCCATGGCTTTCACCTGTTTTGATAAGTTTCTTCATAGAGATCTCATCCTTCTCACTGGCATGCAGTTTTTCACTTTTTCTTTTCAGCTTCAGTTTCTCAATGCTTTGCAACTTGGAATCGGTTTTGTTCTGGCAGAAGTGCATCGCTGAGCTCACATCTGCTGGCAATGCTCCTGTCTTTGCTGTGGAAGTCTGGCCCTGTCTAAGGTCCCTTCCCGTCTGCCTCTACACTACCTCGGACGCCTGCCCCAGAATGCCTGAAGCAGTGGTGAGCAGGCTCACCCGAGGGTCCACCCGGCCCACCCCGGGCCACCGACCCAGAAGGTGCGGACCTCACCGCTGCGCCACCGGCCGGCCCGTTTCATGTTCCGTTGGCAACCTGCAGTTGAGGGCAATGGGACTTGAATATACTACTTGAGCCCAACTCTGGCACTGTGTAGATGAGGCCAGGTTGTTTTTCGGGTCCACTGCGATGTCAGATGATTTGTCATAATCGTGTCTCTGCTGTCCCGGCAAGCTTCACGGACACACGGTTTCCTGGCCCGCTTGGAGCAGTCTCATAACTCACCCTTCCCACTTAGCCCAGCCTTGACCTTCGCTGCCGTCTTTTGGCTTGTGAATTTCTCTGCCTTTCAAAGGTTCCAGCAGAGTCTGTCTAAAGACGGACATCATCTTTCATTGTGGATCATCCAGGTGTGATTTCTGTTCGAGTTCCATTTTCTGGGACCTTTGTCTCTTTTCCATAGGAGAATCGTCATGGTATTTCTCAGCTATCCCCCTTAGACATGCTTATCAGTCCGTTCCCCTTCCTTCCAAGTGATTCATTTTGCATTTCTGGAATCACCGTATGTTCTCTAGGCCGAGGTGTGAGTGCTTTCGTGACTCTTGGTTGTTGTCTTTGAATTTGCACCGGTCACTTGAAGGAGTCTTTGCTGTCCTAGCCTGGGTCAAACTAAGCACTGGGAACACGTGGTCATCTGGGTTGGTTTGACATCCTGAGGTCAGAAACTCCAAACTCGAGGTGGTCCTGGCATCCCCCTTCACAGACACAATGTTTCCAGGACAAATTAGACGAGTCTGATGAATCCCTCTCTCCAGGAAAGATATTTTTCTGTCTCCTTTCCGGATTTGGGAAGTTTCGAACTTCACCCCTGATCCTGGAACGTGCCCCCACGTGCCGTCTAGATACGGGCTTACTTTATTACTATAGGCTGTGCCATTTGTTTGCCTTACATCCTCAGCCCTGGCCTGTTTATTTTTCTTGAAACAGAATTGTAATGTTCTCATTTTCAGCCCACTTCCTTACATGTGGTGTCAAAACACATAATCCATAATCCTTCTACGGCAAGAGGTAGGGGGAGAGAATTTCGATGGAGGCAAACTGAGCACACTAGCCTGGGTGGGCAGCCTTCACGAAGGAACGGATCCCTGTGGAAAAGGGTGCTTTTCAGCACCCTTGTAGAGCACTTCCAAACAAAGAGACATAGCCCAAGCGTGACGGGGCTCCATTCCTTCAAGGCTTCCAAGACATCTCTTGGGACACATTAGACTGTACCCGGTGGGCCCCCGTGATGCCAGAGCTATGGAAAGTGAGACTGATCTGCAAAGAATGCCAGGGGCCAAGGAAAGGAGGCATCGAGTCTTCTCTTCAACGTCCTCAAGACCTCATTCTTGACTTTGGCTTATGCTTAAGGCAGAAGGACCACGTAGGTCTGATAAGGCCCAAGTCCGGCCTCTTGCTTCCAATCAAGTTGCAAGCTTGAATCAGCATGGCCTCCCCATACACTTGAATAGAGGACAACGTTCTCCTCTCGGGGCTTGTCCCTCTATTCTCGCTTCTTGCCAAGGATTCCTTTCTTACCCCTCGAATCAGCGTCTGTTACACGTCTTCCAGTTCTGTGTCCGCTTTCTGTTTCTCAAAGCTGTTTCTGGGTATCCCTCCCTTTAATAGCCTAGCCTAGGCCAATCCTCAGTCTGTAACCGTACGGCCATCTTGGCGGACATGATCCTCGTGATGTCATAAACAACCTCAAAATTCGAAGTTGTCCTGACAACCTGCGTGCACACAGAGTTTCAGAGCCATCTCAGGCCAGTCTGACTCCTCACCCTTTCCTGGTAGGATAGTTTTCCTTTTTCTCGATTTCTTGTCAGTTTCTGTCTTGCCCCTCGAACTTTGGAAGGCCTGCTACATTCTCTCTAGACACTGGTTTCTGTCCTGTAAGATTATCCTGGGTTTCTCCTCTTACATTTTATGTAGATGGCCAAGTGGGTGGAAGTTCCCTAGAGAAAGTCCTGGACTCCCTCCCAGGTTGAAGTTGCCCGGGCCGTCCTCTGATGCGCAATGATCGTGTCATCTCCTAGCACTCTGCCGATTCCACCTTGGCAGGTCCCATGTTTTCCTTCCTTCTTCCTCTGGGGAAGTGTACCAGAGGCGTTCATGGATTGTAAAAGCCTCACGGTTCTTTTTCTGGTGCGTATTGATAACGTGACCCCACCATTGCTACTTAGTTTATGATCCCTGTCCGCACTGTACCATGAAATCCGTATTTCCTAACACTGCTAATGTGATCTGCACCCGTGATGTGAAACAGTGAGGCCTGGTCCGGCCAAGCGGAACGTGGGCACTTACCCGCTCTGCCACAGGGCCGGCCCTCAATTGGACTTTTGGACCAACCTTTTGCTTGAGCTTGGGAACACGTGGGCCTGTTTGGATTATTCGTGAAGGTGACTAGTAGTAACATGCTGGACGGTAACCTTTTCCGTGGGTGCATGGGTTTAGCAGGCAGCATGTTCTGTGGGTAGTATTCCTCTTCATCTATTTGGAATGGTCTACCTTTCTGTAGCATCAGTACGCATTTTGAGGTGACTTTCCAGCCTTGGAAGTTCACCTTCTCTAATCTCTTTCAGCCCCAATGCTTTATGCCGTCATTCTGGACCCCATTTTGGATTTTTTTTGCTTTTAGGTGAATTTATTGCCGCAACCCTGCATTAGAACATCCTATATCTTTCCGATTTGCATCCTCATCGATGTAGACTTCCGTGTAGCTGACATCATCTTCCCCTGCGTAAGCCTAATAGCAGGCCCTCACCACACACTTGTGCCTCATCATCTGTTTCACCCTCTCACACCTCCCCGCTTTGTCTCTGGGAACCCCCAATCAAATGTCCCGTGCCACCTGTTCCTGACCGCTTGTTTTTGCTTCTCCTACTCTTAAGTGAGGTCCTACGGTACTTGCCTTGCTCCCTGGGGCTTGTTTCACTTCCCTAAAACCCTCACAGCCATTCTGGTGGTCACAAATGGCTGGATTGCATCCTTGGTTCCGGCTGACTGGTATGCCATTGCGTGGCTATAGCCCATCATCCTTCTGCACTCGTCCCTTGCTGGGCTCCAGGGAGGCTTCCAAGCCTTGGGTCGTGGGAGCGACGCTGTGGTGAACTCAGCGGTGCACATGTCTTTATGCAGGAGTGTTTCCGAGTTCTTTGGATCAACACGCCGCAGAGGAATAGCTGGATCATATGGGACATGGATTCTTCAAGTTCTGAGGCAGTTCCACACCGCTTGGCGTAGTGGCTGCACCGGTCTGCACTCCCACCAACGGTGCAGGAGGCTTCCCTTCTCTCCACCTCCTCTCTGACACTTGTGGCTTCCTGTCTGCTTCCTTATAGCCATTCTGACCACAGTGAGCTGCTGTGCCCTTGCAGTTTGCATTTGCATTGGCCTGAGACTTCATGACGGTGAACAAGTGTTCATGCACCCGTTGGCCCTCTTTCCATCTTCTTGGCAGAAATCTCTGTTTCCATCTTCTGCCCAGGGTTTCATTGGCTTGTTGTGTTTTTTTTTCTTGTGGGGACGTGCGAGTTGATTACATCTTTGGGCTTTTCACCCCTTGTCCGATGTGTGGTTTGCAAACATCCTCCCCCAGTCGTTGTGCTATCTTTGCATTCAGTCGATGGTTTCCTTCACTAGGCAGAAGCGTCCGCATTTGACGTGGTCCCGTTGGTTTCTTGTTGACTTGGTTGCCCTGGCCCAGTCGGACTTGCTTCTTCCAAACAGGCGGCTCAGACAGATGGCAAAGAGCACTCTGCCTAGGTCTTCGGCTACAAGGTTCACGGTTTCAAGTCTGCCATTCAAGGCTTTGATCCATTTCAGGTGGTGTGTGTGCCAGGTGTAACATCATGGTGTACTCTCGTTGTGTTCCATGTGGCTGTGCAGGCTTCCCAGCACCGTTTATGGTAGAGGCTCTCCTTTCTCCGCTGTCTCCTCTTGGCTCCCTGGTCGAAAATGGGCTGTCCATGTAGGTTTGAGTTGGGCTCTGGGTTCTCGATTCTGTTGCATGGGTCTGTGTGCCTGGTTTGGGGCCCAGACTGTGCCGTCTCGGTACCTAGTGCTTCGTCCTATATGTTGAAATCGGAAAGTGTGCCACGTCCTGCTTTTTTCGTTTTCCTGAGGATTCCTTTGCCTAGTCAGGGTCTCTTGTTGCTGGCTAGAAACTTTAGGATTCCCTCTTCTGTCTCTGTCGGAAACATTGCTGCAACTTTGACTGGGATTGCATGGAATCCAGAGATTCCTTGCTCTGGTAGGGACGTTTCCAGTGTGTTGATGCTTCCACTCCTACATCCTGGAATCTCCTTCTTTCTCCTTGTGTCTTCTTGAATTTCTTTCCCCCAACGTTGGTTAGTTTTCCATTGCCATGGCTTTCACCTGTTTTGCTAAGTTTCTTCATAGAGATCTCAGCCTTCTCACTGGCATGCAGTTTTTCACTTTTTCTTTTCAGCTTCAGTTTCTCAATGCTTTGCAACTTGGAATCGGTTTTGTTCTGGCAGAAGTGCATCGCTGAGCTCACATCTGCTGGCAATGCTCCTGTCTTTGCTGTGGAAGTCTGGCCCTGTCTAACGTCCCTTCCCGTCTGCCTCTACACTACCTTGGACGCCTGCCCCAGAATGCCTGAAGCAGTGGTGAGCAGGCTCACCCGAGGGTCCACCCGGCCCACCCCGGGCCACCGACCCAGAAGGTGCGGACCTCACCGCTGCGCCACCGGCCGGCCCCTTTCATGTTCCGTTGGCAACCTGCAGTTGAGGGCAATGGGACTTGAATATGCTACTTGAGCCCAACTCTGGGACTGTGTAGATGAGGCCAGGTTGTTTTTCGGGTCCACTGCGATGTCAGAGGATTTGTCAGAATCGTGTCTCTGCTGTCCCGGCAAGCTTCACGGACACACGGTTTCCTGGCCCGCTTGGAGCAGTCTCATAACTCACCCTTCCCACTTAGCCCAGCCTTGACCTTCGCTGCCGTCTTTTGGCTTGTGAATTTCTCTGCCTTTCAAAGGTTCCAGCAGAGTCTGTCTAAAGACGGACATCATCTTTCATTGTGGATCATCCAGGTGTGATTTCTGTTCGAGTTCCATTTTCTGGGACCTTTGTCTCTTTTCCATAGGAGAATCGTCATGGTATTTCTCAGCTATCCCCCTTAGACATGCTTATCAGTCCGTTCCCCTTCCTTCCAAGTGATTCATTTTGCATTTCTGGAATCACCGTATGTTCTCTAGGCCGAGGTGTGAGTGCTTTCGTGACTCTTGGTTGTTGTCTTTGAATTTGCACCGGTCACTTGAAGGAGTCTTTGCTGTCCTAGCCTGGGTCAAACTAAGCACTGGGAACACGTGGTCATCTGGGTTGGTTTGACATCCTGAGGTCAGAAACTCCAAACTCGAGGTGGTCCTGGCATCCCCCTTCACGGACACAATGTTTCCAGGACAAATTAGACGAGTCTGATGAATCCCTCTCTCCAGGAAAGATATTTTTCTGTCTCCTTTCCGGATTTGGGAAGTTTCGAACTTCACCCCTGATCCTGGAACGTTCCCCCAGGTGCCGTCTAGATACGGGCTTCCTTTATTTCTATAGGCTGTGCCATTTGTTTGCCTTACATCCTCAGCCCTGGCCTGTTTATTTTTCTTGAAACAGAATTGTAATGTTCTCATTTTCAGCCCACTTCCTTACATGTGGTGTCAAAACACATAATCCATAATCCTTCTACGGCAAGAGGTAGGGGGAGAGAATTTCGATGGAGGCAAACTGAGCACACTAGCCTGGGAGGGCAGCCTTCACGAAGGAACGAAGCCCTGTGGAAAAGGGTGCTTTTCAGCACCCTTGTAGAGCACTTCCAAACAAAGAGACATAGCCCAAGCGTGACGGGGCTCCATTCCTTCAAGGCTCCCAAGACATCTCTTGGGACACATTAGCATGTACCCGGTGGGCCCCCGTGACGCCAGAGCTATGGAAAGTGAGACTGATCTGCAAAGAATGCCAGGGGCCAAGGAAAGGAGGCATCGAGTCTTCTCTTCAACGTCCTCAAGACCTCATTCTTGACTTTGGCTTATGCTTAAGGCAGAAGGACCACGTAGGTCTGATAAGGCCCAAGTCCGGCCTCTTGCTTCCAATCAAGTTGCAAGCTTGAATCAGCATGGCCTCCCCATACACTTGAATAGATGACAACGTTCTCCTCTCGGGGCTTGTCCCTCTATTCTCGCTTCTTGCCAAGGATTCCTTTCTTACCCCTCGAATCAGCGTCTGTTACATGTCTTCCAGTTTCTGTGTCCGCTTTCTGTTTCTCAAAGCTGTTTCTGGGTATCCCTCCCTTTAATAGCCTAGCCTAGGCCAATCCTCAGTCTGTAACCGTGTGGCCATCTTGGCGGACATGATCCTCGTGATGTCATAAACAACCTCAAAATTCGAAGTTGTCCTGACAACCTGCGTGCACACAGAGTTTCAGAGCCATCTCAGGCCAGTCTGACTCCTCACCCTTTCCTGGTAGGATAGTTTTCCTTTTTCTCGATTTCTTGTCGGTTTCTGTCTTGCCCCTCGAACTTTGGAAGGCCTGCTACATTCTCTCTAGACACTGGTTTCTGTCCTGTAAGATTATCCTGGGTTTCACCTCTTACATTTTATGTAGATGGCCAAGTGGGTGGACGTTCCCCAGAGGAAGTCCTGGACTCCCTCCCAGGTTGAAGTTGCCCGGGCCGTCCTCTGATGCGCAATGATCGTGTCATCTCCTAGCACTCTGCCGATTCCACCTTGGCAGGTCCCATGTTTTCCTTCCTTCTTCCTCTGGGGAAGTGTACCAGAGGCGTTCATGGAATGTAAAAGACTCACGGTTCTTTTTCTGGTGCATATTGATAACGATACCTCACCATTGCTACTTAGTTTATGATCCCTGTCCGCACCGTACCATGAAATCTGTATTTCCTAACACTGCTAATGTGATCTGCACCCGTGATGTGAAACAGTGAGGCCTGGGCCGGCCAAGCGGAACGTGGGCGCTTACCCGCTCCGCCACAGGGCCGGCCCTGAATTGGACTTTTGGACCAACCTTTTGCCTGAGCTTGGGAACACGTGGGCCTGTTTGGATTATTCGTGAAGGTGATTAGTAGTAACATCCTGGACGGTAACCTTTTCCGTGGGTGCATGGGTTTAGCAGGCAGCATGTTCTGTGGCTAGTATTCCTCTTCATCTATTCGGAATCGTCTACCTTTCTGTAGCATCAGTACGCATTTTGAGGTGATTTTCCAGCCTTGGAAGTTCACCTTCTCTAATCTCTTTCAGCCCCAAAGCTTTATGCCGTCATTCTGGACCCCATTTTGGATTTTTTTTTCTTTTAGGTGAATTTATTGCCGCATCCCTGCATTAGAACATCCTATATCTTTCCGATTTGCATCCTCATCGATGTAGACTTCCGTGTAGCTGACATCATCTTCCCCTGCGTAAGCCTAATAGCAGGCCCTCACCACAAACTTGTGCCTCATCATCTGTTTCACCCTCTCACACCTCCCCGCTTTGTCTCTGGGAACCCCCAATCAAATGTCCCGTGCCACCTGTTCCTGACCGCTTGTTTTTGCTTCTCCTACTCTTAAGTGAGGTCCTACGGTACTTGCCTTGCTCCCTGGGGCTTGTTTCACTTCCCTAAAACCCTCACAGCCATTCTGGTGGTCACAAATGGCTGGATTGCATCCTTGGTTCCGGCTGACTGGTATGCCATTGCGTGGCTATAGCCCATCTTCCTTCTGCACTCGTCCCTTGCTGGGCTCCAGGGAGGCTTCCAAGTCTTGGGTAGTAGGAGTGACGCTGTGGTGAACTCAGCGGTGCACATGTCTTTATGCAGGAGTGTTTCCGAGTTCTTTGGATCAACACGCCGCAGAGGAATAGCTGGATCATATGGGACATGGATTCTTCAAGTTCTGAGGCAGTTCCACACTGCTTGGCGTAGTGGCTGCACCGGTCTGCACTCCCACCAACGGTGCAGGAGGCTTCCCTTCTCTCCACCTCCTCTCTGACACTTGTGGCTTCCTGTCTGCTTCCTTATAGCCATTCTGACCACAGTGAGCTGCTGTACCCTTGCAGTTTGCATTTGCATTGGCCTGAGACTTCATGACGGTGAACAAGTGTTCATGCACCCGTTGGCCCTCTTTCCATCTTCTTGGCAGAAATCTCTGTTTCCATCTTCTGCCCAGGTTTTCATTGGCTTGTTGTTTTTTTTTTTCTTCCTGTGGGGACGTGCGAGTTGATTGCATCTTTGGGCTTTTCACCCCTTGTCCGATGTGTGGTTTGCAAACATCCTCCCCCAGTCGTTGTGCTATCTTTGCATTCAGTCGATGGTTTCCTTCACTGGGCAGAAGCGTCCGCATTTGACGTGGTCCCGTTGGTTTCTTGTTGACTTGGTTGCCCTGGCCCAGTCAGACTTGCTTCTTCCAAACAGGCGGCTCAGACAGATGGCAAAGAGCACTCTGCCTAGGTCTTCTGCTACAAGGTTCACGGTTTCAAGTCTGCCATTCAAGGCTTTGATCCATTTCAGGTGGTGTGTGTGCCAGGTGTAACATCATGGTGTACTCTCGTTGTGTTCCATGTGGCTGTGCAGGCTTCCCAGCACCGTTTATGGTAGAGACTCTCCTTTCTCCGCTGTCTCCTCTTGGCTCCCTGGTCGAAAATGGGCTGTCCATGTAGGTTTGAGTTGGGCTCTGGGTTCTCGATTCTGTTGCATGGGTCTGTGTGCCTGTTTTGGGGCCCAGACTGTGCCGTCTCGGTACCTAGTGCTTCGTCCTATATGTTGAAATCGGAAAGTGTGCCACGTCCTGCTTTTTTCGTTTTCCTGAGGATTCCTTTGCCTAGTCAGGGTCTCTTGTTGCTGGCTAGAAACTTTAGGATTCCCTCTTCTGTCTCTGTGGGAAACATTGCTGCAACTTTGACTGGGATTGCATGGAATCCAGAGATTCCTTGCTCTGGTAGGGACGTTTCCAGTGTGTTGATGCTTCCACTCCTACATCCTGGAATCTCCTTCTTTCTCCTTGTGTCTTCTTGAATTTCTTTTCCCCAACGTTGGTTAGTTTTCCATTGCCATGGCTTTCACCTGTTTTGATAAGTTTCTTCATAGAGATCTCATCCTTCTCACCGGCATGCAGTTTTTCACTTTTTCTTTTCAGCTTCAGTTTCTCTATGCTTTGCAACTTGGAATCGGTTTTGTTCTGGCAGAAGTGCATCGCTGAGCTCACATCTGCTGGCAATGCTCCTGTCTTTGCTGTGGAAGTCTGGCCCTGTCTAAGGTCCCTTCCCGTCTGCCTCTACACTACCTCGGACGCCTGCCCCAGAATGCCTGAAGCAGTGGTGAGCAGGCTCACCCGAGGGTCCACCCGGCCCACCCCGGGCCACCGACCCAGAAGGTGCGGACCTCACCGCTGCGCCACCGGCCGGCCCCTTTCATGTTCCGTTGGCAACCTGCAGTTGAGGGCAATGGGACTTGAATATGCTACTTGAGCCCAACTCTGGCACTGTGTAGATGAGGCCAGGTTGTTTTTCGGGTCCACTGCGATGTCAGATGATTTGTCATAATCGTCTCTCTGCTGTCCCGGCAAGCTTCACGGACACACGGTTTCCTGGCCCGCTTGGAGCAGTCTCATAACTCACCCTTCCCACTTAGCCCAGCCTTGACCTTCGCTGCCGTCTTTTGGCTTGTGAATTTCTCTGCCTTTCAAAGGTTCCAGCAGAGTCTGTCTAAAGACGGACATCATCTTTCATTGTGGATCATCCAGGTGTGATTTCTGTTCGAGTTCCATTTTCTGGGACCTTTGTCTCTTTTCCATAGGAGAATCGTCATGGTATTTCTCAGCTATCCCCCTTAGACATGCTTATCAGTCCGTTCCCCTTCCTTCCAAGTGATTCATTTTGCATTTCTGGAATCACCGTATGTTCTCTAGGCCGAGGTGTGAGTGCTTTCGTGACTCTTGGTTGTTGTCTTTGAATTTGCACCGGTCACTTGAAGGAGTCTTTGCTGTCCTAGCCTGGGTCAAACTAAGCACTGGGAACACGTGGTCATCTGGGTTGGTTTGACATCCTGAGGTCAGAAACTCCAAACTCGAGGTGGTCCTGGCATCCCCCTTCACAGACACAATGTTTCCAGGACAAATTAGACGAGTCTGATGAATCCCTCTCTCCAGGAAAGATATTTTTCTGTCTCCTTTCCGGATTTGGGAAGTTTCGAACTTCACCCCTGATCCTGGAACGTGCCCCCACGTGCCGTCTAGATACGGGCTTACTTTATTACTATAGGCTGTGCCATTTGTTTGCCTTACATCCTCAGCCCTGGCCTGTTTATTTTTCTTGAAACAGAATTGTAATGTTCTCATTTTCAGCCCACTTCCTTACATGTGGTGTCAAAACACATAATCCATAATCCTTCTACGGCAAGAGGTAGGGGGAGAGAATTTCGATGGAGGCAAACTGAGCACACTAGCCTGGGTGGGCAGCCTTCACGAAGGAACGGATCCCTGTGGAAAAGGGTGCTTTTCAGCACCCTTGTAGAGCACTTCCAAACAAAGAGACATAGCCCAAGCGTGACGGGGCTCCATTCCTTCAAGGCTTCCAAGACATCTCTTGGGACACATTAGACTGTACCCGGTGGGCCCCCGTGATGCCAGAGCTATGGAAAGTGAGACTGATCTGCAAAGAATGCCAGGGGCCAAGGAAAGGAGGCATCGAGTCTTCTCTTCAACGTCCTCAAGACCTCATTCTTGACTTTGGCTTATGCTTAAGGCAGAAGGACCACGTAGGTCTGATAAGGCCCAAGTCCGGCCTCTTGCTTCCAATCAAGTTGCAAGCTTGAATCAGCATGGCCTCCCCATACACTTGAATAGAGGACAACGTTCTCCTCTCGGGGCTTGTCCCTCTATTCTCGCTTCTTGCCAAGGATTCCTTTCTTACCCCTCGAATCAGCGTCTGTTACACGTCTTCCAGTTCTGTGTCCGCTTTCTGTTTCTGAAAGCTGTTTCTGGGTATCCCTCCCTTTAATAGCCTAGCCTAGGCCAATCCTCAGTCTGTAACCGTACGGCCATCTTGGCGGACATGATCCTCGTGATGTCATAAACAACCTCAAAATTCGAAGTTGTCCTGACAACCTGCGTGCACACAGAGTTTCAGAGCCATCTCAGGCCAGTCTGACTCCTCACCCTTTCCTGGTAGGATAGTTTTCCTTTTTCTCGATTTCTTGTCAGTTTCTGTCTTGCCCCTCGAACTTTGGAAGGCCTGCTACATTCTCTCTAGACACTGGTTTCTGTCCTGTAAGATTATCCTGGGTTTCTCCTCTTACATTTTATGTAGATGGCCAAGTGGGTGGAAGTTCCCTAGAGAAAGTCCTGGACTCCCTCCCAGGTTGAAGTTGCCCGGGCCGTCCTCTGATGCGCAATGATCGTGTCATCTCCTAGCACTCTGCCGATTCCACCTTGGCAGGTCCCATGTTTTCCTTCCTTCTTCCTCTGGGGAAGTGTACCAGAGGCGTTCATGGATTGTAAAAGCCTCACGGTTCTTTTTCTGGTGCGTATTGATAACGTGACCCCACCATTGCTACTTAGTTTATGATCCCTGTCCGCACCGTACCATGAAATCCGTATTTCCTAACACTGCTAATGTGATCTGCACCCGTGATGTGAAACAGTGAGGCCTGGTCCGGCCAAGCGGAACGTGGGCACTTACCCGCTCTGCCACAGGGCCGGCCCTCAATTGGACTTTTGGACCAACCTTTTTCTTGAGCTTGGGAACACGTGGGCCTGTTTGGATTATTCGTGAAGGTGACTAGTAGTAACATCCTGGACGGTAACCTTTTCCGTGGGTGCATGGGTTTAGCAGGCAGCATGTTCTGTGGGTAGTATTCCTCTTCATCTATTTGGAATGGTCTACCTTTCTGTAGCATCAGTACGCATTTTGAGGTGACTTTCCAGCCTTGGAAGTTCACCTTCTCTAATCTCTTTCAGCCCCAAAGCTTTATGCCGTCATTCTGGACCCCATTTTGGATTTTTTTTGCTTTTAGGTGAATTTATTGCCGCAACCCTGCATTAGAACATCCTATATCTTTCCGATTTGCATCCTCATCGATGGAGACTTCCGTGTAGCTGACATCATCTTCCCCTGCGTAAGCCTAATAGCAGGCCCTCACCACACACTTGTGCCTCATCATCTGTTTCACCCTCTCACACCTCCCCGCTTTGTCTCTGGGAACCCCCAATCAAATGTCCCGTGCCACCTGTTCCTCACCGCTTGTTTTTGCTTCTCCTACTCTTAAGTGAGGTCCTACGGTACTTGCCTTGCTCCCTGGGGCTTGTTTCACTTCCCTAAAACCCTCACAGCCATTCTGGTGGTCACAAATGGCTGGATTGCATCCTTGGTTCCGGCTGACTGGTATGCCATTGCGTGGCTATAGCCCATCTTCCTTCTGCACTCGTCCCTTGCTGGGCTCCAGGGAGGCTTCCAAGCCTTGGGTCGTGGGAGCGACGCTGTGGTGAACTCAGCGGTGCACATGTCTTTATGCAGGAGTGTTTCCGAGTTCTTTGGATCAACACGCCGCAGAGGAATAGCTGGATCATATGGGACATGGATTCTTCAAGTTCTGAGGCAGTTCCACACCGCTTGGCGTAGTGGCTGCACCGGTCTGCACTCCCACCAACGGTGCAGGAGGCTTCCCTTCTCTCCACCTCCTCTCTGACACTTGTGGCTTCCTGTCTGCTTCCTTATAGCCATTCTGACCACAGTGAGCTGCTGTGCCCTTGCAGTTTGCATTTGCATTGGCCTGAGACTTCATGACGGTGAACAAGTGTTCATGCACCCGTTGGCCCTCTTTCCATCTTCTTGGCAGAAATCTCTGTTTCCATCTTCTGCCCAGGGTTTCATTGGCTTGTTGTGTTTTTTTTTCTTGTGGGGATGTGTGAGTTGATTACATCTTTGGGCTTTTCACCCCTTGTCTGATGTGTGGTTTGCAAACATCCTCCCCCAGTCGTTGTGCTATCTTTGCATTCAGTCGATGGTTTCCTTCACTGGGCAGAAGCGTCCGCATTTGACGTGGTCCCGTTGGTTTCTTGTTGACTTGGTTGCCCTGGCCCAGTCGGACTTGCTTCTTCCAAACAGGCGGCTCAGACAGATGGCAAAGAGCACTCTGCCTAGGTCTTCGGCTACAAGGTTCACGGTTTCAAGTCTGCCATTCAAGGCTTTGATCCATTTCAGGTGGTGTGTGTGCCAGGTGTAACATCATGGTGTACTCTCGTTGTGTTCCATGTGGCTGTGCAGGCTTCCCAGCACCGTTTATGGTAGAGGCTCTCCTTTCTCCGCTGTCTCCTCTTGGCTCCCTGGTCGAAAATGGGCTGTCCATGTAGGTTTGAGTTGGGCTCTGGGTTCTCGATTCTGTTGCATGGGTCTGTGTGCCTGTTTTGGGGCCCAGACTGTGCCGTCTCGGTACCTAGTGCTTCGTCCTATATGTTGAAATCGGAAAGTGTGCCACGTCCTGCTTTTTTCGTTTTCCTGAGGATTCCTTTGCCTAGTCAGGGTCTCTTGTTGCTGGCTAGAAACTTTAGGATTCCCTCTTCTGTCTCTGTGGGAAACATTGCTGCAACTTTGACTGGGATTGCATGGAATCCAGAGATTCCTTGCTCTGGTAGGGACGTTTCCAGTGTGTTGATGCTTCCACTCCTACATCCTGGAATCTCCTTCTTTCTCCTTGTGTCTTCTTGAATTTCTTTCCCCCAACGTTGGTTAGTTTTCCATTGCCATGGCTTTCACCTGTTCTGCTAAGTTTCTTCATAGAGATCTCAGCCTTCTCACTGGCATGCAGTTTTTCACTTTTTCTTTTCAGCTTCAGTTTCTCTATGCTTTGCAACTTGGAATCGGTTTTGTTCTGGCAGAAGTGCATCGCTGAGCTCACATCTGCTGGCAATGCTCCTGTCTTTGCTGTGGAAGTCTGGCCCTGTCTAACGTCCCTTCCCGTCTGCCTCTACACTACCTCGGACGCCTGCCCCAGAATGCCTGAAGCAGTGGTGAGCAGGCTCACCCGAGGGTCCACCCGGCCCAACCCGGGCCACCGACCCAGAAGGTGCGGACCTCACCGCTGCGCCAGCGGCCAGCCCCTTTCATGTTCCGATGGCAACCTGCAGTTGAGGGCAATGGGACTTGAATATGCTACTTGAGCCCAACTCTGGCACTGTGTAGATGAGGCCAGGTTGTTTTTCGGGTCCACTGCGATGTCAGAGGATTTGTCATAATCGTGTCTCTGCTGTCCCGGCAAGCTTCACGGACACACGGTTTCTTGGCCCGCTTGGAGCAGTCTCATAACTCACCCTTCCCTCTTAGCCCAGCCTTGACCTTCGCTGCCGTCTTTTGGCTTGTGAATTTCACTGCCTTTCAAACGTTCCAGCAGAGTCTGTCTAAAGACGGACATCATCTTTCATTGTGGATCATCCAGGTGTGATTTCTGTTCGAGTTCCATTTTCTGGGACCTTTGTCTCTTTTCCATAGGAGAATCGTCATGGTATTTCTCAGCTATCCTCCTTAGACATGCTTATCAGTCCGTTCCCCTTCTTTCCAAGTGATTCATTTTGCATTTCTGGAATCACCGTATGTTCTCTAGGCCGAGGTGTGAGTGCTTTCGTGACTCTTGGTTGTTGTCTTTGAATTTGCACCGGTCACTTAGAGGAGTCTTTGCTGTCCTAGCCTGGGTCAAACTAAGCACTGGGAACACGTGGTCATCTGGGTTGGTTTGACATCCTGAGGTCAGAAACTCCAAACTCGAGGTGGTCCTGGCATCCCCCTTCACAGACACAATGTTTCCAGGACAAATTAGACGAGTCTGATGAATCCCTCTCTCCAGGAAAGATATTTTTCTGTCTCCTTTCCGGATTTGGGAAGTTTCGAACTTCACCCCTGATCCTGGAACGTGCCCCCACGTGCCGTCTAGATACGGGCTTACTTTATTACTATAGGCTGTGCCATTTGTTTGCCTTACATCCTCAGCCCTGGCCTGTTTATTTTTCTTGAAACAGAATTGTAATGTTCTCATTTTCAGCCCACTTCCTTACATGTGGTGTCAAAACACATAATCCATAATCCTTCTACGGCAAGAGGTAGGGGGAGAGAATTTCGATGGAGGCAAACTGAGCACACTAGCCTGGGTGGGCAGCCTTCACGAAGGAATGGATCCCTGTGGAAAAGGGTGCTTTTCAGCACCCTTGTAGAGCACTTCCAAACAAAGAGACATAGCCCAAGCGTGACGGGGCTCCATTCCTTCAAGGCTTCCAAGACATCTCTTGGGACACATTAGACTGTACCCGGTGGGCCCCCGTGATGCCAGAGCTATGGAAAGTGAGACTGATCTGCAAAGAATGCCAGGGGCCAAGGAAAGGAGGCATCGAGTCTTCTCTTCAACGTCCTCAAGACCTCATTCTTGACTTTGGCTTATGCTTAAGGCAGAAGGACCACGTAGGTCTGATAAGGCCCAAGTCCGGCCTCTTGCTTCCAATCAAGTTGCAAGCTTGAATCAGCATGGCCTCCCCATACACTTGAATAGAGGACAACGTTCTCCTCTCGGGGCTTGTCCCTCTATTCTCGCTTCTTGCCAAGGATTCCTTTCTTACCCCTCGAATCAGCGTCTGTTACACGTCTTCCAGTTCTGTGTCCGCTTTCTGTTTCTCAAAGCTGTTTCTGGGTATCCCTCCCTTTAATAGCCTAGCCTAGGCCAATCCTCAGTCTGTAACCGTACGGCCATCTTGGCGGACATGATCCTCGTGATGTCATAAACAACCTCAAAATTCGAAGTTGTCCTGACAACCTGCGTGCACACAGAGTTTCAGAGCCATCTCAGGCCAGTCTGACTCCTCACCCTTTCCTGGTAGGATAGTTTTCCTTTTTCTCGATTTCTTGTCAGTTTCTGTCTTGCCCCTCGAACTTTGGAAGGCCTGCTACATTCTCTCTAGACACTGGTTTCTGTCCTGTAAGATTATCCTGGGTTTCTCCTCTTACATTTTATGTAGATGGCCAAGTGGGTGGAAGTTCCCCAGAGAAAGTCCTGGACTCCCTCCCAGGTTGAAGTTGCCCGGGCCGTCCTCTGATGCGCAATGATCGTGTCATCTCCTAGCACTCTGCCAATTCCACCTTGGCAGGTCCCATGTTTTCCTTCCTTCTTCCTCTGGGGAAGTGTACCAGAGGCGTTCATGGATTGTAAAAGCCTCACGGTTCTTTTTCTGGTGCGTATTGATAACGTGACCCCACCATTGCTACTTAGTTTATGATCCCTGTCCGCACCGTACCATGAAATCCGTATTTCCTAACACTGCTAATGTGATCTGCACCCGTGATGTGAAACAGTGAGGCCTGGTCCGGCCAAGCGGAACGTGGGCACTTACCCGCTCTGCCACAGGGCCGGCCCTCAATTGGACTTTTGGACCAACCTTTTTCTTGAGCTTGGGAACACGTGGGCCTGTTTGGATTATTCGTGAAGGTGACTAGTAGTAACATCCTGGACGGTAACCTTTTCCGTGGGTGCATGGGTTTAGCAGGCAGCATGTTCTGTGGGTAGTATTCCTCTTCATCTATTTGGAATGGTCTACCTTTCTGTAGCATCAGTACGCATTTTGAGGTGACTTTCCAGCCTTGGAAGTTCACCTTCTCTAATCTCTTTCAGCCCCAAAGCTTTATGCCGTCATTCTGGACCCCATTTTGGATTTTTTTTGCTTTTAGGTGAATTTATTGCCGCAACCCTGCATTAGAACATCCTATATCTTTCCGATTTGCATCCTCATCGATGGAGACTTCCGTGTAGCTGACATCATCTTCCCCTGCGTAAGCCTAATAGCAGGCCCTCACCACACACTTGTGCCTCATCATCTGTTTCACCCTCTCACACCTCCCCGCTTTGTCTCTGGGAACCCCCAATCAAATGTCCTGTGCCACCTGTTCCTGACCGCTTGTTTTGGCTTCTCCTACTCTTAAGTGAGGTCCTACGGTACTTGCCTTGCTCCCTGGGGCTTGTTTCACTGCCCTAAAACCCTCACAGCCATTCTGGTGGTCACAAATGGCTGGATTGCATCCTTGGTTCCGGCTGACTGGTATGCCATTGCGTGGCTATAGCCCATCTTCCTTCTGCACTCGTCCCTTGCTGGGCTCCAGGGAGGCTTCCAAGTCTTGGGTAGTGGGAGCGACGCTGTGGTGAACTCAGCGGTGCACATGTCTTTATGCAGGAGTGTTTCCGAGTTCTTTGGATCGACACGCCGCAGAGGAATAGCTGGAGCATATGGGACATGGATTCTTCAAGTTCTGAGGCAGTTCCACACCGCTTGGCGTAGTGGCTGCACCGGTCTGCACTCCCACCAACGGTGCAGGAGGCTTCCCTTCTCTCCACCTCCTCTCTGACACTTGTGGCTTCCTGCCTGCTTCCTTATAGCCATTCTGACCACAGTGAGCTGCTGTGCCCTTGCAGTTTGCATTTGCATTGGCCTGAGACTTCATGACGGTGAACAAGTGTTCATGCACCCGTTGGCCCTCTTTCCATCTTCTTGGCAGAAATCTCTGTTTCCATCTTCTGCCCAGGTTTTCATTGGCTTGTTGTGTTTTTTTTTCTTGTGGGGATGTGTGAGTTGATTACATCTTTGGGCTTTTCACCCCTTGTCTGATGTGTGGTTTGCAAACATCCTCCCCCAGTCGTTGTGCTATCTTTGCATTCAGTCGATGGTTTCCTTCACTGGGCAGAAGCGTCCGCATTTGACGTGGTCCCGTTGGTTTCTTGTTGACTTGGTTGCCCTGGCCCAGTCGGACTTGCTTCTTCCAAACAGGCGGCTCAGACAGATGGCAAAGAGCACTCTGCCTAGGTCTTCGGCTACAAGGTTCACGGTTTCAAGTCTGCCATTCAAGGCTTTGATCCATTTCAGGTGGTGTTTGTGCCAGGTGTAACATCATGGTGTACTCTCGTTGTGTTCCATGTGGCTGTGCAGGCTTCCCAGCACCGTTTATGGTAGAGGCTCTCCTTTCTCCGCTGTCTCCTCTTGGCTCCCTGGTCGAAAATGGGCTGTCCATGTAGGTTTGAGTTGGGCTCTGGGTTCTCGATTCTGTTGCATGGGTCTGTGTGCCTGTTTTGGGGCCCAGACTGTGCCGTCTCGGTACCTAGTGCTTCGTCCTATATGTTGAAATCGGAAAGTGTGCCACGTCCTGCTTTTTTCGTTTTCCTGAGGATTCCTTTGCCTAGTCAGGGTCTCTTGTTGCTGGCTAGAAACTTTAGGATTCCCTCTTCTGTCTCTGTGGGAAACATTGCTGCAACTTTGACTGGGATTGCATGGAATCCAGAGATTCCTTGCTCTGGTAGGGACGTTTCCAGTGTGTTGATGCTTCCACTCCTACATCCTGGAATCTCCTTCTTTCTCCTTGTGTCTTCTTGAATTTCTTTCCCCCAACGTTGGTTAGTTTTCCATTGCCATGGCTTTCACCTGTTCTGCTAAGTTTCTTCATAGAGATCTCAGCCTTCTCACTGGCATGCAGTTTTTCACTTTTTCTTTTCAGCTTCAGTTTCTCTATGCTTTGCAACTTGGAATCGGTTTTGTTCTGGCAGAAGTGCATCGCTGAGCTCACATCTGCTGGCAATGCTCCTGTCTTTGCTGTGGAAGTCTGGCCCTGTCTAACGTCCCTTCCCGTCTGCCTCTACACTACCTCGGACGCCTGCCCCAGAATGCCTGAAGCAGTGGTGAGCAGGCTCACCCGAGGGTCCACCCGGCCCAACCCGGGCCACCGACCCAGAAGGTGCGGACCTCACCGCTGCGCCACCGGCCGGCCCCTTTCATGTTCCGTTGGCAACCTGCAGTTGAGGGCAATGGGACTTGAATATGCTACTTGAGCCCAACTCTGGCACTGTGTAGATGAGGCCAGGTTGTTTTTCGGGTCCACTGCGATGTCAGAGGATTTGTCATAATCGTGTCTCTGCTGTCCCGGCAAGCTTCACGGACACACGGTTTCTTGGCCCGCTTGGAGCAGTCTCATAACTCACCCTTCCCTCTTAGCCCAGCCTTGACCTTCGCTGCCGTCTTTTGGCTTGTGAATTTCACTGCCTTTCAAAGGTTCCAGCAGAGTCTGTCTAAAGACGGACATCATCTTTCATTGTGGATCATCCAGGTGTGATTTCTGTTCGAGTTCCATTTTCTGGGACCTTTGTCTCTTTTCCATAGGAGAATCGTCATGGTATTTCTCAGCTATCCTCCTTAGACATGCTTATCAGTCCGTTCCCCTTCTTTCCAAGTGATTCATTTTGCATTTCTGGAATCACCGTATGTTCTCTAGGCCGAGGTGTGAGTGCTTTCGTGACTCTTGGTTGTTGTCTTTGAATTTGCACCGGTCACTTGAAGGAGTCTTTGCTGTCCTAGCCTGGGTCAAACTAAGCACTGGGAACACGTGGTCATCTGGGTTGGTTTGACATCCTGAGGTCAGAAACTCCAAACTCGAGGTGGTCCTGGCATCCCCCTTCACGGACACAATGTTTCCAGGACAAATTAGACGAGTCTGATGAATCCCTCTCTCCAGGAAAGATATTTTTCTGTCTCCTTTCCGGATTTGGGAAGTTTCGAACTTCACCCCTGATCCTGGAACGTGCCCCCAGGTGCCGTCTAGATACGGGCTTCCTTTATTTCTATAGGCTGTGCCATTTGTTTGCCTTACATCCTCAGCCCTGGCCTGTTTATTTTTCTTGAAACAGAATTGTAATGTTCTCATTTTCAGCCCACTTCCTTACATGTGGTGTCAAAACACATAATCCATAATCCTTCTACGGCAAGAGGTAGGGGGAGAGAATTTCGATGGAGGCAAACTGAGCACACTAGCCTGGGTGGGCAGCCTTCACGAAGGAACGGATCCCTGTGGAAAAGGGTGCTTTTCAGCACCCTTGTAGAGCACTTCCAAACAAAGAGACATAGCCCAAGCGTGACGGGGCTCCATTCCTTCAAGGCTTCCAAGACATCTCTTGGGACACATTAGCCTGTACCCGGTGGGCCCCCGTGACGCCAGAGCTATGGAAAGTGAGACTGATCTGCAAAGAATGCCAGGGGCCTAGGAAAGGAGGCATCGAGTCTTCTCTTCAACGTCCTCAAGACCTCATTCTTGACTTTGGCTTATGCTTAAGGCAGAAGGACCACGTAGGTCTGATAAGGCCCAAGTCCGGCCTCTTGCTTCCAATCAAGTTGCAAGCTTGAATCAGCATGGCCTCCCCATACACTTGAATAGATGACAACGTTCTCCTCTCGGGGCTTGTCCCTCTATTCTCGCTTCTTGCCAAGGATTCCTTTCTTACCCCTCGAATCAGCGTCTGTTACATGTCTTCCAGTTTCTGTGTCCGCTTTCTGTTTCTCAAAGCTGTTTCTGGGTATCCCTCCCTTTAATAGCCTAGCCTAGGCCAATCCTCAGTCTGTAACCGTGCGGCCATCTTGGCGGACATGATCCTCGTGATGTCATAAACAACCTCAAAATTCGAAGTTTTCCTGACAACCTGCGTGCACACAGAGTATCAGAGCCATCTCAGGCCAGTCTGACTCCTCACCCTTTCCTGGTAGGATAGTTTTCCTTTTTCTCGATTTCTTGTCGGTTTCTGTCTTGCCCCTCGAACTTTGGAAGGCCTGTTACATTCTCTCTAGACACTGGTTTCTGTCCTGTAAGATTATCCTGGGTTTCACCTCTTACATTTTATGTAGATGGCCAAGTGGGTGGACGTTCCCCAGAGAAAGTCCTGGACTCCCTCCCAGGTTGAAGTTGCCCGGGCCATCCTCTGATGCGCAATGATCGTGTGGTCTCCTAGCACTCTGCCGATTCCACCTTGGCAGGTCCCATGTTTTCCTTCCTTGTTCCTCTGGGGAAGTGTACCAGAGGCGTTCATGGATTGTAAAAGCCTCACGGTTCTTTTTCTGGTGCGTATTGGTAAGGTGACCTCACAATTGCTACTTAGTTTATGATCCCTGTCCGCACCGTACCATGAAATCCATATTTCCTAACACTGCTAATGTGATCTGCACCCGTGATGTGAAACAGTGAGGCCTGGGCCGGCCAAGCGGAACGTGGGCACTTACCCGCTCCGCCACAGGGCCGGCCCTGAATTGGACTTTTGGACCAACCTTTTGCCTGAGCTTGGGAACACGTGGGCCTGTTTGGATTATTTGTGAAGGTGATTAGTAGTAACATCCTGGACGGTAACCTTTTCCGTGGGTGCATGGGTTTAGCAGGCAGCATGTTCTGTGGGTAGTATTCCTCTTCATCTATTTGGAATGGTCTACCTTTCTGTAGCATCAGTACGCATTTTGAGGTGACTTTCCAGCCTTGGAAGTTCACCTTCTCTAATCTCTTTCAGCCCCAAAGCTTTATGCCGTCATTCTGGACCCCATTTTGGATTTTTTTTGCTTTCAGGTGAATTTATTGCCGCAACCCTGCATTAGAACATCCTATATCTTTCCGATTTGCATCCTCATCGATGTAGACTTCCGTGTAGCTGACATCATCTTCCCCTGCATAAGCCTAATAGCAGGCCCTCACCACACACTTGTGCCTCATCATCTGTTTCACCCTCTCACACCTCCCCGCTTTGTCTCTGGGAACCCCCAATCAAATGTCCCGTGCCACCTGTTCCTGACCGCTTGTTTTTGCTTCTCCTACTCTTAAGTGAGGTCCTACGGTACTTGCCTTGCTCCCTGGGGCTTGTTTCACTTCCCTAAAACCCTCACAGGCATTCTGGTGGTCACAAATGGCTGGATTGCATCCTTGGTTCCGGCTGACTGGTATGCCATTGCGTGGCTATAGCCCATCTTCCTTCTGCACTCGTCCCTTGCTGGGCTCCAGGGAGGCTTCCAAGCCTTGGGTCGTGGGAGCGACGCTGTGGTGAACTCAGCGGTGCACATGTCTTTATGCAGGAGTGTTCCGAGTTCTTTGGATCAACACGCCGCAGAGGAATAGCTGGATCATATGGGACATGGATTCTTCAAGTTCTGAGGCAGTTCCACACTGCTTGGCGTAGTGGCTGCACCGGTCTGCACTCCCACCAACGGTGCAGGAGGCTTCCCTTCTCTCCACCTCCTCTCTGACACTTGTGGCTTCCTGTCTGCTTCCTTATAGCCATTCTGACCACAGTGAGCTGCTGTGCCCTTGCAGTTTGCATTTGCATTGGCCTGAAACTTCATGACGGTGAACAAGTGTTCATGCACCCGTTGGCCCTCTTTCCATCTTCTTGGCAGAAATCTCTGTTTCCATCTTCTGCCCAGGTTTTCATTGGCTTGTTGTGTTTTTTTTTCTTGTGGGGATGTGTGAGTTGATTACATCTTTGGGCTTTTCACCCCTTGTCCGATGTGTGGTTTGCAAACATCCTCCCCCAGTCGTTGTGCTATCTTTGCATTCAGTCGATGGTTTCCTTCACTGGGCAGAAGCATCAGCATTTGACGTGGTCCTGTTGGTTTCTTGTTGACTTGGTTGCCCTGGCCCAGTCGGACTTGCTTCTTCCAAACAGGCGGCTCAGACAGATGGCAAAGAGCACTCTGCCTAGGTCTTCGGCTACAAGGTTCACGGTTTCAAGTCTGCCATTCAAGGCTTTGATCCATTTCAGGTGGTGTGTGTGCCAGGTGTAACATCATGGTGTACTCTCGTTGTGTTCCATGTGGCTGTGCAGGCTTCCCAGCACCGTTTATGGTAGAGGCTCTCCTTTCTCCGCTGTCTCCTCTTGGCTCCCTGGTCGAAAATGGGCTGTCCATGTAGGTTTGAGTTGGGCTCTGGGTTCTCGATTCTGTTGCATGGGTCTGTGTGCCTGTTTTGGGGCCCAGACTGTGCCGTCTCGGTACCTAGTGCTTCGTCCTATATGTTGAAATCGGAAAGTGTGCCACGTCCTGCTTTTTCCGTTTTCCTGAGGATTCCTTTGCCTAGTCAGGGTCTCTTGTTGCTGGCTAGAAACTTTAGGATTCCCTCTTCTGTCTCTGTGGGAAACATTGCTGCAACTTTGACTGGGATTGCATGGAATCCAGAGATTCCTTGCTCTGGTAGGGACGTTTCCAGTGTGTTGATGCTTCCACTCCTAGATCCTGGTATCTCCTTCTTTCTCCTTGTGTCTTCTTGAATTTCTGTCCCCCAACGTTGGTTAGTTTTCCATTGCCATGGCTTTCACCTGTTCTGCTAAGTTTCTTCATAGAGATCTCAGCCTTCTCACTGGCATGCAGTTTTTCACTTTTTCTTTTCAGCTTCAGTTTCTCTATGCTTTGCAACTTGGAATCGGTTTTGTTCTGGCAGAAGTGCATCGCTGAGCTCACATCTGCTGGCAATGCTCCTGTCTTTGCTGTGGAAGTCTGGCCCTGTCTAACGTCCCTTCCCGTCTGCCTCTACACTACCTCGGACGCCTGCCCCAGAATGCCTGAAGCAGTGGTGAGCAGGCTCACCCGAGGGTCCACCCGGCCCACCCCGGGCCACCGACCCAGAAGGTGCGGACCTCACCGCTGCGCCACCGGCCGGCCCCTTTCATGTTCCGTTGGCAACCTGCAGTTGAGGGCAATGGGACTTGAATATGCTACTTGAGCCCAACTCTGGCACTGTGTAGATGAGGCCAGGTTGTTTTTCGGGTCCACTGCGATGTCAGAGGATTTGTCAGAATCGTGTCTCTGCTGTCCCGGCAAGCTTCACGGACACACGGTTTCTTGGCCCGCTTGGAGCAGTCTCATAACTCACCCTTCCCTCTTAGCCCAGCCTTGACCTTCGCTGCCGTCTTTTGGCTTGTGAATTTCACTGCCTTTCAAAGGTTCCAGCAGAGTCTGTCGAAAGACGGACATCATCTTTCATTGTGGATCATCCAGGTGTGATTTCTGTTCGAGTTCCATTTTCTGGGACCTTGGTCTCTTTTCCATAGGAGAATCGTCATGGTATTTC
This sequence comes from Equus asinus, assembly GCF_041296235.1. Taxonomy (NCBI): domain Eukaryota; kingdom Metazoa; phylum Chordata; class Mammalia; order Perissodactyla; family Equidae; genus Equus; species Equus asinus. The sequence goes on along the minus strand of NC_091816.1, from coordinate 41,447,467 downwards.
TCAGCTATCCCCCTTAGACATGCTTATCAGTCCGTTCCCCTTCCTTCCAAGTGATTCATTTTGCATTTCTGGAATCACCGTATGTTCTCTAGGCCGAGGTGTGAGTGCTTTCGTGACTCTTGGTTGTTGTCTTTGAATTTGCACCGGTCACTTAGAGGAGTCTTTGCTGTCCTAGCCTGGGTCAAACTAAGCACTGGGAACTCGTGGTCATCTGGGTTGGTTTGACATCCTGAGGTCAGAAACTCCAAACTCGAGGTGGTCCTGGCATCCCCCTTCACGGACACAATGTTTCCAGGACAAATTAGACGAGTCAGATGAATCCCTCTCTCCAGGAAAGATATTTTTCTGTCTCCTTTCCGGATTTGGGAAGTTTCGAACTTCACCCCTGATCCTGGAACGTGCCCCCAGGTGCCGTCTAGGTACGGGCTTACTTTATTTCTAAAGGCTGTGCCATTTGTTTGCCTTACATCCTCAGCCCTGGCCTGTTTATTTTTCTTGAAACAGAATTGTAATGTTCTCATTTTCAGCCCACTTCCTTACATGTGGTGTCAAAACACATAATCCATAATCCTTCTACGGCAAGAGGTAGGGGGAGAGAATTTCGATGGAGGCAAACTGAGCACACTAGCCTGGGAGGGCAGCCTTCACGAAGGAACGAAGCCCTGTGGAAAAGGGTGCTTTTCAGCACCCTTGTAGAGCACTTCCAAACAAAGAGACATAGCCCAAGCGTGACTGGACTCCATTCCTTCAAGGGTTCCAAGACATCTCTTGGGACACATTAGCATGAACCCGGTGGTCCCCCGTGACGCCAGAGCTATGGAAAGTGAGACTGATCTGCAAAGAATGCCAGGGGCCTAGGAAAGGAGGCATCGAGTCTTCTCTTCAACGTCCTCAAGACCTCATTCTTGACTTTGGCTTATGCTTAAGGCAGAAGGACCACGTAGGTCTGATAAGGCCTAAGTCCGGCCTCTTGCTTCCAATCAAGTTGCAAGCTTGAATCAGCATGGCCTCCCCATACACTTGAATAGATGACAGCGTTCTCCTCTCGGGGCTTGTCCCTCTGTTCTCGCTTCTTGCCAAGGATTCCTTTCTTACCCCTCGAATCAGCGTCTGTTACATGTCTTCCAGTTTCTGTGTCCGCTTTCTGTTTCTCAAAGCTGTTTCTGGGTATCCCTCCCTTTAATAGCCTAGCCTAGGCCAATCCTCAGTCTGTAACCGTGTGGCCATCTTGGCGGACATGATCCTCGTGATGTCATAAACAACCTCAAAATTCGAAGTTGTCCTGACAACCTGCGTGCACACAGAGTATCAGAGCCATCTCAGGCCAGTCTGACTCCTCACCCTTTCCTGGTAGGATAGTTTTCCTTTTTCTCGATTTCTTGTCGGTTTCTGTCTTGCCCCTCGAACTTTGGAAGGCCTGTTACATTCTCTCTAGACACTGGTTTCTGTCCTGTAAGATTATCCTGGGTTTCACCTCTTACATTTTATGTAGATGGCCAAGTGGGTGGACGTTCCCCAGAGAAAGTCCTGCACTCCCTCCCAGGTTGAAGTTGCCCGGGCCATCCTCTGATGCGCAATGATCGTGTGGTCTCCTAGCACTCTGCCGATTCCACCTTGGCAGGTCCCATGTTTTCCTTCCTTGTTCCTCTGGGGAAGTGTACCAGAGGCGTTCATGGATTGTAAAAGCCTCACGGTTCTTTTTCTGGTGCGTATTGGTAAGGTGACCTCACAATTGCTACTTAGTTTATGATCCCTGTCCGCACCGTACCATGAAATCCATATTTCCTAACACTGCTAATGTGATCTGCACCCGTGATGTGAAACAGTGAGGCCTGGGCCGGCCAAGCGGAACGTGGGCACTTACCCGCTCCGCCACAGGGCCGGCCCTGAATTGGACTTTTGGACCAACCTTTTGCCTGAGCTTGGGAACACGTGGGCCTGTTTGGATTATTCGTGAAGGTGATTAGTAGTAACATCCTGGACGGTAACCTTTTCCGTGGGTGCATGGGTTTAGCAGGCAGCATGTTCTGTGGGTAGTATTCCTCTTCATCTATTTGGAATGGTCTACCTTTCTGTAGCATCAGTACGCATTTTGAGGTGACTTTCCAGCCTTGGAAGTTCACCTTCTCTAATCTCTTTCAGCCCCAAAGCTTTATGCCGTCATTCTGGACCCCATTTTGGATTTTTTTTGCTTTTAGGTGAATTTATTGCCGCAACCCTGCATTAGAACATCCTATATCTTTCCGATTTGCATCCTCATCGACGTAGACTTCCGTGTAGCTGACATCATCATCCCCTGCGTAAGCCTAATAGCAGGCCCTCACCACACAATTGTGCCTCATCATCGGTTTCACCCTCTCACACCTCCCCGCTTTGTCTCTGGGAACCCCCAATCAAATGTCCCGTGCCACCTGTTCCTGACCGCTTGTTTTTGCTTCTCCTACTCTTAAGTGAGGACCTACGGTACTTGCCTTGCTCCCTGGGGCTTGTTTCACATCCCTAAGACCCTCACAGGCATTCTGGTGGTCACAAATGGCTGGATTGCATCCTTGGTTCCGGCTGACTGGTATGCCATTGCGTGGCTATAGCCCATCTTCCTTCTGCACTCGTCCCTTGCTGGGCTCCAGGGAGGCTTCCAAGCCTTGGGTCGTGGGAGCGACGCTGTGGTGAACTCAGCGGTGCACATGTCTTTATGCAGGAGTGTTCCGAGTTCTTTGGATCAACACGCCGCAGAGGAATAGCTGGATCATATGGGACATGGATTCTTCAAGTTCTGAGGCAGTTCCACACCGCTTGGCGTAGTGGCTGCACCGGTCTGCACTCCCACCAACGGTGCAGGAGGCTTCCCTTCTCTCCACCTCCTCTCTGACATTGTGGCTTCCTGTCTGCTTCCTTATAGCCATTCTGACCACAGTGAGCTGCTGTGCCCTTGCAGTTTGCATTTGCAGTGGCCTGAGACTTCATGACGGTGAACACGTGTTCATGCACCCGTTGGCCCTCTTTCCATCTTCTTGGCAGAAATCTCTGTTTCCATCTTCTGCCCAGGTTTTCATTGGCTTGTTGTGTTTTTTTTTCTTGTGGGGATGTGTGAGTTGATTACATCTTTGGGCTTTTCACCCCTTGTCCGATGTGTGGTTTGCAAACATCCTCCCCCAGTCGTTGTGCTATCTTTGCATTCAGTCGATGGTTTCCTTCACTGGGCAGAAGCGTCCGCATTTGACGTGGTCCCGTTGGTTTCTTGTTGACTTGGTTGCCCTGGCCCAGTCGGACTTGCTTCTTCCAAACAGGCGGCTCAGACAGATGGCAAAGAGCACTCTGCCTAGGTCTTCTGCTACAAGGTTCACGGTTTCAAGTCTGCCATTCAAGGCTTTGATCCATTTCAGGTGGTGTGTGTGCCAGGTGTAACATCATGGTGTACTCTCGTTGTGTTCCATGTGGCTGTGCAGGCTTCCCAGCACCGTTTATGGTAGAGGCTCTCCTTTCTCCGCTGTCTCCTCTTGGCTCCCTGGTCGAAAATGGGCTGTCCATGTAGGTTTGAGTTGGGCTCTGGGTTCTCGATTCTGTTGCATGGGTCTGTGTGCCTGTTTTGGGGCCCAGACTGTGCCGTCTCGGTACCTAGTGCTTCGTCCTATATGTTGAAATCGGAAAGTGTGCCACGTCCTGCTTTTTCCGTTTTCCTGAGGATTCCTTTGCCTAGTCAGGGTCTCTTGTTGCTGGCTAGAAACTTTAGGATTCCCTCTTCTGTCTCTGTGGGAAACATTGCTGCAACTTTGACTGGGATTGCATGGAATCCAGAGATTCCTTGCTCTGGTAGGGACGTTTCCAGTGTGTTGATGCTTCCACTCCTACATCCTGGAATCTCCTTCTTTCTCCTTGTGTCTTCTTGAATTTCTTTCCCCCAACGTTGGTTAGTTTTGCATTGCCATGGCTTTCACCTGTTTTGCTAAGTTTCTTCATAGAGATCTCATCCTTCTCACTGGCATGCAGTTTTTCACTTTTTCTTTTCAGCTTCAGTTTCTCTATGCTTTGCAACTTGGAATCGGTTTTGTTCTGGCAGAAGTGCATCGCTGAGCTCACATCTGCTGGCAATGCTCCTGTCTTTGCTGTGGAAGTCTGGCCCTGTCTAACGTCCCTTCCCGTCTGCCTCTACACTACCTCGGACGCCTGCCCAAGAATGCCTGAAGCAGTGGTGAGGAGGCTCACCCGAGGGTCCACCCGGCCCACCCCGGGCCACCGACCCAGAAGGTGCGGAACTCACCGCTGTGCCACCGGCCGGCCCCTTTCATGTTCCATTGGCAACCTGCAGTTGAGGGCAATGGGACTTGAATATGCTACTTGAGCCCAACTCTGGCACTGTGTAGATGAGGCCAGGTTGTTTTTCGGGTCCACTGCGATGTCAGAGGATTTGTCAGAATCGTGTCTCTGCTGTCCCGGCAAGCTTCACGGACACACGGTTTCCTGGCCCGCTTGGAGCAGTCTCATAACTCACCCTTCCCTCTTAGCCCAGCCTTGACCTTCGCTGCCGTCTTTTGGCTTGTGAATTTCACTGCCTTTCAAAGGTTCCAGCAGAGTCTGTCTAAAGACGGACATCATCTTTCATTGTGGATCATCCAGGTGTGATTTCTGTTCGAGTTCCATTTTCTGGGACCTTTGTCTCTTTTCCATAGGAGAATCGTCATGGTATTTCTCAGCTATCCTCCTTAGACATGCTTATCAGTCCGTTCCCCTTCCTTCCAAGTGATTCATTTTGCATTTCTGGAATCACCGTATGTTCTCTAGGCCGAGGTGTGAGTGCTTTCGTGACTCTTGGTTGTTGTCTTTGAATTTGCACCGGTCACTTGAAGGAGTCTTTGCTGTCCTAGCCTGGGTCAAACTAAGCACTGGGAACACGTGGTCATCTGGGTTGGTTTGACATCCTGAGGTCAGAAACTCCAAACTCGAGGTGGTCCTGGCATACCCCTTCACGGACACAATGTTTCCAGGACAAATTAGACGAGTCTGATGAATCCCTCTCTCCAGGAAAGATATTTTTCTGTCTCCTTTCTGGATTTGGGAAGGTTCGAACTTCACCCCTGATCCTGGAACGTGCCCCCAGGTGCCGTCTAGATACGGGCTTACTTTATTTCTATAGGCTGTGCCATTTGTTTGCCTTACATCCTCAGCCCTGGCCTGTTTATTTTTCTTGAAACAGAATTGTAATGTTCTCATTTTCAGCCCACTTCCTTACATGTGGTGTCAAAACACATAATCCATAATCCTTCTACGGCAAGAGGTAGGGGGAGAGAATTTCGATGGAGGCAAACTGAGCACACTAGCCTGGGAGGGCAGCCTTCACGAAGGAACGGATCCCTGTGGAAAAGGGTGCTTTTCAGCACCCTTGTAGAGCACTTCCAAACAAGAGACATAGCCCAAGCGTGACGGGGCTCCATTCCTTCAAGGCTTCCAAGACATCTCTTGGGACACATTAGCCTGTACCCGGTGGGCCCCCGTGACGCCAGAGCTATGGAAAGTGAGACTGATCTGCAAAGAATGCCAGGGGCCTAGGAAAGGAGGCATCGAGTCTTCTCTTCAACGTCCTCAAGACCTCATTCTTGACTTTGGCTTATGCTTAAGGCAGAAGGACCACGTAGGTCTGATAAGGCCCAAGTCCGGCCTCTTGCTTCCAATCAAGTTGCAAGCTTGAATCAGCATGGCCTCCCCATACACTTGAATAGATGACAACGTTCTCCTCTCGGGGCTTGTCCCTCTATTCTCGCTTCTTGCCAAGGATTCCTTTCTTACCCCTCGAATCAGCGTCTGTTTTATGTCTTCCAGTTTCTGTGTCCGCTTTCTGTTTCTCAAAGCTGTTTCTGGGTATCCCTCCCTTTAATAGCCTAGCCTAGGCCAATCCTCAGTCTGTAACCGTGCGGCCATCTTAGCGGACATGATCCTCGGGATGTCATAAACAACCTCAAAATTCGAAGTTGTCCTGACAACCTGCGTGCACACAGAGTTTCAGAGCCATCTCAGGCCAGTCTGACTCCTCACCCTTTCCTGGTAGGATAGTTTTCCTTTTTCTCGATTTCTTGTCGGTTTCTGTCTTGCCCCTCGATCTTTGGAAGGCCTGCTCCATTCTCTCTAGACACTGGTTTCTGTCCTGTAAGATTATCCTGGGTTTTACCTCTTACATTTTATGTAGATGGCCAAGTGGGTGGACGTTCCCCAGAGAAAGTCCTGCACTCCCTCCCAGGTTGAAGTTGCCCGGGCAGTCCTCTGATGTGCAATGATCGTGTCATCTCCTAGCACTCTGCCGATTCCACCTTGGCAGGTCCCATGTTTTCCTTCCTTCTTCCTCTGGGGAAGTGTACCAGAGGCGTTCATGGATTGTAAAAGCCTCACGGTTGTTTTTCTGGTGCGTATTGATAAGTTGACCTCACAATTGCTACTTAGTTTATGATCCCTGTCCGCACCGTACCATGAAATCTATATTTCCTAACACTGCTAATGTGATCTGCACCCGTGATGTGAAACAGTGAGGCCTGGGCCGGCCAAGCGGAACGTGGGCACTTACCCGCTCCGCCACAGGGCCGGCCCTGAATTGGACTTTTGGACCAACCTTTTGCCTGAGCTTGGGAACACGTGGGCCTGTTTGGATTATTCGTGAAGGTGATTAGTAGTAACATCCTGGACGGTAACCTTTTCCGTGGGTGCATGGGTTTAGCAGGCAGCATGTTCTGTGGGTAGTATTCCTCTTCATCTATTCGGAATCGTCTACCTTTCTGTAGCATCAGTACGCATTTTGAGGTGATTTTCCAGCCTTGGAAGTTCACCTTCTCTAATCTCTTTCAGCCCCAAAGCTTTATGCCGTCATTCTGGACCCCATTTTGGATTTTTTTTGCTTTCAGGTGAATTTATTGCCGCAACCCTGCATTAGAACATCCTATATCTTTCCGATTTGCATCCTCATCGACGTAGACATCCGTGTAGCTGACAGCATCTTCCCCTGCATAAGCCTAATAGCAGGCCCTCACCACACACTTGTGCCTCATCATCTGTTTCACCCTCTCACACCTCCCCGCTTTGTCTCTGGGAACCCCCAATCAAATGTCCCGTGCCACCTGTTCCTCACCGCTTGTTTTTGCTTCTCCTCTTAAGTGAGGTCCTACGGTACTTGCCTTGCTCCCTGGCGCTTGTTTCACTTCCATAAAACCCTCACAGCCATTCTGGTGGTCACAAATGGCTGGATTGCATCCTTGGTTCCGGCTGACTGGTATGCCATTGCGTGGCTATAGCCCATCTTCCTTCTGCACTCGTCCCTTGCTGGGCTCCAGGGAGGCTTCCAAGCCTTGGGTCGTGGGAGCGACGCTGTGGTGAACTCAGCGGTGCACATGTCTTTATGCAGGAGTGTTTCCGAGTTCTTTGGATCAACACGCCGCAGAGGAATAGCTGGATCATATGGGACATGGATTCTTCAAGTTCTGAGGCAGTTCCACACCGCTTGGCGTAATGGCTGCACCGGTCTGCACTCCCACCAACGGTGCAGGAGGCTTCCCTTCTCTCCACCTCCTCTCTGACACTTGTGGCTTCCTGTCTGCTTCCTTATAGCCATTCTGACCACAGTGAGCTGCTGTGCCCTTGCAGTTTGCATTTGCATTGGCCTGAGACTTCATGACGGTGAACAAGTGTTCATGCACCCGTTGGCCCTCTTTCGATCTTCTTGGCAGAAATCTCTGTTTCCATCTTCTGCCCAGGTTTTCATTGGCTTGTTGTGTTTTTTCTTCTTGTGGGGATGTGTGAGTTGATTGCATCTTTGGGCTTTTCACCCCTTGTCCGATGTGTGGTTTGCAAACATCCTCCCCCAGTCGTTGTGCTATCTTTGCATTCAGTCGATGGTTTCCTTCACTGGGCAGAAGCGTCCGCATTTGACGTGGTCCCGTTGGTTTCTTGTTGACTTGGTTGCCCTGGCCCAGTCGGACTTGCTTCTTCCAAACAGGCGGCTCACACAGATGGCAAAGAGCACTCTGCCTAGGTCTTCTGCTACAAGGTTCACGGTTTCAAGTCTGCCATTCAAGGCTTTGATCCATTTCAGGTGGTGTGTGTGCCAGGTGTAACATCATGGTGTACTCTCGTTGTGTTCCATGTGGCTGTGCAGGCTTCCCAGCACCGTTTATGGTTGAGGCTCTCCTTTCTCCGCTGTCTCCTCTTGGCTCCCTGGTCGAAAATGGGCTGTCCATGTAGGTTTGAGTTGGGCTCTGGGTTCTCGATTCTGTTGCATGGGTCTGTGTGCCTGTTTTGGGGCCCAGACTGTGCCGTCTCGGTACCTAGTGCTTCGTCCTATATGTTGAAATCGGAAAGTGTGCCACGTCCTGCTTTTTCCGTTTTCCTGAGGATTCCTTTGCCTAGTCAGGGTCTCTTGTTGCTGGCTAGAAACTTTAGGATTCCCTCTTCTGTCTCTGTGGGAAACATTGCTGCAACTTTGACTGGGATTGCATGGAATCCAGAGATTCCTTGCTCTGGTAGGGACGTTTCCAGTGTGTTGATGCTTCCACTCCTAGATCCTGGTATCTCCTTCTTTCTCCTTGTGTCTTCTTGAATTTCTGTCCCCCAACGTTGGTTAGTTTTCCATTGCCATGGCTTTCACCTGTTCTGCTAAGTTTCTTCATAGAGATCTCAGCCTTCTCACTGGCATGCAGTTTTTCACTTTTTCTTTTCAGCTTCAGTTTCTCTATGCTTTGCAACTTGGAATCGGTTTTGTTCTGGCAGAAGTGCATCGCTGAGCTCACATCTGCTGGCAATGCTCCTGTCTTTGCTGTGGAAGTCTGGCCCTGTCTAACGTCCCTTCCCGTCTGCCTCTACACTACCTCGGACGCCTGCCCCAGAATGCCTGAAGCAGTGGTGAGCAGGCTCACCCGAGGGTCCACCCGGCCCACCCCGGGCCACCGACCCAGAAGGTGCGGACCTCACCGCTGCGCCACCGGCCGGCCCCTTTCATGTTCCGTTGGCAACCTGCAGTTGAGGGCAATGGGACTTGAATATGCTACTTGAGCCCAACTCTGGCACTGTGTAGATGAGGCCAGGTTGTTTTTCGGGTCCACTGCGATGTCAGAGGATTTGTCAGAATCGTGTCTCTGCTGTCCCGGCAAGCTTCACGGACACACGGTTTCTTGGCCCGCTTGGAGCAGTCTCATAACTCACCCTTCCCTCTTAGCCCAGCCTTGACCTTCGCTGCCGTCTTTTGGCTTGTGAATTTCACTGCCTTTCAAAGGTTCCAGCAGAGTCTGTCGAAAGACGGACATCATCTTTCATTGTGGATCATCCAGGTGTGATTTCTGTTCGAGTTCCATTTTCTGGGACCTTTGTCTCTTTTCCATAGGAGAATCGTCATGGTATTTCTCAGCTATCCCCCTTAGACATGCTTATCAGTCCGTTCCCCTTCCTTCCAAGTGATTCATTTTGCATTTCTGGAATCACCGTATGTTCTCTAGGTCGAGGTGTGAGTGCTTTCGTGACTCTTGGTTGTTGTCTTTGAATTTGCACCGGTCACTTAGAGGAGTCTTTGCTGTCCTAGCCTGGGTCAAACTAAGCACTGGGAACACGTGGTCATCTGGGTTGGTTTGACATCCTGAGGTCAGAAACTCCAAACTCGAGGTGGTCCTGGCATCCCCCTTCACAGACACAATGTTTCCAGGACAAATTAGACGAGTCAGATGAATCCCTCTCTCCAGGAAAGATATTTTTCTGTCTCCTTTCCGGATTTGGGAAGTTTCGAACTTCACCCCTGATCCTGGAACGTGCCCCCAGGTGCCGTCTAGATACGGGCTTACTTTATTTCTAAAGGCTGTGCCATTTGTTTGCCTTACATCCTCAGCCCTGGCCTGTTTATTTTTCTTGAAACAGAATTGTAATGTTCTCATTTTCAGCCCACTTCCTTACATGTGGTGTCAAAACACATAATCCATAATCCTTCTACGGCAAGAGGTAGGGGGAGAGAATTTCGATGGAGGCAAACTGAGCACACTAGCCTGGGAGGGCAGCCTTCACGAAGGAACGAAGCCCTGTGGAAAAGGGTGCTTTTCAGCACCCTTGTAGAGCACTTCCAAACAAAGAGACATAGCCCAAGCGTGACTGGACTCCATTCCTTCAAGGCTTCCAAGACATCTCTTGGGACACATTAGCATGAACCCGGTGGTCCCCCGTGACGCCAGAGCTATGGAAAGTGAGACTGATCTGCAAAGAATGCCAGGGGCCTAGGAAAGGAGGCATCGAGTCTTCTCTTCAACGTCCTCAAGACCTCATTCTTGACTTTGGCTTATGCTTAAGGCAGAAGGACCACGTAGGTCTGATAAGGCCTAAGTCCGGCCTCTTGCTTCCAATCAAGTTGCAAGCTTGAATCAGCATGGCCTCCCCATACACTTGAATAGATGACAGCGTTCTCCTCTCGGGGCTTGTCCCTCTGTTCTCGCTTCTTGCCAAGGATTCCTTTCTTACCCCTCGAATCAGCGTCTGTTACATGTCTTCCAGTTTCTGTGTCCGCTTTCTGTTTCTCAAAGCTGTTTCTGGGTATCCCTCCCTTTAATAGCCTAGCCTAGGCCAATCCTCAGTCTGTAACCGTGTGGCCATCTTGGCGGACATGATCCTCGTGATGTCATAAACAACCTCAAAATTCGAAGTTGTCCTGACAACCTGCGTGCACACAGAGTATCAGAGCCATCTCAGGCCAGTCTGACTCCTCACCCTTTCCTGGTAGGATAGTTTTCCTTTTTCTCGATTTCTTGTCGGTTTCTGTCTTGCCCCTCGAACTTTGGAAGGCCTGTTACATTCTCTCTAGACACTGGTTTCTGTCCTGTAAGATTATCCTGGGTTTCACCTCTTACATTTTATGTAGATGGCCAAGTGGGTGGACGTTCCCCAGAGAAAGTCCTGGACTCCCTCCCAGGTTGAAGTTGCCTGGGCCATCCTCTGATGCGCAATGATCGTGTGGTCTCCTAGCACTCTGCCGATTCCACCTTGGCAGGTCCCATGTTTTCCTTCCTTGTTCCTCTGGGGAAGTGTACCAGAGGCGTTCATAGATTGTAAAAGCCTCACGGTTCTTTTTCTGGTGCGTATTGGTAAGGTGACCTCACAATTGCTACTTAGTTTATGATCCCTGTCCGCACCGTACCATGAAATCCATATTTCCTAACACTGCTAATGTGATCTGCACCCGTGATGTGAAACAGTGAGGCCTGGGCCGGCCAAGCGGAACGTGGGCACTTACCCGCTCCGCCACAGGGCCGGCCCTGAATTGGACTTTTGGACCAACCTTTTGCCTGAGCTTGGGAACACGTGGGCCTGTTTGGATTATTCGTGAAGGTGATTAGTAGTAACATCCTGGACGGTAACCTTTTCCGTGGGTGCATGGGTTTAGCAGGCAGCATGTTCTGTGGGTAGTATTCCTCTTCATCTATTTGGAATGGTCTACCTTTCTGTAGCATCAGTACGCATTTTGAGGTGACTTTCCAGCCTTGGAAGTTCACCTTCTCTAATCTCTTTCAGCCCCAAAGCTTTATGCCGTCATTCTGGACCCCATTTTGGATTTTTTTTGCTTTTAGGTGAATTTATTGCCGCAACCCTGCATTAGAACATCCTATATCTTTCCGATTTGCATCCTCATCGACGTAGACTTCCGTGTAGCTGACATCATCATCCCCTGCGTAAGCCTAATAGCAGGCCCTCACCACACAATTGTGCCTCATCATCGGTTTCACCCTCTCACACCTCCCCGCTTTGTCTCTGGGAACCCCCAATCAAATGTCCCGTGCCACCTGTTCCTGACCGCTTGTTTTTGCTTCTCCTACTCTTAAGTGAGGACCTACGGTACTTGCCTTGCTCCCTGGGGCTTGTTTCACATCCCTAAGACCCTCACAGGCATTCTGGTGGTGACAAATGGCTGGATTGCATCCTTGGTTCCGGCTGACTGGTATGCCATTGCGTGGCTATAGCCCATCTTCCTTCTGCACTCGTCCCTTGCTGGGCTCCAGGGAGGCTTCCAAGCCTTGGGTCGTGGGAGCGACGCTGTGGTGAACTCAGCGGTGCACATGTCTTTATGCAGGAGTGTTCCGAGTTCTTTGGATCAACACGCCGCAGAGGAATAGCTGGATCATATGGGACATGGATTCTTCAAGTTCTGAGGCAGTTCCACACCGCTTGGCGTAGTGGCTGCACCGGTCTGCACTCCCACCAACGGTGCAGGAGGCTTCCCTTCTCTCCACCTCCTCTCTGACATTGTGGCTTCCTGTCTGCTTCCTTATAGCCATTCTGACCACAGTGAGCTGCTGTGCCCTTGCAGTTTGCATTTGCAGTGGCCTGAGACTTCATGACGGTGAACACGTGTTCATGCACCCGTTGGCCCTCTTTCCATCTTCTTGGCAGAAATCTCTGTTTCCATCTTCTGCCCAGGTTTTCATTGGCTTGTTGTGTTTTTTTTTCTTGTGGGGATGTGTGAGTTGATTACATCTTTGGGCTTTTCACCCCTTGTCCGATGTGTGGTTTGCAAACATCCTCCCCCAGTCGTTGTGCTATCTTTGCATTCAGTCGATGGTTTCCTTCACTGGGCAGAAGCGTCCGCATTTGACGTGGTCCCGTTGGTTTCTTGTTGACTTGGTTGCCCTGGCCCAGTCGGACTTGCTTCTTCCAAACAGGCGGCTCAGACAGATGGCAAAGAGCACTCTGCCTAGGTCTTCTGCTACAAGGTTCACGGTTTCAAGTCTGCCATTCAAGGCTTTGATCCATTTCAGGTGGTGTGTGTGCCAGGTGTAACATCATGGTGTACTCTCGTTGTGTTCCATGTGGCTGTGCAGGCTTCCCAGCACCGTTTATGGTAGAGGCTCTCCTTTCTCCGCTGTCTCCTCTTGGCTCCCTGGTCGAAAATGGGCTGTCCATGTACGTTTGAGTTGGGCTCTGGGTTCTCGATTCTGTTGCATGGGTCTGTGTGCCTGTTTTGGGGCCCAGACTGTGCCGTCTCGGTACCTAGTGCTTCGTCCTATATGTTGAAATCGGAAAGTGTGCCACGTCCTGCTTTTTCCGTTTTCCTGAGGATTCCTTTGCCTAGTCAGGGTCTCTTGTTGCTGGCTAGAAACTTTAGGATTCCCTCTTCTGTCTCTGTGGGAAACATTGCTGCAACTTTGACTGGGATTGCATGGAATCCAGAGATTCCTTGCTCTGGTAGGGACGTTTCCAGTGTGTTGATGCTTCCACTCCTACATCCTGGAATCTCCTTCTTTCTCCTTGTGTCTTCTTGAATTTCTTTCCCCCAACGTTGGTTAGTTTTGCATTGCCATGGCTTTCACCTGTTTTGCTAAGTTTCTTCATAGAGATCTCATCCTTCTCACTGGCATGCAGTTTTTCACTTTTTCTTTTCAGCTTCAGTTTCTCTATGCTTTGCAACTTGGAATCGGTTTTGTTCTGGCAGAAGTGCATCGCTGAGCTCACATCTGCTGGCAATGCTCCTGTCTTTGCTGTGGAAGTCTGGCCCTGTCTAACGTCCCTTCCCGTCTGCCTCTACACTACCTCGGACGCCTGCCCAAGAATGCCTGAAGCAGTGGTGAGGAGGCTCACCCGAGGGTCCACCCGGCCCACCCCGGGCCACCGACCCAGAAGGTGCGGAACTCACCGCTGTGCCACCGGCCGGCCCCTTTCATGTTTCATTGGCAACCTGCAGTTGAGGGCAATGGGACTTGAATATGCTACTTGAGCCCAACTCTGGCACTGTGTAGATGAGGCCAGGTTGTTTTTCGGGTCCACTGCGATGTCAGAGGATTTGTCAGAATCGTGTCTCTGCTGTCCCGGCAAGCTTCACGGACACACGGTTTCCTGGCCCGCTTGGAGCAGTCTCATAACTCACCCTTCCCTCTTAGCCCAGCCTTGACCTTCGCTGCCGTCTTTTGGCTTGTGAATTTCACTGCCTTTCAAAGGTTCCAGCAGAGTCTGTCTAAAGACGGACATCATCTTTCATTGTGGATCATCCAGGTGTGATTTCTGTTCGAGTTCCATTTTCTGGGACCTTTGTCTCTTTTCCATAGGAGAATCGTCATGGTATTTCTCAGCTATCCCCCTTAGACATGCTTATCAGTCCGTTCCCCTTCATTCCAAGTGATTCATTTTGCATTTCTGGAATCACCGTATGTTCTCTAGGCCGAGGTGTGAGTGCTTTCGTGACTCTTGGTTGTTGTCTTTGAATTTGCACTGGTCACTTGAAGGAGTCTTTGCTGTCCTAGCCTGGGTCAAACTAAGCACTGGGAACACGTGGTCATCTGGGTTGGTTTGACATCCTGAGGTCAGAAACTCCAAACTCGAGGTGGTCCTGGCATACCCCTTCACGGACACAATGTTTCCAGGACAAATTAGACGAGTCTGATGAATCCCTCTCTCCAGGAAAGATATTTTTCTGTCTCCTTTCTGGATTTGGGAAGGTTCGAACTTCACCCCTGATCCTGGAACGTGCCCCCAGGTGCCGTCTAGATACGGGCTTACTTTATTTCTATAGGCTGTGCCATTTGTTTGCCTTACATCCTCAGCCCTGGCCTGTTTATTTTTCTTGAAACAGAATTGTAATGTTCTCATTTTCAGCCCACTTCCTTACATGTGGTGTCAAAACACATAATCCATAATCCTTCTACGGCAAGAGGTAGGGGGAGAGAATTTCGATGGAGGCAAACTGAGCACACTAGCCTGGGAGGGCAGCCTTCACGAAGGAACGGATCCCTGTGGAAAAGGGTGCTTTTCAGCACCCTTGTAGAGCACTTCCAAACAAGAGACATAGCCCAAGCGTGACGGGGCTCCATTCCTTCAAGGCTTCCAAGACATCTCTTGGGACACATTAGCCTGTACCCGGTGGGCCCCCGTGACGCCAGAGCTATGGAAAGTGAGACTGATCTGCAAAGAATGCCAGGGGCCTAGGAAAGGAGGCATCGAGTCTTCTCTTCAACGTCCTCAAGACCTCATTCTTGACTTTGGCTTATGCTTAAGGCAGAAGGACCACGTAGGTCTGATAAGGCCCAAGTCCGGCCTCTTGCTTCCAATCAAGTTGCAAGCTTGAATCAGCATGGCCTCCCCATACACTTGAATAGATGACAACGTTCTCCTCTCGGGGCTTGTCCCTCTATTCTCGCTTCTTGCCAAGGATTCCTTTCTTACCCCTCGAATCAGCGTCTGTTTTATGTCTTCCAGTTTCTGTGTCCGCTTTCTGTTTCTCAAAGCTGTTTCTGGGTATCCCTCCCTTTAATAGCCTAGCCTAGGCCAATCCTCAGTCTGTAACCGTGCGGCCATCTTAGCGGACATGATCCTCGGGATGTCATAAACAACCTCAAAATTCGAAGTTGTCCTGACAACCTGCGTGCACACAGAGTTTCAGAGCCATCTCAGGCCAGTCTGACTCCTCACCCTTTCCTGGTAGGATAGTTTTCCTTTTTCTCGATTTCTTGTCGGTTTCTGTCTTGCCCCTCGATCTTTGGAAGGCCTGCTACATTCTCTCTAGACACTGGTTTCTGTCCTGTAAGATTATCCTGGGTTTTACCTCTTACATTTTATGTAGATGGCCAAGTGGGTGGACGTTCCCCAGAGAAAGTCCTGCACTCCCTCCCAGGTTGAAGTTGCCCGGGCAGTCCTCTGATGTGCAATGATCGTGTCATCTCCTAGCACTCTGCCGATTCCACCTTGGCAGGTCCCATGTTTTCCTTCCTTCTTCCTCTGGGGAAGTGTACCAGAGGCGTTCATGGATTGTAAAAGCCTCACGGTTGTTTTTCTGGTGCGTATTGATAAGTTGACCTCACAATTGCTACTTAGTTTATGATCCCTGTCCGCACCGTACCATGAAATCTATATTTCCTAACACTGCTAATGTGATCTGCACCCGTGATGTGAAACAGTGAGGCCTGGGCCGGCCAAGCGGAACGTGGGCACTTACCCGCTCCGCCACAGGGCCGGCCCTGAATTGGACTTTTGGACCAACCTTTTGCCTGAGCTTGGGAACACGTGGGCCTGTTTGGATTATTCGTGAAGGTGATTAGTAGTAACATCCTGGACGGTAACCTTTTCCGTGGGTGCATGGGTTTAGCAGGCAGCATGTTCTGTGGGTAGTATTCCTCTTCATCTATTCGGAATCGTCTACCTTTCTGTAGCATCAGTACGCATTTTGAGGTGATTTTCCAGCCTTGGAAGTTCACCTTCTCTAATCTCTTTCAGCCCCAAAGCTTTATGCCGTCATTCTGGACCCCATTTTGGATTTTTTTTGCTTTCAGGTGAATTTATTGCCGCAACCCTGCATTAGAACATCCTATATCTTTCCGATTTGCATCCTCATCGATGTAGACTTCCGTGTAGCTGACATCATCTTCTCCTGCATAAGCCTAATAGCAGGCCCTCACCACACACTTGTGCCTCATCATCTGTTTCACCCTCTCACACCTCCCCGCTTTGTCTCTGGGAACCCCCAATCAAATGTCCCGTGCCACCTGTTCCTCACCGCTTGTTTTTGCTTCTCCTCTTAAGTGAGGTCCTACGGTACTTGCCTTGCTCCCTGGCGCTTGTTTCACTTCCCTAAAACCCTCACAGCCATTCTGGTGGTCACAAATGGCTGGATTGCATCCTTGGTTCCGGCTGACTGGTATGCCATTGAGTGGCTATAGCCCATCTTCCTTCTGCACTCGTCCCCTGCTGGGCTCCAGGGAGGCTTCCAAGCCTTGGGTCGTGGGAGCGACGCTGTGGTGAACTCAGCGGTGCACATGTCTTTATGCAGGAGTGTTTCCGAGTTCTTTGGATCAACACGCCGCAGAGGAATAGCTGGATCATATGGGACATGGATTCTTCAAGTTCTGAGGCAGTTCCACACCGCTTGGCGTAATGGCTGCACCGGTCTGCACTCCCACCAATGGTGCAGGAGGCTTCCCTTCTCTCCACCTCCTCTCTGACACTTGTGGCTTCCTGTCTGCTTCTTTATAGCCATTCTGACCACAGTGAGCTGCTGTGCCCTTGCAGTTTGCATTTGCATTGGCCTGAAACTTCATGACGGTGAACAAGTGTTCATGCACCCGTTGGCCCTCTTTCGATCTTCTTGGCAGAAATCTCTGTTTCCATCTTCTGCCCAGGTTTTCATTGGCTTGTTGTGTTTTTTCTTCTTGTGGGGATGTGTGAGTTGATTGCATCTTTGGGCTTTTCACCCCTTGTCCGATGTGTGGTTTGCAAACATCCTCCCCCAGTCGTTGTGCTATCTTTGCATTCAGTCGATGGTTTCCTTCACTGGGCAGAAGCGTCCGCATTTGACGTGGTCCCGTTGGTTTCTTGTTGACTTGGTTGCCCTGGCCCAGTCGGACTTGCTTCTTCCAAACAGGCGGCTCAGACAGATGGCAAAGAGCACTCTGCCTAGGTCTTCTGCTACAAGGTTCACGGTTTCAAGTCTGCCATTCAAGGCTTTGATCCATTTCAGGTGGTGTGTGTGCCAGGTGTAACATCATGGTGTACTCTCGTTGTGTTCCATGTGGCTGTGCAGGCTTCCCAGCACCGTTTATGGTAGAGGCTCTCCTTTCTCCGCTGTCTCCTCTTGGCTCCCTGGTCGAAAATGGGCTGTCCATGTAGGTTTGAGTTGGGCTCTGGGTTCTCGATTCTGTTGCATGGGTCTGTGTGCCTGTTTTGGGGCCCAGACTGTGCCGTCTCGGTACCTAGTGCTTCGTCCTATATGTTGAAATCGGAAAGTGTGCCACGTCCTGCTTTTTCCGTTTTCCTGAGGATTCCTTTGCCTAGTCAGGGTCTCTTGTTGCTGGCTAGAAACTTTAGGATTCCCTCTTCTGTCTCTGTGGGAAACATTGCTGCAACTTTGACTGGGATTGCATGGAATCCAGAGATTCCTTGCTCTGGTAGGGACGTTTCCAGTGTGTTGATGCTTCCACTCCTAGATCCTGGTATCTCCTTCTTTCTCCTTGTGTCTTCTTGAATTTCTTTCCCCCAACGTTGGTTAGTTTTCCATTGCCATGGCTTTCACCTGTTCTGCTAAGTTTCTTCATAGAGATCTCAGCCTTCTCACTGGCATGCAGTTTTTCACTTTTTCTTTTCAGCTTCAGTTTCTCTATGCTTTGCAACTTGGAATCGGTTTTGTTCTGGCAGAAGTGCATCGCTGAGCTCACATCTGCTGGCAATGCTCCTGTCTTTGCTGTGGAAGTCTGGCCCTGTCTAACGTCCCTTCCCGTCTGCCTCTACACTACCTCGGACGCCTGCCCCAGAATGCCTGAAGCAGTGGTGAGCAGGCTCACCCGAGGGTCCACCCGGCCCACCCCGGGCCACCGACCCAGAAGGTGCGGACCTCACCGCTGCGCCACCGGCCGGCCCCTTTCATGTTCCGTTGGCAACCTGCAGTTGAGGGCAATGGGACTTGAATATGCTACTTGAGCCCAACTCTGGCACTGTGTAGATGAGGCCAGGTTGTTTTTCGGGTCCACTGCGATGTCAGAGGATTTGTCATAATCGTGTCTCTGCTGTCCCGGCAAGCTTCACGGACACACGGTTTCTTGGCCCACTTGGAGCAGTCTCATAACTCACCCTTCCCTCTTAGCCCAGCCTTGACCTTCGCTGCCGTCTTTTGGCTTGTGAATTTCACTGCCTTTCAAAGGTTCCAGCAGAGTCTGTCTAAAGACGGACATCATCTTTCATTGTGGATCATCCAGGTGTGATTTCTGTTCGAGTTCCATTTTCTGGGACCTTTGTCTCTTTTCCATAGGAGAATCGTCATGGTATTTCTCAGCTATCCCCCTTAGACATGCTTATCAGTCCGTTCCCCTTCATTCCAAGTGATTCATTTTGCATTTCTGGAATCACCGTATGTTCTCTAGGCCGAGGTGTGAGTGCTTTCGTGACTCTTGGTTGTTGTCTTTGAATTTGCACCGGTCACTTAGAGGAGTCTTTGCTGTCCTAGCCTGGGTCAAACTAAGCACTGGGAACACGTGGTCATCTGGGTTGGTTTGACATCCTGAGGTCAGAAACTCCAAACTCGAGGTGGTCCTGGCATCCCCCTTCACAGACACAATGTTTCCAGGACAAATTAGACGAGTCAGATGAATCCCTCTCTCCAGGAAAGATATTTTTCTGTCTCCTTTCCTTATTTGGGAAGTTTCGAACTTCACCCCTGATCCTGGAACGTGCCCCCAGGTGCCGTCTAGATACGGGCTTACTTTATTTCTAAAGGCTGTGCCATTTGTTTGCCTTACATCCTCAGCCCTGGCCTGTTTATTTTTCTTGAAACAGAATTGTAATGTTCTCATTTTCAGCCCACTTCCTTACATGTGGTGTCAAAACACATAATCCATAATCCTTCTACGGCAAGAGGTAGGGGGAGAGAATTTCGATGGAGGCAAACTGAGCACACTAGCCTGGGAGGGCAGCCTTCACGAAGGAACGGATCCCTGTGGAAAAGGGTGCTTTTCAGCACCCTTGTAGAGCACTTCCAAACAAGAGACATAGCCCAAGCGTGACGGGGCTCCATTCCTTCAAGGCTTCCAAGACATCTCTTGGGACACATTAGCCTGTACCCGGTGGGCCCCCGTGACGCCAGAGCTATGGAAAGTGAGACTGATCTGCAAAGAATGCCAGGGGCCTAGGAAAGGAGGCATCGAGTCTTCTCTTCAACGTCCTCAAGACCTCATTCTTGACTTTGGCTTATGCTTAAGGCAGAAGGACCACGTAGGTCTGATAAGGCCCAAGTCCGGCCTCTTGCTTCCAATCAAGTTGCAAGCTTGAATCAGCATGGCCTCCCCATACACTTGAATAGATGACAACGTTCTCCTCTCGGGGCTTGTCCCTCTATTCTCGCTTCTTGCCAAGGATTCCTTTCTTACCCCTCGAATCAGCGTCTGTTTTATGTCTTCCAGTTTCTGTGTCCGCTTTCTGTTTCTCAAAGCTGTTTCTGGGTATCCCTCCCTTTAATAGCCTAGCCTAGGCCAATCCTCAGTCTGTAACCGTGCGGCCATCTTAGCGGACATGATCCTCGGGATGTCATAAACAACCTCAAAATTCGAAGTTGTCCTGACAACCTGCGTGCACACAGAGTTTCAGAGCCATCTCAGGCCAGTCTGACTCCTCACCCTTTCCTGGTAGGATAGTTTTCCTTTTTCTCGATTTCTTGTCGGTTTCTGTCTTGCCCCTCGATCTTTGGAAGGCCTGCTCCATTCTCTCTAGACACTGGTTTCTGTCCTGTAAGATTATCCTGGGTTTTACCTCTTACATTTTATGTAGATGGCCAAGTGGGTGGACGTTCCCCAGAGAAAGTCCTGCACTCCCTCCCAGGTTGAAGTTGCCCGGGCAGTCCTCTGATGTGCAATGATCGTGTCATCTCCTAGCACTCTGCCGATTCCACCTTGGCAGGTCCCATGTTTTCCTTCCTTCTTCCTCTGGGGAAGTGTACCAGAGGCGTTCATGGATTGTAAAAGCCTCACGGTTGTTTTTCTGGTGCGTATTGATAAGTTGACCTCACAATTGCTACTTAGTTTATGATCCCTGTCCGCACCGTACCATGAAATCTATATTTCCTAACACTGCTAATGTGATCTGCACCCGTGATGTGAAACAGTGAGGCCTGGGCCGGCCAAGCGGAACGTGGGCACTTACCCGCTCCGCCACAGGGCCGGCCCTGAATTGGACTTTTGGACCAACCTTTTGCCTGAGCTTGGGAACACGTGGGCCTGTTTGGATTATTCGTGAAGGTGATTAGTAGTAACATCCTGGACGGTAACCTTTTCCGTGGGTGCATGGGTTTAGCAGGCAGCATGTTCTGTGGGTAGTATTCCTCTTCATCTATTCGGAATCGTCTACCTTTCTGTAGCATCAGTACGCATTTTGAGGTGATTTTCCAGCCTTGGAAGTTCACCTTCTCTAATCTCTTTCAGCCCCAAAGCTTTATGCCGTCATTCTGGACCCCATTTTGGATTTTTTTTGCTTTCAGGTGAATTTATTGCCGCAACCCTGCATTAGAACATCCTATATCTTTCCGATTTGCATCCTCATCGACGTAGACATCCGTGTAGCTGACAGCATCTTCCCCTGCATAAGCCTAATAGCAGGCCCTCACCACACACTTGTGCCTCATCATCTGTTTCACCCTCTCACACCTCCCCGCTTTGTCTCTGGGAACCCCCAATCAAATGTCCCGTGCCACCTGTTCCTCACCGCTTGTTTTTGCTTCTCCTCTTAAGTGAGGTCCTACGGTACTTGCCTTGCTCCCTGGCGCTTGTTTCACTTCCATAAAACCCTCACAGCCATTCTGGTGGTCACAAATGGCTGGATTGCATCCTTGGTTCCGGCTGACTGGTATGCCATTGCGTGGCTATAGCCCATCTTCCTTCTGCACTCGTCCCTTGCTGGGCTCCAGGGAGGCTTCCAAGCCTTGGGTCGTGGGAGCGACGCTGTGGTGAACTCAGCGGTGCACATGTCTTTATGCAGGAGTGTTTCCGAGTTCTTTGGATCAACACGCCGCAGAGGAATAGCTGGATCATATGGGACATGGATTCTTCAAGTTCTGAGGCAGTTCCACACCGCTTGGCGTAATGGCTGCACCGGTCTGCACTCCCACCAACGGTGCAGGAGGCTTCCCTTCTCTCCACCTCCTCTCTGACACTTGTGGCTTCCTGTCTGCTTCCTTATAGCCATTCTGACCACAGTGAGCTGCTGTGCCCTTGCAGTTTGCATTTGCATTGGCCTGAGACTTCATGACGGTGAACAAGTGTTCATGCACCCGTTGGCCCTCTTTCGATCTTCTTGGCAGAAATCTCTGTTTCCATCTTCTGCCCAGGTTTTCATTGGCTTGTTGTGTTTTTTCTTCTTGTGGGGATGTGTGAGTTGATTGCATCTTTGGGCTTTTCACCCCTTGTCCGATGTGTGGTTTGCAAACATCCTCCCCCAGTCGTTGTGCTATCTTTGCATTCAGTCGATGGTTTCCTTCACTGGGCAGAAGCGTCCGCATTTGACGTGGTCCCGTTGGTTTCTTGTTGACTTGGTTGCCCTGGCCCAGTCGGACTTGCTTCTTCCAAACAGGCGGCTCAGACAGATGGCAAAGAGCACTCTGCCTAGGTCTTCTGCTACAAGGTTCACGGTTTCAAGTCTGCCATTCAAGGCTTTGATCCATTTCAGGTGGTGTGTGTGCCAGGTGTAACATCATGGTGTACTCTCGTTGTGTTCCATGTGGCTGTGCAGGCTTCCCAGCACCGTTTATGGTAGAGGCTCTCCTTTCTCCGCTGTCTCCTCTTGGCTCCCTGGTCGAAAATGGGCTGTCCATGTAGGTTTGAGTTGGGCTCTGGGTTCTCGATTCTGTTGCATGGGTCTGTGTGCCTGTTTTGGGGCCCAGACTGTGCCGTCTCGGTACCTAGTGCTTCGTCCTATATGTTGAAATCGGAAAGTGTGCCACGTCCTGCTTTTTCCGTTTTCCTGAGGATTCCTTTGCCTAGTCAGGGTCTCTTGTTGCTGGCTAGAAACTTTAGGATTCCCTCTTCTGTCTCTGTGGGAAACATTGCTGCAACTTTGACTGGGATTGCATGGAATCCAGAGATTCCTTGCTCTGGTAGGGACGTTTCCAGTGTGTTGATGCTTCCACTCCTAGATCCTGGTATCTCCTTCTTTCTCCTTGTGTCTTCTTGAATTTCTGTCCCCCAACGTTGGTTAGTTTTCCATTGCCATGGCTTTCACCTGTTCTGCTAAGTTTCTTCATAGAGATCTCAGCCTTCTCACTGGCATGCAGTTTTTCACTTTTTCTTTTCAGCTTCAGTTTCTCTATGCTTTGCAACTTGGAATCGGTTTTGTTCTGGCAGAAGTGC
This sequence comes from Equus asinus, assembly GCF_041296235.1. Lineage (NCBI taxonomy): Eukaryota > Metazoa > Chordata > Mammalia > Perissodactyla > Equidae > Equus > Equus asinus. The sequence continues at coordinate 41,424,662 of NC_091816.1, read as the reverse complement.
ATCGCTGAGCTCACATCTGCTGGCAATGCTCCTGTCTTTGCTGTGGAAGTCTGGCCCTGTCTAACGTCCCTTCCCGTCTGCCTCTACACTACCTCGGACGCCTGCCCCAGAATGCCTGAAGCAGTGGTGAGCAGGCTCACCCGAGGGTCCACCCGGCCCACCCCGGGCCACCGACCCAGAAGGTGCGGACCTCACCGCTGCGCCACCGGCCGGCCCCTTTCATGTTCCGTTGGCAACCTGCAGTTGAGGGCAATGGGACTTGAATATGCTACTTGAGCCCAACTCTGGCACTGTGTAGATGAGGCCAGGTTGTTTTTCGGGTCCACTGCGATGTCAGAGGATTTGTCAGAATCGTGTCTCTGCTGTCCCGGCAAGCTTCACGGACACACGGTTTCTTGGCCCGCTTGGAGCAGTCTCATAACTCACCCTTTCCTCTTAGCCCAGCCTTGACCTTCGCTGCCGTCTTTTGGCTTGTGAATTTCACTGCCTTTCAAAGGTTCCAGCAGAGTCTGTCGAAAGACGGACATCATCTTTCATTGTGGATCATCCAGGTGTGATTTCTGTTCGAGTTCCATTTTCTGGGACCTTTGTCTCTTTTCCATAGGAGAATCGTCATGGTATTTCTCAGCTATCCCCCTTAGACATGCTTATCAGTCCGTTCCCCTTCCTTCCAAGTGATTCATTTTGCATTTCTGGAATCACCGTATGTTCTCTAGGCCGAGGTGTGAGTGCTTTCGTGACTCTTGGTTGTTGTCTTTGAATTTGCACCGGTCACTTAGAGGAGTCTTTGCTGTCCTAGCCTGGGTCAAACTAAGCACTGGGAACTCGTGGTCATCTGGGTTGGTTTGACATCCTGAGGTCAGAAACTCCAAACTCGAGGTGGTCCTGGCATCCCCCTTCACAGACACAATGTTTCCAGGACAAATTAGACGAGTCAGATGAATCCCTCTCTCCAGGAAAGATATTTTTCTGTCTCCTTTCCGGATTTGGGAAGTTTCGAACTTCACCCCTGATCCTGGAACGTGCCCCCAGGTGCCGTCTAGATACGGGCTTACTTTATTTCTAAAGGCTGTGCCATTTGTTTGCCTTACATCCTCAGCCCTGGCCTGTTTATTTTTCTTGAAACAGAATTGTAATATTCTCATTTTCAGCCCACTTCCTTACATGTGGTGTCAAAACACATAATCCATAATCCTTCTACGGCAAGAGGTAGGGGGAGAGAATTTCGATGGAGGCAAACTGAGCACACTAGCCTGGGAGGGCAGCCTTCACGAAGGAACGAAGCCCTGTGGAAAAGGGTGCTTTTCAGCACCCTTGTAGAGCACTTCCAAACAAAGAGACATAGCCCAAGCGTGACTGGACTCCATTCCTTCAAGGCTTCCAAGACATCTCTTGGGACACATTAGCATGAACCCGGTGGTCCCCCGTGACGCCAGAGCTATGGAAAGTGAGACTGATCTGCAAAGAATGCCAGGGGCCTAGGAAAGGAGGCATCGAGTCTTCTCTTCAACGTCCTCAAGACCTCATTCTTGACTTTGGCTTATGCTTAAGGCAGAAGGACCACGTAGGTCTGATAAGGCCTAAGTCCGGCCTCTTGCTTCCAATCAAGTTGCAAGCTTGAATCAGCATGGCCTCCCCATACACTTGAATAGATGACAGCGTTCTCCTCTCGGGGCTTGTCCCTCTGTTCTCGCTTCTTGCCAAGGATTCCTTTCTTACCCCTCGAATCAGCGTCTGTTACATGTCTTCCAGTTTCTGTGTCCGCTTTCTGTTTCTCAAAGCTGTTTCTGGGTATCCCTCCCTTTAATAGCCTAGCCTAGGCCAATCCTCAGTCTGTAACCGTGTGGCCATCTTGGCGGACATGATCCTCGTGATGTCATAAACAACCTCAAAATTCGAAGTTGTCCTGACAACCTGCGTGCACACAGAGTATCAGAGCCATCTCAGGCCAGTCTGACTCCTCACCCTTTCCTGGTAGGATAGTTTTCCTTTTTCTCGATTTCTTGTCGGTTTCTGTCTTGCCCCTCGAACTTTGGAAGGCCTGTTACATTCTCTCTAGACACTGGTTTCTGTCCTGTAAGATTATCCTGGGTTTCACCTCTTACATTTTATGTAGATGGCCAAGTGGGTGGACGTTCCCCAGAGAAAGTCCTGGACTCCCTCCCAGGTTGAAGTTGCCTGGGCCATCCTCTGATGCGCAATGATCGTGTGGTCTCCTAGCACTCTGCCGATTCCACCTTGGCAGGTCCCATGTTTTCCTTCCTTGTTCCTCTGGGGAAGTGTACCAGAGGCGTTCATAGATTGTAAAAGCCTCACGGTTCTTTTTCTGGTGCGTATTGGTAAGGTGACCTCACAATTGCTACTTAGTTTATGATCCCTGTCCGCACCGTACCATGAAATCCATATTTCCTAACACTGCTAATGTGATCTGCACCCGTGATGTGAAACAGTGAGGCCTGGGCCGGCCAAGCGGAACGTGGGCACTTACCCGCTCCGCCACAGGGCCGGCCCTGAATTGGACTTTTGGACCAACCTTTTGCCTGAGCTTGGGAACACGTGGGCCTGTTTGGATTATTCGTGAAGGTGATTAGTAGTAACATCCTGGACGGTAACCTTTTCCGTGGGTGCATGGGTTTAGCAGGCAGCATGTTCTGTGGGTAGTATTCCTCTTCATCTATTTGGAATGGTCTACCTTTCTGTAGCATCAGTACGCATTTTGAGGTGACTTTCCAGCCTTGGAAGTTCACCTTCTCTAATCTCTTTCAGCCCCAAAGCTTTATGCCGTCATTCTGGACCCCATTTTGGATTTTTTTTGCTTTTAGGTGAATTTATTGCCGCAACCCTGCATTAGAACATCCTATATCTTTCCGATTTGCATCCTCATCGACGTAGACTTCCGTGTAGCTGACATCATCATCCCCTGCGTAAGCCTAATAGCAGGCCCTCACCACACAATTGTGCCTCATCATCGGTTTCACCCTCTCACACCTCCCCGCTTTGTCTCTGGGAACCCCCAATCAAATGTCCCGTGCCACCTGTTCCTGACCGCTTGTTTTTGCTTCTCCTACTCTTAAGTGAGGACCTACGGTACTTGCCTTGCTCCCTGGGGCTTGTTTCACATCCCTAAGACCCTCACAGGCATTCTGGTGGTGACAAATGGCTGGATTGCATCCTTGGTTCCGGCTGACTGGTATGCCATTGCGTGGCTATAGCCCATCTTCCTTCTGCACTCGTCCCTTGCTGGGCTCCAGGGAGGCTTCCAAGCCTTGGGTCGTGGGAGCGACGCTGTGGTGAACTCAGCGGTGCACATGTCTTTATGCAGGAGTGTTCCGAGTTCTTTGGATCAACACGCCGCAGAGGAATAGCTGGATCATATGGGACATGGATTCTTCAAGTTCTGAGGCAGTTCCACACCGCTTGGCGTAGTGGCTGCACCGGTCTGCACTCCCACCAACGGTGCAGGAGGCTTCCCTTCTCTCCACCTCCTCTCTGACATTGTGGCTTCCTGTCTGCTTCCTTATAGCCATTCTGACCACAGTGAGCTGCTGTGCCCTTGCAGTTTGCATTTGCAGTGGCCTGAGACTTCATGACGGTGAACACGTGTTCATGCACCCGTTGGCCCTCTTTCCATCTTCTTGGCAGAAATCTCTGTTTCCATCTTCTGCCCAGGTTTTCATTGGCTTGTTGTGTTTTTTTTTCTTGTGGGGATGTGTGAGTTGATTACATCTTTGGGCTTTTCACCCCTTGTCCGATGTGTGGTTTGCAAACATCCTCCCCCAGTCGTTGTGCTATCTTTGCATTCAGTCGATGGTTTCCTTCACTGGGCAGAAGCGTCCGCATTTGACGTGGTCCCGTTGGTTTCTTGTTGACTTGGTTGCCCTGGCCCAGTCGGACTTGCTTCTTCCAAACAGGCGGCTCAGACAGATGGCAAAGAGCACTCTGCCTAGGTCTTCTGCTACAAGGTTCACGGTTTCAAGTCTGCCATTCAAGGCTTTGATCCATTTCAGGTGGTGTGTGTGCCAGGTGTAACATCATGGTGTACTCTCGTTGTGTTCCATGTGGCTGTGCAGGCTTCCCAGCACCGTTTATGGTAGAGGCTCTCCTTTCTCCGCTGTCTCCTCTTGGCTCCCTGGTCGAAAATGGGCTGTCCATGTACGTTTGAGTTGGGCTCTGGGTTCTCGATTCTGTTGCATGGGTCTGTGTGCCTGTTTTGGGGCCCAGACTGTGCCGTCTCGGTACCTAGTGCTTCGTCCTATATGTTGAAATCGGAAAGTGTGCCACGTCCTGCTTTTTCCGTTTTCCTGAGGATTCCTTTGCCTAGTCAGGGTCTCTTGTTGCTGGCTAGAAACTTTAGGATTCCCTCTTCTGTCTCTGTGGGAAACATTGCTGCAACTTTGACTGGGATTGCATGGAATCCAGAGATTCCTTGCTCTGGTAGGGACGTTTCCAGTGTGTTGATGCTTCCACTCCTACATCCTGGAATCTCCTTCTTTCTCCTTGTGTCTTCTTGAATTTCTTTCCCCCAACGTTGGTTAGTTTTCCATTGCCATGGCTTTCACCTGTTTTGCTAAGTTTCTTCATAGAGATCTCATCCTTCTCACTGGCATGCAGTTTTTCACTTTTTCTTTTCAGCTTCAGTTTCTCTATGCTTTGCAACTTGGAATCGGTTTTGTTCTGGCAGAAGTGCATCGCTGAGCTCACATCTGCTGGCAATGCTCCTGTCTTTGCTGTGGAAGTCTGGCCCTGTCTAACGTCCCTTCCCGTCTGCCTCTACACTACCTCGGACGCCTGCCCAAGAATGCCTGAAGCAGTGGTGAGGAGGCTCACCCGAGGGTCCACCCGGCCCACCCCGGGCCACCGACCCAGAAGGTGCGGAACTCACCGCTGTGCCACCGGCCGGCCCCTTTCATGTTTCATTGGCAACCTGCAGTTGAGGGCAATGGGACTTGAATATGCTACTTGAGCCCAACTCTGGCACTGTGTAGATGAGGCCAGGTTGTTTTTCGGGTCCACTGCGATGTCAGAGGATTTGTCAGAATCGTGTCTCTGCTGTCCCGGCAAGCTTCACGGACACACGGTTTCCTGGCCCGCTTGGAGCAGTCTCATAACTCACCCTTCCCTCTTAGCCCAGCCTTGACCTTCGCTGCCGTCTTTTGGCTTGTGAATTTCACTGCCTTTCAAAGGTTCCAGCAGAGTCTGTCTAAAGACGGACATCATCTTTCATTGTGGATCATCCAGGTGTGATTTCTGTTCGAGTTCCATTTTCTGGGACCTTTGTCTCTTTTCCATAGGAGAATCGTCATGGTATTTCTCAGCTATCCCCCTTAGACATGCTTATCAGTCCGTTCCCCTTCATTCCAAGTGATTCATTTTGCATTTCTGGAATCACCGTATGTTCTCTAGGCCGAGGTGTGAGTGCTTTCGTGACTCTTGGTTGTTGTCTTTGAATTTGCACTGGTCACTTGAAGGAGTCTTTGCTGTCCTAGCCTGGGTCAAACTAAGCACTGGGAACACGTGGTCATCTGGGTTGGTTTGACATCCTGAGGTCAGAAACTCCAAACTCGAGGTGGTCCTGGCATACCCCTTCACGGACACAATGTTTCCAGGACAAATTAGACGAGTCTGATGAATCCCTCTCTCCAGGAAAGATATTTTTCTGTCTCCTTTCTGGATTTGGGAAGGTTCGAACTTCACCCCTGATCCCGGAACGTGCCCCCAGGTGCCGTCTAGATACGGGCTTACTTTATTTCTATAGGCTGTGCCATTTGTTTGCCTTACATCCTCAGCCCTGGCCTGTTTATTTTTCTTGAAACAGAATTGTAATGTTCTCATTTTCAGCCCACTTCCTTACATGTGGTGTCAAAACACATAATCCATAATCCTTCTACGGCAAGAGGTAGGGGGAGAGAATTTCGATGGAGGCAAACTGAGCACACTAGCCTGGGAGGGCAGCCTTCACGAAGGAACGGATCCCTGTGGAAAAGGGTGCTTTTCAGCACCCTTGTAGAGCACTTCCAAACAAGAGACATAGCCCAAGCGTGACGGGGCTCCATTCCTTCAAGGCTTCCAAGACATCTCTTGGGACACATTAGCCTGTACCCGGTGGGCCCCCGTGACGCCAGAGCTATGGAAAGTGAGACTGATCTGCAAAGAATGCCAGGGGCCTAGGAAAGGAGGCATCGAGTCTTCTCTTCAACGTCCTCAAGACCTCATTCTTGACTTTGGCTTATGCTTAAGGCAGAAGGACCACGTAGGTCTGATAAGGCCCAAGTCCGGCCTCTTGCTTCCAATCAAGTTGCAAGCTTGAATCAGCATGGCCTCCCCATACACTTGAATAGATGACAACGTTCTCCTCTCGGGGCTTGTCCCTCTATTCTCGCTTCTTGCCAAGGATTCCTTTCTTACCCCTCGAATCAGCGTCTGTTTTATGTCTTCCAGTTTCTGTGTCCGCTTTCTGTTTCTCAAAGCTGTTTCTGGGTATCCCTCCCTTTAATAGCCTAGCCTAGGCCAATCCTCAGTCTGTAACCGTGCGGCCATCTTAGCGGACATGATCCTCGGGATGTCATAAACAACCTCAAAATTCGAAGTTGTCCTGACAACCTGCGTGCACACAGAGTTTCAGAGCCATCTCAGGCCAGTCTGACTCCTCACCCTTTCCTGGTAGGATAGTTTTCCTTTTTCTCGATTTCTTGTCGGTTTCTGTCTTGCCCCTCGATCTTTGGAAGGCCTGCTACATTCTCTCTAGACACTGGTTTCTGTCCTGTAAGATTATCCTGGGTTTTACCTCTTACATTTTATGTAGATGGCCAAGTGGGTGGACGTTCCCCAGAGAAAGTCCTGCACTCCCTCCCAGGTTGAAGTTGCCCGGGCAGTCCTCTGATGTGCAATGATCGTGTCATCTCCTAGCACTCTGCCGATTCCACCTTGGCAGGTCCCATGTTTTCCTTCCTTCTTCCTCTGGGGAAGTGTACCAGAGGCGTTCATGGATTGTAAAAGCCTCACGGTTGTTTTTCTGGTGCGTATTGATAAGTTGACCTCACAATTGCTACTTAGTTTATGATCCCTGTCCGCACCGTACCATGAAATCTATATTTCCTAACACTGCTAATGTGATCTGCACCCGTGATGTGAAACAGTGAGGCCTGGGCCGGCCAAGCGGAACGTGGGCACTTACCCGCTCCGCCACAGGGCCGGCCCTGAATTGGACTTTTGGACCAACCTTTTGCCTGAGCTTGGGAACACGTGGGCCTGTTTGGATTATTCGTGAAGGTGATTAGTAGTAACATCCTGGACGGTAACCTTTTCCGTGGGTGCATGGGTTTAGCAGGCAGCATGTTCTGTGGGTAGTATTCCTCTTCATCTATTCGGAATCGTCTACCTTTCTGTAGCATCAGTACGCATTTTGAGGTGATTTTCCAGCCTTGGAAGTTCACCTTCTCTAATCTCTTTCAGCCCCAAAGCTTTATGCCGTCATTCTGGACCCCATTTTGGATTTTTTTTGCTTTCAGGTGAATTTATTGCCGCAACCCTGCATTAGAACATCCTATATCTTTCCGATTTGCATCCTCATCGATGTAGACTTCCGTGTAGCTGACATCATCTTCTCCTGCATAAGCCTAATAGCAGGCCCTCACCACACACTTGTGCCTCATCATCTGTTTCACCCTCTCACACCTCCCCGCTTTGTCTCTGGGAACCCCCAATCAAATGTCCCGTGCCACCTGTTCCTCACCGCTTGTTTTTGCTTCTCCTCTTAAGTGAGGTCCTACGGTACTTGCCTTGCTCCCTGGCGCTTGTTTCACTTCCCTAAAACCCTCACAGCCATTCTGGTGGTCACAAATGGCTGGATTGCATCCTTGGTTCCGGCTGACTGGTATGCCATTGAGTGGCTATAGCCCATCTTCCTTCTGCACTCGTCCCCTGCTGGGCTCCAGGGAGGCTTCCAAGCCTTGGGTCGTGGGAGCGACGCTGTGGTGAACTCAGCGGTGCACATGTCTTTATGCAGGAGTGTTTCCGAGTTCTTTGGATCAACACGCCGCAGAGGAATAGCTGGATCATATGGGACATGGATTCTTCAAGTTCTGAGGCAGTTCCACACCGCTTGGCGTAATGGCTGCACCGGTCTGCACTCCCACCAATGGTGCAGGAGGCTTCCCTTCTCTCCACCTCCTCTCTGACACTTGTGGCTTCCTGTCTGCTTCTTTATAGCCATTCTGACCACAGTGAGCTGCTGTGCCCTTGCAGTTTGCATTTGCATTGGCCTGAAACTTCATGACGGTGAACAAGTGTTCATGCACCCGTTGGCCCTCTTTCGATCTTCTTGGCAGAAATCTCTGTTTCCATCTTCTGCCCAGGTTTTCATTGGCTTGTTGTGTTTTTTCTTCTTGTGGGGATGTGTGAGTTGATTGCATCTTTGGGCTTTTCACCCCTTGTCCGATGTGTGGTTTGCAAACATCCTCCCCCAGTCGTTGTGCTATCTTTGCATTCAGTCGATGGTTTCCTTCACTGGGCAGAAGCGTCCGCATTTGACGTGGTCCCGTTGGTTTCTTGTTGACTTGGTTGCCCTGGCCCAGTCGGACTTGCTTCTTCCAAACAGGCGGCTCAGACAGATGGCAAAGAGCACTCTGCCTAGGTCTTCTGCTACAAGGTTCACGGTTTCAAGTCTGCCATTCAAGGCTTTGATCCATTTCAGGTGGTGTGTGTGCCAGGTGTAACATCATGGTGTACTCTCGTTGTGTTCCATGTGGCTGTGCAGGCTTCCCAGCACCGTTTATGGTAGAGGCTCTCCTTTCTCCGCTGTCTCCTCTTGGCTCCCTGGTCGAAAATGGGCTGTCCATGTAGGTTTGAGTTGGGCTCTGGGTTCTCGATTCTGTTGCATGGGTCTGTGTGCCTGTTTTGGGGCCCAGACTGTGCCGTCTCGGTACCTAGTGCTTCGTCCTATATGTTGAAATCGGAAAGTGTGCCACGTCCTGCTTTTTCCGTTTTCCTGAGGATTCCTTTGCCTAGTCAGGGTCTCTTGTTGCTGGCTAGAAACTTTAGGATTCCCTCTTCTGTCTCTGTGGGAAACATTGCTGCAACTTTGACTGGGATTGCATGGAATCCAGAGATTCCTTGCTCTGGTAGGGACGTTTCCAGTGTGTTGATGCTTCCACTCCTAGATCCTGGTATCTCCTTCTTTCTCCTTGTGTCTTCTTGAATTTCTTTCCCCCAACGTTGGTTAGTTTTCCATTGCCATGGCTTTCACCTGTTCTGCTAAGTTTCTTCATAGAGATCTCAGCCTTCTCACTGGCATGCAGTTTTTCACTTTTTCTTTTCAGCTTCAGTTTCTCTATGCTTTGCAACTTGGAATCGGTTTTGTTCTGGCAGAAGTGCATCGCTGAGCTCACATCTGCTGGCAATGCTCCTGTCTTTGCTGTGGAAGTCTGGCCCTGTCTAACGTCCCTTCCCGTCTGCCTCTACACTACCTCGGACGCCTGCCCCAGAATGCCTGAAGCAGTGGTGAGCAGGCTCACCCGAGGGTCCACCCGGCCCACCCCGGGCCACCGACCCAGAAGGTGCGGACCTCACCGCTGCGCCACCGGCCGGCCCCTTTCATGTTCCGTTGGCAACCTGCAGTTGAGGGCAATGGGACTTGAATATGCTACTTGAGCCCAACTCTGGCACTGTGTAGATGAGGCCAGGTTGTTTTTCGGGTCCACTGCGATGTCAGAGGATTTGTCATAATCGTGTCTCTGCTGTCCCGGCAAGCTTCACGGACACACGGTTTCTTGGCCCGCTTGGAGCAGTCTCATAACTCACCCTTCCCTCTTAGCCCAGCCTTGACCTTCGCTGCCGTCTTTTGGCTTGTGAATTTCACTGCCTTTCAAAGGTTCCAGCAGAGTCTGTCTAAAGACGGACATCATCTTTCATTGTGGATCATCCAGGTGTGATTTCTGTTCGAGTTCCATTTTCTGGGACCTTTGTCTCTTTTCCATAGGAGAATCGTCATGGTATTTCTCAGCTATCCCCCTTAGACATGCTTATCAGTCCGTTCCCCTTCATTCCAAGTGATTCATTTTGCATTTCTGGAATCACCGTATGTTCTCTAGGCCGAGGTGTGAGTGCTTTCGTGACTCTTGGTTGTTGTCTTTGAATTTGCACCGGTCACTTAGAGGAGTCTTTGCTGTCCTAGCCTGGGTCAAACTAAGCACTGGGAACACGTGGTCATCTGGGTTGGTTTGACATCCTGAGGTCAGAAACTCCAAACTCGAGGTGGTCCTGGCATCCCCCTTCACAGACACAATGTTTCCAGGACAAATTAGACGAGTCAGATGAATCCCTCTCTCCAGGAAAGATATTTTTCTGTCTCCTTTCCTTATTTGGGAAGTTTCGAACTTCACCCCTGATCCTGGAACGTGCCCCCAGGTGCCGTCTAGATACGGGCTTACTTTATTTCTAAAGGCTGTGCCATTTGTTTGCCTTACATCCTCAGCCCTGGCCTGTTTATTTTTCTTGAAACAGAATTGTAATGTTCTCATTTTCAGCCCACTTCCTTACATGTGGTGTCAAAACACATAATCCATAATCCTTCTACGGCAAGAGGTAGGGGGAGAGAATTTCGATGGAGGCAAACTGAGCACACTAGCCTGGGAGGGCAGCCTTCACGAAGGAACGGATCCCTGTGGAAAAGGGTGCTTTTCAGCACCCTTGTAGAGCACTTCCAAACAAAGAGACATAGCCCAAGCGTGACGGGGCTCCATTCCTTCAAGGCTTCCAAGACATCTCTTGGGACACATTAGCCTGTACCCGGTGGGCCCCCGTGACGCCAGAGCTATGGAAAGTGAGACTGATCTGCAAAGAATGCCAGGGGCCTAGGAAAGGAGGCATCGAGTCTTCTCTTCAACGTCCTCAAGACCTCATTCTTGACTTTGGCTTATGCTTAAGGCAGAAGGACCACGTAGGTCTGATAAGGCCCAAGTCCGGCCTCTTGCTTCCAATCAAGTTGCAAGCTTGAATCAGCATGGCCTCCCCATACACTTGAATAGATGACAACGTTCTCCTCTCGGGGCTTGTCCCTCTATTCTCGCTTCTTGCCAAGGATTCCTTTCTTACCCCTCGAATCAGCGTCTGTTTTATGTCTTCCAGTTTCTGTGTCCGCTTTGTGTTTCTCAAAGCTGTTTCTGGGTATCCCTCCCTTTAATAGCCTAGCCTAGGCCAATCCTCAGTCTGTAACCGTGCGGCCATCTTAGCGGACATGATCTTCGGGATGTCATAAACAACCTCAAAATTCGAAGTTGTCCTGACAACCTGCGTGCACACAGAGTTTCAGAGCCATCTCAGGCCAGTCTGACTCCTCACCCTTTCCTGGTAGGATAGTTTTCCTTTTTCTCGATTTCTTGTCGGTTTCTGTCTTGCCCCTCGATCTTTGGAAGGCCTGCTACATTCTCTCTAGACACTGGTTTCTGTCCTGTAAGATTATCCTGGGTTTTACCTCTTACATTTTATGTAGATGGCCAAGTGGGTGGACGTTCCCCAGAGAAAGTCCTGCACTCCCTCCCAGGTTGAAGTTGCCCGGGCAGTCCTCTGATGCGCAATGATCGCGTCATCTCCTAGCACTCTGCCGATTCCACCTTGGCAGGTCCCATGTTTTCCTTCCTTCTTCCTCTGGGGAAGTGTACCAGAGGCGTTCATGGATTGTAAAAGCCTCACGGTTCTTTTTCTGGTGGGTATTGATAAGGTGACCTCACCATTGCTACTTAGTTTATGATCCCTGTCCGCACCGTACCATGAAATCTATATTTCCTAACACTGCTAATGTGATCTGCACCCGTGATGTGAAACAGTGAGGCCTGGGCCAGCCAAGCGGAACGTGGGCACTTACCCGCTCCGCCACAGGGCCGGCCCTGAATTGGACTTTTGGACCAACCTTTTGCCTGAGCTTGGGAACACGTGGGCCTGTTTAGATTATTCGTGAAGGTGATTAGTAGTAACATCCTGGACGGTAACCTTTTCCGTGGGTGCATGGGTTTAGCAGGCAGCATGTTCTGTGGGTAGTATTCCTCTTCATCTATTTGGAATGGTCTACCTTTCTGTAGCATCAGTATGCATTTTGAGGTGACTTTCCAGCCTTGGAAGTTCACCTTCTCTAATCTCTTTCAGCCCCAAAGCTTTATGCCGTCATTCTGGACCCCATTTTGGATTTTTTTTGCTTTCAGGTGAATTTATTGCCGCAACCCTGCATTAGAACATCCTATATCTTTCCGATTTGCATCCTCATCGATGTAGACTTCCGTGTAGCTGACATCATCTTCCCCTGCATAAGCCTAATAGCAGGCCCTCACCACACACTTGTGCCTCATCATCTGTTTCACCCTCTCACACCTCCCCGCTTTGTCTCTGGGAACCCCCAATCAAATGTCCCGTGCCACCTGTTCCTGACCGCTTGTTTTTGCTTCTCCTCTTAAGTGAGGTCCTACGGTACTTGCCTTGCTCCCTGGGGCTTGTTTCACTTCCCTAAAACCCTCACAGCCATTCTGGTGGTCACAAATGGCTGGATTGCATCCTTGGTTCCGGCTGACTGGTATGCCATTGCGTGGCTATAGCCCATCTTCCTTCTGCACTCGTCCCCTGCTGGGCTCCAGGGAGGCTTCCAAGCCTTGGGTCGTGGGAGCGACGCTGTGGTGAACTCAGCGGTGCACATGTCTTTATGCAGGAGTGTTTCCGAGTTCTTTGGATCAACACGCCGCAGAGGAATAGCTGGATCATATGGGACATGGATTCTTCAAGTTCTGAGGCAGTTCCACACCGCTTGGCGTAATGGCTGCACCGGTCTGCACTCCCACCAATGGTGCAGGAGGCTTCCCTTCTCTCCACCTCCTCTCTGACACTTGTGGCTTCCTGTCTGCTTCTTTATAGCCATTCTGACCACAGTGAGCTGCTGTGCCCTTGCAGTTTGCATTTGCATTGGCCTGAGACTTCATGACGGTGAACAAGTGTTCATGCACCCGTTGGCCCTCTTTCGATCTTCTTGGCAGAAATCTCTGTTTCCATCTTCTGCCCAGGTTTTCATTGGCTTGTTGTGTTTTTTCTTCTTGTGGGGATGTGTGAGTTGATTGCATCTTTGGGCTTTTCACCCCTTGTCCGATGTGTGGTTTGCAAACATCCTCCCCCAGTCGTTGTGCTATCTTTGCATTCAGTCGATGGTTTCCTTCACTGGGCAGAAGCGTCCGCATTTGACGTGGTCCCGTTGGTTTCTTGTTGACTTGGTTGCCCTGGCCCAGTCGGACTTGCTTCTTCCAAACAGGCGGCTCAGACAGATGGCAAAGAGCACTCTGCCTAGGTCTTCTGCTACAAGGTTCACGGTTTCAAGTCTGCCATTCAAGGCTTTGATCCATTTCAGGTGGTGTGTGTGCCAGGTGTAACATCATGGTGTACTCTCGTTGTGTTCCATGTGGCTGTGCAGGCTTCCCAGCACCGTTTATGGTAGAGGCTCTCCTTTCTCCGCTGTCTCCTCTTGGCTCCCTGGTCGAAAATGGGCTGTCCATGTAGGTTTGAGTTGGGCTCTGGGTTCTCGATTCTGTTGCATGGGTCTGTGTGCCTGTTTTGGGGCCCAGACTGTGCCGTCTCGGTACCTAGTGCTTCGTCCTATATGTTGAAATCGGAAAGTGTGCCACGTCCTGCTTTTTCCGTTTTCCTGAGGATTCCTTTGCCTAGTCAGGGTCTCTTGTTGCTGGCTAGAAACTTTAGGATTCCCTCTTCTGTCTCTGTGGGAAACATTGCTGCAACTTTGACTGGGATTGCATGGAATCCAGAGATTCCTTGCTCTGGTAGGGACGTTTCCAGTGTGTTGATGCTTCCACTCCTAGATCCTGGTATCTCCTTCTTTCTCCTTGTGTCTTCTTGAATTTCTTTCCCCCAACGTTGGTTAGTTTTCCATTGCCATGGCTTTCACCTGTTCTGCTAAGTTTCTTCATAGAGATCTCAGCCTTCTCACTGGCATGCAGTTTTTCACTTTTTCTTTTCAGCTTCAGTTTCTCTATGCTTTGCAACTTGGAATCGGTTTTGTTCTGGCAGAAGTGCATCGCTGAGCTCACATCTGCTGGCAATGCTCCTGTCTTTGCTGTGGAAGTCTGGCCCTGTCTAACGTCCCTTCCCGTCTGCCTCTACACTACCTCGGACGCCTGCCCCAGAATGCCTGAAGCAGTGGTGAGCAGGCTCACCCGAGGGTCCACCCGGCCCACCCCGGGCCACCGACCCAGAAGGTGCGGACCTCACCGCTGCGCCACCGGCCGGCCCCTTTCATGTTCCGTTGGCAACCTGCAGTTGAGGGCAATGGGACTTGAATATGCTACTTGAGCCCAACTCTGGCACTGTGTAGATGAGGCCAGGTTGTTTTTCGGGTCCACTGTGATGTCAGAGGATTTGTCATAATCGTGTCTCTGCTGTCCCGGCAAGCTTCACGGACACACGGTTTCTTGGCCCGCTTGGAGCAGTCTCATAACTCACCCTTCCCTCTTAGCCCAGCCTTGACCTTCGCTGCCGTCTTTTGGCTTGTGAATTTCACTGCCTTTCAAAGGTTCCAGCAGAGTCTGTCTAAAGACGGACATCATCTTTCATTGTGGATCATCCAGGTGTGATTTCTGTTCGAGTTCCATTTTCTGGGACCTTTGTCTCTTTTCCATAGGAGAATCGTCATGGTATTTCTCAGCTATCCCCCTTAGACATGCTTATCAGTCCGTTCCCCTTCCTTCCAAGTGATTCATTTTGCATTTCTGGAATCACCGTATGTTCTCTAGGCCGAGGTGTGAGTGCTTTCGTGACTCTTGGTTGTTGTCTTTGAATTTGCACCGGTCACTTAGAGGAGTCTTTGCTGTCCTAGCCTGGGTCAAACTAAGCACTGGGAACACGTGGTCATCTGGGTTGGTTTGACATCCTGAGGTCAGAAACTCCAAACTCGAGGTGGTCCTGGCATACCCCTTCACAGACACAATGTTTCCAGGACAAATTAGACGAGTCAGATGAATCCCTCTCTCCAGGAAAGATATTTTTCTGTCTCCTTTCCGGATTTGGGAAGTTTCGAACTTCACCCCTGATCCTGGAACGTGCCCCCAGGTGCCGTCTATATACGGGCTTACTTTATTTCTGAAGGCTGTGCCATTTGTTTGCCTTACATCCTCAGCCCTGGCCTGTTTATTTTTCTTGAAACAGAATTGTAATGTTCTCATTTTCAGCCCACTTCCTTACATGTGGTGTCAAAACACATAATCCATAATCCTTCTACGGGAAGAGGTAGGGGGAGAGAATTTCGATGGAGGCAAACTGAGCACACTAGCCTGGGAGGGCAGCCTTCACGAAGGAACGGATCCCTGTGGAAAAGGGTGCTTTTCAGCACCCTTGTAGAGCACTTCCAAACAAGAGACATAGCCCAAGCGTGACGGGGCTCCATTCCTTCAAGGCTTCCAAGACATCTCTTGGGACACATTAGCCTGTACCCGGTGGGCCCCCGTGACGCCAGAGCTATGGAAAGTGAGACTGATCTGCAAAGAATGCCAGGGGCCTAGGAAAGGAGGCATCGAGTCTTCTCTTCAACGTCCTCAAGACCTCATTCTTGACTTTGGCTTATGCTTAAGGCAGAAGGACCACGTAGGTCTGATAAGGCCCAAGTCCGGCCTCTTGCTTCCAATCAAGTTGCAAGCTTGAATCAGCATGGCCTCCCCATACACTTGAATAGATGACAACGTTCTCCTCTCGGGGCTTGTCCCTCTATTCTCGCTTCTTGCCAAGGATTCCTTTCTTACCCCTCGAATCAGCGTCTGTTTTATGTCTTCCAGTTTCTGTGTCCGCTTTCTGTTTCTCAAAGCTGTTTCTGGGTATCCCTCCCTTTAATAGCCTAGCCTAGGCCAATCCTCAGTCTGTAACCGTGCGGCCATCTTAGCGGACATGATCCTCGGGATGTCATAAACAACCTCAAAATTCGAAGTTGTCCTGACAACCTGCGTGCACACAGAGTTTCAGAGCCATCTCAGGCCAGTCTGACTCCTCACCCTTTCCTGGTAGGATAGTTTTCCTTTTTCTCGATTTCTTGTCGGTTTCTGTCTTGCCCCTCGATCTTTGGAAGGCCTGCTACATTCTCTCTAGACACTGGTTTCCGTCCTGTAAGATTATCCTGGGTTTTACCTCTTACATTTTATGTAGATGGCCAAGTGGGTGGACGTTCCCCAGAGAAAGTCCTGCACTCCCTCCCAGGTTGAAGTTGCCCGGGCAGTCCTCTGATGTGCAATGATCGTGTCATCTCCTAGCACTCTGCCGATTCCACCTTGGCAGGTCCCATGTTTTCCTTCCTTCTTCCTCTGGGGAAGTGTACCAGAGGCGTTCATGGATTGTAAAAGCCTCACGGTTGTTTTTCTGGTGCGTATTGATAAGTTGACCTCACAATTGCTACTTAGTTTATGATCCCTGTCCGCACCGTACCATGAAATCTATATTTCCTAACACTGCTAATGTGATCTGCACCCGTGATGTGAAACAGTGAGGCCTGGGCCGGCCAAGCGGAACGTGGGCACTTACCCGCTCCGCCACAGGGCCGGCCCTGAATTGGACTTTTGGACCAACCTTTTGCCTGAGCTTGGGAACACGTGGGCCTGTTTGGATTATTCGTGAAGGTGATTAGTAGTAACATCCTGGACGGTAACCTTTTCCGTGGGTGCATGGGTTTAGCAGGCAGCATGTTCTGTGGGTAGTATTCCTCTTCATCTATTCGGAATCGTCTACCTTTCTGTAGCATCAGTACGCATTTTGAGGTGATTTTCCAGCCTTGGAAGTTCACCTTCTCTAATCTCTTTCAGCCCCAAAGCTTTATGCCGTCATTCTGGACCCCATTTTGGATTTTTTTTGCTTTCAGGTGAATTTATTGCCGCAACCCTGCATTAGAACATCCTATATCTTTCCGATTTGCATCCTCATCGATGTAGACTTCCGTGTAGCTGACATCATCTTCTCCTGCATAAGCCTAATAGCAGGCCCTCACCACACACTTGTGCCTCATCATCTGTTTCACCCTCTCACACCTCCCCGCTTTGTCTCTGGGAACCCCCAATCAAATGTCCCGTGCCACCTGTTCCTCACCGCTTGTTTTTGCTTCTCCTCTTAAGTGAGGTCCTACGGTACTTGCCTTGCTCCCTGGCGCTTGTTTCACTTCCCTAAAACCCTCACAGCCATTCTGGTGGTCACAAATGGCTGGATTGCATCCTTGGTTCCGGCTGACTGGTATGCCATTGAGTGGCTATAGCCCATCTTCCTTCTGCACTCGTCCCCTGCTGGGCTCCAGGGAGGCTTCCAAGCCTTGGGTCGTGGGAGCGACGCTGTGGTGAACTCAGCGGTGCACATGTCTTTATGCAGGAGTGTTTCCGAGTTCTTTGGATCAACACGCCGCAGAGGAATAGCTGGATCATATGGGACATGGATTCTTCAAGTTCTGAGGCAGTTCCACACCGCTTGGCGTAATGGCTGCACCGGTCTGCACTCCCACCAATGGTGCAGGAGGCTTCCCTTCTCTCCACCTCCTCTCTGACACTTGTGGCTTCCTGTCTGCTTCTTTATAGCCATTCTGACCACAGTGAGCTGCTGTGCCCTTGCAGTTTGCATTTGCATTGGCCTGAAACTTCATGACGGTGAACAAGTGTTCATGCACCCGTTGGCCCTCTTTCGATCTTCTTGGCAGAAATCTCTGTTTCCATCTTCTGCCCAGGTTTTCATTGGCTTGTTGTGTTTTTTCTTCTTGTGGGGATGTGTGAGTTGATTGCATCTTTGGGCTTTTCACCCCTTGTCCGATGTGTGGTTTGCAAACATCCTCCCCCAGTCGTTGTGCTATCTTTGCATTCAGTCGATGGTTTCCTTCACTGGGCAGAAGCGTCCGCATTTGACGTGGTCCCGTTGGTTTCTTGTTGACTTGGTTGCCCTGGCCCAGTCGGACTTGCTTCTTCCAAACAGGCGGCTCAGACAGATGGCAAAGAGCACTCTGCCTAGGTCTTCTGCTACAAGGTTCACGGTTTCAAGTCTGCCATTCAAGGCTTTGATCCATTTCAGGTGGTGTGTGTGCCAGGTGTAACATCATGGTGTACTCTCGTTGTGTTCCATGTGGCTCTGCAGGCTTCCCAGCACCGTTTATGGTAGAGGCTCTCCTTTCTCCGCTGTCTCCTCTTGGCTCCCTGGTCGAAAATGGGCTGTCCATGTAGGTTTGAGTTGGGCTCTGGGTTCTCGATTCTGTTGCATGGGTCTGTGTGCCTGTTTTGGGGCCCAGACTGTGCCGTCTCGGTACCTAGTGCTTCGTCCTATATGTTGAAATCGGAAAGTGTGCCACGTCCTGCTTTTTCCGTTTTCCTGAGGATTCCTTTGCCTAGTCAGGGTCTCTTGTTGCTGGCTAGAAACTTTAGGATTCCCTCTTCTGTCTCTGTGGGAAACATTGCTGCAACTTTGACTGGGATTGCATGGAATCCAGAGATTCCTTGCTCTGGTAGGGACGTTTCCAGTGTGTTGATGCTTCCACTCCTAGATCCTGGTATCTCCTTCTTTCTCCTTGTGTCTTCTTGAATTTCTTTCCCCCAACGTTGGTTAGTTTTCCATTGCCATGGCTTTCACCTGTTCTGCTAAGTTTCTTCATAGAGATCTCAGCCTTCTCACTGGCATGCAGTTTTTCACTTTTTCTTTTCAGCTTCAGTTTCTCTATGCTTTGCAACTTGGAATCGGTTTTGTTCTGGCAGAAGTGCATCGCTGAGCTCACATCTGCTGGCAATGCTCCTGTCTTTGCTGTGGAAGTCTGGCCCTGTCTAACGTCCCTTCCCGTCTGCCTCTACACTACCTCGGACGCCTGCCCCAGAATGCCTGAAGCAGTGGTGAGCAGGCTCACCCGAGGGTCCACCCGGCCCACCCCGGGCCACCGACCCAGAAGGTGCGGACCTCACCGCTGCGCCACCGGCCGGCCCCTTTCATGTTCCGTTGGCAACCTGCAGTTGAGGGCAATGGGACTTGAATATGCTACTTGAGCCCAACTCTGGCACTGTGTAGATGAGGCCAGGTTGTTTTTCGGGTCCACTGCGATGTCAGAGGATTTGTCATAATCGTGTCTCTGCTGTCCCGGCAAGCTTCACGGACACACGGTTTCTTGGCCCGCTTGGAGCAGTCTCATAACTCACCCTTCCCTCTTAGCCCAGCCTTGACCTTCGCTGCCGTCTTTTGGCTTGTGAATTTCACTGCCTTTCAAAGGTTCCAGCAGAGTCTGTCTAAAGACGGACATCATCTTTCATTGTGGATCATCCAGGTGTGATTTCTGTTCGAGTTCCATTTTCTGGGACCTTTGTCTCTTTTCCATAGGAGAATCGTCATGGTATTTCTCAGCTATCCCCCTTAGACATGCTTATCAGTCCGTTCCCCTTCCTTCCAAGTGATTCATTTTGCATTTCTGGAATCACCGTATGTTCTCTAGGCCGAGGTGTGAGTGCTTTCGTGACTCTTGGTTGTTGTCTTTGAATTTGCACCGGTCACTTAGAGGAGTCTTTGCTGTCCTAGCCTGGGTCAAACTAAGCACTGGGAACACGTGGTCATCTGGGTTGGTTTGACATCCTGAGGTCAGAAACTCCAAACTCGAGGTGGTCCTGGCATCCCCCTTCACAGACACAATGTTTCCAGGACAAATTAGACGAGTCAGATGAATCCCTCTCTCCAGGAAAGATATTTTTCTGTCTCCTTTCCGGATTTGGGAAGTTTCGAACTTCACCCCTGATCCTGGAACGTGCCCCCAGGTGCCGTCTAGATACGGGCTTACTTTATTTCTGAAGGCTGTGCCATTTGTTTGCCTTACATCCTCAGCCCTGGCCTGTTAATTTTTCTTGAAACAGAATTGTAATGTTCTCATTTTCAGCCCACTTCCTTACATGTGGTGTCAAAACACATAATCCATAATCCTTCTACGGGAAGAGGTAGGGGGAGAGAATTTCGATGGAGGCAAACTGAGCACACTAGCCTGGGAGGGCAGCCTTCACGAAGGAACGGATCCCTGTGGAAAAGGGTGCTTTTCAGCACCCTTGTAGAGCACTTCCAAACAAGAGACATAGCCCAAGCGTGACGGGGCTCCATTCCTTCAAGGCTTCCAAGACATCTCTTGGGACACATTAGCCTGTACCCGGTGGGCCCCCGTGACGCCAGAGCTATGGAAAGTGAGACTGATCTGCAAAGAATGCCAGGGGCCTAGGAAAGGAGGCATCGAGTCTTCTCTTCAACGTCCTCAAGACCTCATTCTTGACTTTGGCTTATGCTTAAGGCAGAAGGACCACGTAGGTCTGATAAGGCCCAAGTCCGGCCTCTTGCTTCCAATCAAGTTGCAAGCTTGAATCAGCATGGCCTCCCCATACACTTGAATAGATGACAACGTTCTCCTCTCGGGGCTTGTCCCTCTATTCTCGCTTCTTGCCAAGGATTCCTTTCTTACCCCTCGAATCAGCGTCTGTTTTATGTCTTCCAGTTTCTGTGTCCGCTTTCTGTTTCTCAAAGCTGTTTCTGGGTATCCCTCCCTTTAATAGCCTAGCCTAGGCCAATCCTCAGTCTGTAACCGTGCGGCCATCTTAGCGGACATGATCCTCGGGATGTCATAAACAACCTCAAAATTCGAAGTTGTCCTGACAACCTGCGTGCACACAGAGTATCAGAGCCATCTCAGGCCAGTCTGACTCCTCACCCTTTCCTGGTAGGATAGTTTTCCTTTTTCTCGATTTCTTGTCGGTTTCTGTCTTGCCCCTCGAACTTTGGAAGGCCTGTTACATTCTCTCTAGACACTGGTTTCTGTCCTGTAAGATTATCCTGGGTTTCACCTCTTACATTTTATGTAGATGGCCAAGTGGGTGGACGTTCCCCAGAGAAAGTCCTGCACTCCCTCCCAGGTTGAAGTTGCCCGCGCCATCCTCTGATGCGCAATGATCGTGTGGTCTCCTAGCACTCTGCCGATTCCACCTTGGCAGGTCCCATGTTTTCCTTCCTTGTTCCTCTGGGGAAGTGTACCAGAGGCGTTCATGGATTGTAAAAGCCTCACGGTTCTTTTTCTGGTGCGTATTGGTAAGGTGACCTCACAATTGCTACTTAGTTTATGATCCCTGTCCGCACCGTACCATGAAATCCATATTTCCTAACACTGCTAATGTGATCTGCACCCGTGATGTGAAACAGTGAGGCCTGGGCCGGCCAAGCGGAACGTGGGCACTTACCCGCTCCGCCACAGGGCCGGCCCTGAATTGGACTTTTGGACCAACCTTTTGCCTGAGCTTGGGAACACGTGGGCCTGTTTGGATTATTCGTGAAGGTGATTAGTAGTAACATCCTGGACGGTAACCTTTTCCGTGGGTGCATGGGTTTAGCAGGCAGCATGTTCTGTGGGTAGTATTCCTCTTCATCTATTTGGAATGGTCTACCTTTCTGTAGCATCAGTACGCATTTTGAGGTGACTTTCCAGCCTTGGAAGTTCACCTTCTCTAATCTCTTTCAGCCCCAAAGCTTTATGCCGTCATTCTGGACCCCATTTTGGATTTTTTTTGCTTTTAGGTGAATTTATTGCCGCAACCCTGCATTAGAACATCCTATATCTTTCCGATTTGCATCCTCATCGACGTAGACTTCCGTGTAGCTGACATCATCATCCCCTGCGTAAGCCTAATAGCAGGCCCTCACCACACAATTGTGCCTCATCATCGGTTTCACCCTCTCACACCTCCCCGCTTTGTCTCTGGGAACCCCCAATCAAATGTCCCGTGCCACCTGTTCCTGACCGCTTGTTTTTGCTTCTCCTACTCTTAAGTGAGGACCTACGGTACTTGCCTTGCTCCCTGGGGCTTGTTTCACATCCCTAAGACCCTCACAGGCATTCTGGTGGTGACAAATGGCTGGATTGCATCCTTGGTTCCGGCTGACTGGTATGCCATTGCGTGGCTATAGCCCATCTTCCTTCTGCACTCGTCCCTTGCTGGGCTCCAGGGAGGCTTCCAAGCCTTGGGTCGTGGGAGCGACGCTGTGGTGAACTCAGCGGTGCACATGTCTTTATGCAGGAGTGTTCCGAGTTCTTTGGATCAACACGCCGCAGAGGAATAGCTGGATCATATGGGACATGGATTCTTCAAGTTCTGAGGCAGTTCCACACCGCTTGGCGTAGTGGCTGCACCGGTCTGCACTCCCACCAACGGTGCAGGAGGCTTCCCTTCTCTCCACCTCCTCTCTGACATTGTGGCTTCCTGTCTGCTTCCTTATAGCCATTCTGACCACAGTGAGCTGCTGTGCCCTTGCAGTTTGCATTTGCAGTGGCCTGAGACTTCATGACGGTGAACACGTGTTCATGCACCCGTTGGCCCTCTTTCCATCTTCTTGGCAGAAATCTCTGTTTCCATCTTCTGCCCAGGTTTTCATTGGCTTGTTGTGTTTTTTTTTCTTGTGGGGATGTGTGAGTTGATTACATCTTTGGGCTTTTCACCCCTTGTCCGATGTGTGGTTTGCAAACATCCTCCCCCAGTCGTTGTGCTATCTTTGCATTCAGTCGATGGTTTCCTTCACTGGGCAGAAGCGTCCGCATTTGACGTGGTCCCGTTGGTTTCTTGTTGACTTGGTTGCCCTGGCCCAGTCGGACTTGCTTCTTCCAAACAGGCGGCTCAGACAGATGGCAAAGAGCACTCTGCCTAGGTCTTCTGCTACAAGGTTCACGGTTTCAAGTCTGCCATTCAAGGCTTTGATCCATTTCAGGTGGTGTGTGTGCCAGGTGTAACATCATGGTGTACTCTCGTTGTGTTCCATGTGGCTGTGCAGGCTTCCCAGCACCGTTTATGGTAGAGGCTCTCCTTTCTCCGCTGTCTCCTCTTGGCTCCCTGGTCGAAAATGGGCTGTCCATGTACGTTTGAGTTGGGCTCTGGGTTCTCGATTCTGTTGCATGGGTCTGTGTGCCTGTTTTGGGGCCCAGACTGTGCCGTCTCGGTACCTAGTGCTTCGTCCTATATGTTGAAATCGGAAAGTGTGCCACGTCCTGCTTTTTCCGTTTTCCTGAGGATTCCTTTGCCTAGTCAGGGTCTCTTGTTGCTGGCTAGAAACTTTAGGATTCCCTCTTCTGTCTCTGTGGGAAACATTGCTGCAACTTTGACTGGGATTGCATGGAATCCAGAGATTCCTTGCTCTGGTAGGGACGTTTCCAGTGTGTTGATGCTTCCACTCCTACATCCTGGAATCTCCTTCTTTCTCCTTGTGTCTTCTTGAATTTCTTTCCCCCAACGTTGGTTAGTTTTGCATTGCCATGGCTTTCACCTGTTTTGCTAAGTTTCTTCATAGAGATCTCATCCTTCTCACTGGCATGCAGTTTTTCACTTTTTCTTTTCAGCTTCAGTTTCTCTATGCTTTGCAACTTGGAATCGGTTTTGTTCTGGCAGAAGTGCATCGCTGAGCTCACATCTGCTGGCAATGCTCCTGTCTTTGCTGTGGAAGTCTGGCCCTGTCTAACGTCCCTTCCCGTCTGCCTCTACACTACCTCGGACGCCTGCCCAAGAATGCCTGAAGCAGTGGTGAGGAGGCTCACCCGAGGGTCCACCCGGCCCACCCCGGGCCACCGACCCAGAAGGTGCGGAACTCACCGCTGTGCCACCGGCCGGCCCCTTTCATGTTCCATTGGCAACCTGCAGTTGAGGGCAATGGGACTTGAATATGCTACTTGAGCCCAACTCTGGCACTGTGTAGATGAGGCCAGGTTGTTTTTCGGGTCCACTGCGATGTCAGAGGATTTGTCAGAATCGTGTCTCTGCTGTCCCGGCAAGCTTCACGGACACACGGTTTCTTGGCCCGCTTGGAGCAGTCTCATAACTCACCCTTCCCTCTTAGCCCAGCCTTGACCTTCGCTGCCGTCTTTTGGCTTGTGAATTTCACTGCCTTTCAAAGGTTCCAGCAGAGTCTGTCTAAAGACGGACATCATCTTTCATTGTGGATCATCCAGGTGTGATTTCTGTTCGAGTTCCATTTTCTGGGACCTTTGTCTCTTTTCCATAGGAGAATCGTCATGGTATTTCTCAGCTATCCCCCTTAGACATGCTTATCAGTCCGTTCCCCTTCATTCCAAGTGATTCATTTTGCATTTCTGGAATCACCGTATGTTCTCTAGGCCGAGGTGTGAGTGCTTTCGTGACTCTTGGTTGTTGTCTTTGAATTTGCACCGGTCACTTGAAGGAGTCTTTGCTGTCCTAGCCTGGGTCAAACTAAGCACTGGGAACACGTGGTCATCTGGGTTGGTTTGACATCCTGAGGTCAGAAACTCCAAACTCGAGGTGGTCCTGGCATACCCCTTCACAGACACAATGTTTCCAGGACAAATTAGACGAGTCTGATGAATCCCTCTCTCCAGGAAAGATATTTTTCTGTCTCCTTTCTGGATTTGGGAAGGTTCGAACTTCACCCCTGATCCTGGAACGTGCCCCCAGGTGCCGTCTAGATACGGGCTTACTTTATTTCTATAGGCTGTGCCATTTGTTTGCCTTACATCCTCAGCCCTGGCCTGTTTATTTTTCTTGAAACAGAATTGTAATGTTCTCATTTTCAGCCCACTTCCTTACATGTGGTGTCAAAACACATAATCCATAATCCTTCTACGGGAAGAGGTAGGGGGAGAGAATTTCGATGGAGGCAAACTGAGCACACTAGCCTGGGAGGGCAGCCTTCACGAAGGAACGGATCCCTGTGGAAAAGGGTGCTTTTCAGCACCCTTGTAGAGCACTTCCAAACAAGAGACATAGCCCAAGCGTGACGGGGCTCCATTCCTTCAAGGCTTCCAAGACATCTCTTGGGACACATTAGCCTGTACCCGGTGGGCCCCCGTGACGCCAGAGCTATGGAAAGTGAGACTGATCTGCAAAGAATGCCAGGGGCCTAGGAAAGGAGGCATCGAGTCTTCTCTTCAACGTCCTCAAGACCTCATTCTTGACTTTGGCTTATGCTTAAGGCAGAAGGACCACGTAGGTCTGATAAGGCCCAAGTCCGGCCTCTTGCTTCCAATCAAGTTGCAAGCTTGAATCAGCATGGCCTCCCCATACACTTGAATAGATGACAACGTTCTCCTCTCGGGGCTTGTCCCTCTATTCTCGCTTCTTGCCAAGGATTCCTTTCTTACCCCTCGAATCAGCGTCTGTTTTATGTCTTCCAGTTTCTGTGTCCGCTTTCTGTTTCTCAAAGCTGTTTCTGGGTATCCCTCCCTTTAATAGCCTAGCCTAGGCCAATCCTCAGTCTGTAACCGTGCGGCCATCTTAGCGGACATGATCCTCGGGATGTCATAAACAACCTCAAAATTCGAAGTTGTCCTGACAACCTGCGTGCACACAGAGTTTCAGAGCCATCTCAGGCCAGTCTGACTCCTCACCCTTTCCTGGTAGGATAGTTTTCCTTTTTCTCGATTTCTTGTCGGTTTCTGTCTTGCCCCTCGATCTTTGGAAGGCCTGCTACATTCTCTCTAGACACTGGTTTCTGTCCTGTAAGATTATCCTGGGTTTTACCTCTTACATTTTATGTAGATGGCCAAGTGGGTGGACGTTCCCCAGAGAAAGTCCTGCACTCCCTCCCAGGTTGAAGTTGCCCGGGCAGTCCTCTGATGTGCAATGATCGTGTCATCTCCTAGCACTCTGCCGATTCCACCTTGGCAGGTCCCATGTTTTCCTTCCTTCTTCCTCTGGGGAAGTGTACCAGAGGCGTTCATGGATTGTAAAAGCCTCACGGTTGTTTTTCTGGTGCGTATTGATAAGTTGACCTCACAATTGCTACTTAGTTTATGATCCCTGTCCGCACCGTACCATGAAATCTATATTTCCTAACACTGCTAATGTGATCTGCACCCGTGATGTGAAACAGTGAGGCCTGGGCCGGCCAAGCGGAACGTGGGCACTTACCCGCTCCGCCACAGGGCCGGCCCTGAATTGGACTTTTGGACCAACCTTTTGCCTGAGCTTGGGAACACGTGGGCCTGTTTGGATTATTCGTGAAGGTGATTAGTAGTAACATCCTGGACGGTAACCTTTTCCGTGGGTGCATGGGTTTAGCAGGCAGCATGTTCTGTGGGTAGTATTCCTCTTCATCTATTCGGAATCGTCTACCTTTCTGTAGCATCAGTACGCATTTTGAGGTGATTTTCCAGCCTTGGAAGTTCACCTTCTCTAATCTCTTTCAGCCCCAAAGCTTTATGCCGTCATTCTGGACCCCATTTTGGATTTTTTTTGCTTTCAGGTGAATTTATTGCCGCAACCCTGCATTAGAACATCCTATATCTTTCCGATTTGCATCCTCATCGACGTAGACATCCGTGTAGCTGACAGCATCTTCCCCTGCATAAGCCTAATAGCAGGCCCTCACCACACACTTGTGCCTCATCATCTGTTTCACCCTCTCACACCTCCCCGCTTTGTCTCTGGGAACCCCCAATCAAATGTCCCGTGCCACCTGTTCCTCACCGCTTGTTTTTGCTTCTCCTCTTAAGTGAGGTCCTACGGTACTTGCCTTGCTCCCTGGCGCTTGTTTCACTTCCATAAAACCCTCACAGCCATTCTGGTGGTCACAAATGGCTGGATTGCATCCTTGGTTCCGGCTGACTGGTATGCCATTGCGTGGCTATAGCCCATCTTCCTTCTGCACTCGTCCCTTGCTGGGCTCCAGGGAGGCTTCCAAGCCTTGGGTCGTGGGAGCGACGCTGTGGTGAACTCAGCGGTGCACATGTCTTTATGCAGGAGTGTTTCCGAGTTCTTTGGATCAACACGCCGCAGAGGAATAGCTGGATCATATGGGACATGGATTCTTCAAGTTCTGAGGCAGTTCCACACCGCTTGGCTTAGTGGCTGCACCGGTCTGCACTCCCACCAACGGTGCAGGAGGCTTCCCTTCTCTCCACCTCCTCTCTGACACTTGTGGCTTCCTGTCTGCTTCCTTATAGCCATTCTGACCACAGTGAGCTGCTGTGCCCTTGCAGTTTGCATTTGCATTGGCCTGAGACTTCATGACGGTGAACAAGTGTTCATGCACCCGTTGGCCCTCTTTCGATCTTCTTGGCAGAAATCTCTGTTTCCATCTTCTGCCCAGGTTTTCATTGGCTTGTTGTGTTTTTTCTTCTTGTGGGGATGTGTGAGTTGATTGCATCTTTGGGCTTTTCACCCCTTGTCCGATGTGTGGTTTGCAAACATCCTCCCCCAGTCGTTGTGCTATCTTTGCATTCAGTCGATGGTTTCCTTCACTGGGCAGAAGCGTCCGCATTTGACGTGGTCCCGTTGGTTTCTTGTTGACTTGGTTGCCCTGGCCCAGTCGGACTTGCTTCTTCCAAACAGGCGGCTCAGACAGATGGCAAAGAGCACTCTGCCTAGGTCTTCTGCTACAAGGTTCACGGTTTCAAGTCTGCCATTCAAGGCTTTGATCCATTTCAGGTGGTGTGTGTGCCAGGTGTAACATCATGGTGTACTCTCGTTGTGTTCCATGTGGCTGTGCAGGCTTCCCAGCACCGTTTATGGTAGAGGCTCTCCTTTCTCCGCTGTCTCCTCTTGGCTCCCTGGTCGAAAATGGGCTGTCCATGTAGGTTTGAGTTGGGCTCTGGGTTCTCGATTCTGTTGCATGGGTCTGTGTGCCTGTTTTGGGGCCCAGACTGTGCCGTCTCGGTACCTAGTGCTTCGTCCTATATGTTGAAATCGGAAAGTGTGCCACGTCCTGCTTTTTCCGTTTTCCTGAGGATTCCTTTGCCTAGTCAGGGTCTCTTGTTGCTGGCTAGAAACTTTAGGATTCCCTCTTCTGTCTCTGTGGGAAACATTGCTGCAACTTTGACTGGGATTGCATGGAATCCAGAGATTCCTTGCTCTGGTAGGGACGTTTCCAGTGTGTTGATGCTTCCACTCCTAGATCCTGGTATCTCCTTCTTTCTCCTTGTGTCTTCTTGAATTTCTGTCCCCCAACGTTGGTTAGTTTTCCATTGCCATGGCTTTCACCTGTTCTGCTAAGTTTCTTCATAGAGATCTCAGCCTTCTCACTGGCATGCAGTTTTTCACTTTTTCTTTTCAGCTTCAGTTTCTCTATGCTTTGCAACTTGGAATCGGTTTTGTTCTGGCAGAAGTGCATCGCTGAGCTCACATCTGCTGGCAATGCTCCTGTCTTTGCTGTGGAAGTCTGGCCCTGTCTAACGTCCCTTCCCGTCTGCCTCTACACTACCTCGGACGCCTGCCCCAGAATGCCTGAAGCAGTGGTGAGCAGGCTCACCCGAGGGTCCACCCGGCCCACCCCGGGCCACCGACCCAGAAGGTGCGGACCTCACCGCTGCGCCACCGGCCGGCCCCTTTCATGTTCCGTTGGCAACCTGCAGTTGAGGGCAATGGGACTTGAATATGCTACTTGAGCCCAACTCTGGCACTGTGTAGATGAGGCCAGGTTGTTTTTCGGGTCCACTGCGATGTCAGAGGATTTGTCAGAATCGTGTCTCTGCTGTCCCGGCAAGCTTCACGGACACACGGTTTCTTGGCCCGCTTGGAGCAGTCTCATAACTCACCCTTCCCTCTTAGCCCAGCCTTGACCTTCGCTGCCGTCTTTTGGCTTGTGAATTTCACTGCCTTTCAAAGGTTCCAGCAGAGTCTGTCGAAAGACGGACATCATCTTTCATTGTGGATCATCCAGGTGTGATTTCTGTTCGAGTTCCATTTTCTGGGACCTTGGTCTCTTTTCCATAGGAGAATCGTCATGGTATTTCTCAGCTATCCCCCTTAGACATGCTTATCAGTCCGTTCCCCTTCCTTCCAAGTGATTCATTTTGCATTTCTGGAATCACCGTATGTTCTCTAGGCCGAGGTGTGAGTGCTTTCGTGACTCTTGGTTGTTGTCTTTGAATTTGCACCGGTCACTTAGAGGAGTCTTTGCTGTCCTAGCCTGGGTCAAACTAAGCACTGGGAACTCGTGGTCATCTGGGTTGGTTTGACATCCTGAGGTCAGAAACTCCAAACTCGAGGTGGTCCTGGCATCCCCCTTCACAGACACAATGTTTCCAGGACAAATTAGACGAGTCAGATGAATCCCTCTCTCCAGGAAAGATATTTTTCTGTCTCCTTTCCGGATTTGGGAAGTTTCGAACTTCACCCCTGATCCTGGAACGTGCCCCCAGGTGCCGTCTAGATACGGGCTTACTTTATTTCTAAAGGCTGTGCCATTTGTTTGCCTTACATCCTCAGCCCTGGCCTGTTTATTTTTCTTGAAACAGAATTGTAATGTTCTCATTTTCAGCCCACTTCCTTACATGTGGTGTCAAAACACATAATCCATAATCCTTCTACGGCAAGAGGTAGGGGGAGAGAATTTCGATGGAGGCAAACTGAGCACACTAGCCTGGGAGGGCAGCCTTCACGAAGGAACGGATCCCTGTGGAAAAGGGTGCTTTTCAGCACCCTTGTAGAGCACTTCCAAACAAAGAGACATAGCCCAAGCGTGACGGGGCTCCATTCCTTCAAGGCTTCCAAGACATCTCTTGGGACACATTAGCCTGTACCCGGTGGGCCCCCGTGACGCCAGAGCTATGGAAAGTGAGACTGATCTGCAAAGAATGCCAGGGGCCTAGGAAAGGAGGCATCGAGTCTTCTCTTCAACGTCCTCAAGACCTCATTCTTGACTTTGGCTTATGCTTAAGGCAGAAGGACCACGTAGGTCTGATAAGGCCCAAGTCCGGCCTCTTGCTTCCAATCAAGTTGCAAGCTTGAATCAGCATGGCCTCCCCATACACTTGAATAGATGACAACGTTTTCCTCTCGGGGCTTGTCCCTCTATTCTCGCTTCTTGCCAAGGATTCCTTTCTTACCCCTCGAATCAGCGTCTGTTTTATGTCTTCCAGTTTCTGTGTCCGCTTTCTGTTTCTCAAAGCAGTTTCTCGGTATCCCTCCCTTTAATAGCCTAGCCTAGGCCAATCCTCAGTCTGTAACCGTGCGGCCATCTTAGCGGACATGATCTTCGGGATGTCATAAACAACCTCAAAATTCGAAGTTGTCCTGACAACCTGCGTGCACACAGAGTTTCAGAGCCATCTCAGGCCAGTCTGACTCCTCACCCTTTCCTGGTAGGATAGTTTTCCTTTTTCTCGATTTCTTGTCGGTTTCTGTCTTGCCCCTCGATCTTTGGAAGGCCTGCTACATTCTCTCTAGACACTGGTTTCTGTCCTGTAAGATTATCCTGGGTTTCACCTCTTACATTTTATGTAGATGGCCAAGTGGGTGGACGTTCCCCAGAGAAAGTCCTGGACTCCCTCCCAGGTTGAAGTTGCCCGGGCAGTCCTCTGATGCGCAATGATCGCGTCATCTCCTAGCACTCTGCTGATTCCACCTTGGCAGGTCCCATGTTTTCCTTCCTTGTTCCTCTGGGGAAGTGTACCAGAGGCGTTCATGGATTGTAAAAGCCTCACGGTTCTTTTTCTGGTGGGTATTGATAAGGTGACCTCACCATTGCTACTTAGTTTATGATCCCTGTCCGCACCGTACCATGAAATCTATATTTCCTAACACTGCTAATGTGATCTGCACCCGTGATGTGAAACAGTGAGGCCTGGGTCAGCCAAGCGGAACGTGGGCACTTACCCGCTCCGCCACAGGGCCGGCCCTGAATTGGACTTTTGGACCAACCTTTTGCCTGAGCTTGGGAACACGTGGGCCTGTTTAGATTATTCGTGAAGGTGATTAGTAGTAACATCCTGGACGGTAACCGTTTCCGTGGGTGCATGGGTTTAGCAGGCAGCATGTTCTGTGGGTAGTATTCCTCTTCATCTATTCGGAATCGTCTACCTTTCTGTAGCATCAGTACGCATTTTGAGGTGATTTTCCAGCCTTGGAAGTTCACCTTCTCTAATCTCTTTCAGCCCCAAAGCTTTATGCCGTCATTCTGGACCCCATTTTGGATTTTTTTGGCTTTCAGGTGAATTTATTGCCGCAACCCTGCATTAGAACATCCTATATCTTTCCGATTTGCATCCTCATCGATGTAGACTTCCGTGTAGCTGACATCATCTTCTCCTGCATAAGCCTAATAGCAGGCCCTCACCACACACTTGTGCCTCATCATCTGTTTCACCCTCTCACACCTCCCCGCTTTGTCTCTGGGAACCCCCAATCAAATGTCCCGTGCCACCTGTTCCTCACCGCTTGTTTTTGCTTCTCCTCTTAAGTGAGGTCCTACGGTACTTGCCTTACTCCCTGGCGCTTGTTTCACTTCCCTAAAACCCTCACAGCCATTCTGGTGGTCACAAATGGCTGGATTGCATCCTTGGTTCCGGCTGACTGGTATGCCATTGCGTGGCTATAGCCCATCTTCCTTCTGCACTCGTCCCCTGCTGGGCTCCAGGGAGGCTTCCAAGCCTTGGGTCGTGGGAGCGACGCTGTGGTGAACTCAGCGGTGCACATGTCTTTATGCAGGAGTGTTTCCGAGTTCTTTGGATCAACACGCCGCAGAGGAATAGCTGGATCATATGGGACATGGATTCTTCAAGTTCTGAGGCAGTTCCACACCGCTTGGCGTAATGGCTGCACCGGTCTGCACTCCCACCAATGGTGCAGGAGGCTTCCCTTCTCTCCACCTCCTCTCTGACACTTGTGGCTTCCTGTCTGCTTCTTTATAGCCATTCTGACCACAGTGAGCTGCTGTGCCCTTGCAGTTTGCATTTGCATTGGCCTGAGACTTCATGACGGTGAACAAGTGTTCATGCACCCGTTGGCCCTCTTTCGATCTTCTTGGCAGAAATCTCTGTTTCCATCTTCTGCCCAGGTTTTCATTGGCTTGTTGTGTTTTTTCTTCTTGTGGGGATGTGTGAGTTGATTGCATCTTTGGGCTTTTCACCCCTTGTCCGATGTGTGGTTTGCAAACATCCTCCCCCAGTCGTTGTGCTATCTTTGCATTCAGTCGATGGTTTCCTTCACTGGGCAGAAGCGTCCGCATTTGACGTGGTCCCGTTGGTTTCTTGTTGACTTGGTTGCCCTGGCCCAGTCGGACTTGCTTCTTCCAAACAGGCGGCTCAGACAGATGGCAAAGAGCACTCTGCCTAGGTCTTCTGCTACAAGGTTCACGGTTTCAAGTCTGCCATTCAAGGCTTTGATCCATTTCAGGTGGTGTGTGTGCCAGGTGTAACATCATGGTGTACTCTCGTTGTGTTCCATGTGGCTGTGCAGGCTTCCCAGCACCGTTTATGGTAGAGGCTCTCCTTTCTCCGCTGTCTCCTCTTGGCTCCCTGGTCGAAAATGGGCTGTCCATGTAGGTTTGAGTTGGGCTCTGGGTTCTCGATTCTGTTGCATGGGTCTGTGTGCCTGTTTTGGGGCCCAGACTGTGCCGTCTCGGTACCTAGTGCTTCGTCCTATATGTTGAAATCGGAAAGTGTGCCACGTCCTGCTTTTTCCGTTTTCCTGAGGATTCCTTTGCCTAGTCAGGGTCTCTTGTTGCTGGCTAGAAACTTTAGGATTCCCTCTTCTGTCTCTGTGGGAAACATTGCTGCAACTTTGACTGGGATTGCATGGAATCCAGAGATTCCTTGCTCTGGTAGGGACGTTTCCAGTGTGTTGATGCTTCCACTCCTAGATCCTGGTATCTCCTTCTTTCTCCTTGTGTCTTCTTGAATTTCTTTCCCCCAACGTTGGTTAGTTTTCCATTGCCATGGCTTTCACCTGTTCTGCTAAGTTTCTTCATAGAGATCTCAGCCTTCTCACTGGCATGCAGTTTTTCACTTTTTCTTTTCAGCTTCAGTTTCTCTATGCTTTGCAACTTGGAATCGGTTTTGTTCTGGCAGAAGTGCATCGCTGAGCTCACATCTGCTGGCAATGCTCCTGTCTTTGCTGTGGAAGTCTGGCCCTGTCTAACGTCCCTTCCCGTCTGCCTCTACACTACCTCGGACGCCTGCCCCAGAATGCCTGAAGCAGTGGTGAGCAGGCTCACCCGAGGGTCCACCCGGCCCACCCCGGGCCACCGACCCAGAAGGTGCGGACCTCACCGCTGCGCCACCGGCCGGCCCCTTTCATGTTCCGTTGGCAACCTGCAGTTGAGGGCAATGGGACTTGAATATGCTACTTGAGCCCAACTCTGGCACTGTGTAGATGAGGCCAGGTTGTTTTTCGGGTCCACTGCGATGTCAGAGGATTTGTCATAATCGTGTCTCTGCTGTCCCGGCAAGCTTCACGGACACACGGTTTCTTGGCCCGCTTGGAGCAGTCTCATAACTCACCCTTCCCTCTTAGCCCAGCCTTGACCTTCGCTGCCGTCTTTTGGCTTGTGAATTTCACTGCCTTTCAAAGGTTCCAGCAGAGTCTGTCTAAAGACGGACATCATCTTTCATTGTGGATCATCCAGGTGTGATTTCTGTTCGAGTTCCATTTTCTGGGACCTTTGTCTCTTTTCCATAGGAGAATCGTCATGGTATTTCTCAGCTATCCCCCTTAGACATGCTTATCAGTCCGTTCCCCTTCCTTCCAAGTGATTCATTTTGCATTTCTGGAATCACCGTATG
This sequence comes from Equus asinus, assembly GCF_041296235.1. Taxonomy (NCBI): domain Eukaryota; kingdom Metazoa; phylum Chordata; class Mammalia; order Perissodactyla; family Equidae; genus Equus; species Equus asinus. The sequence continues at coordinate 41,391,154 of NC_091816.1, read as the reverse complement.
TTCTCTAGGCCGAGGTGTGAGTGCTTTCGTGACTCTTGGTTGTTGTCTTTGAATTTGCACCGGTCACTTAGAGGAGTCTTTGCTGTCCTAGCCTGGGTCAAACTAAGCACTGGGAACACGTGGTCATCTGGGTTGGTTTGACATCCTGAGGTCAGAAACTCCAAACTCGAGGTGGTCCTGGCATCCCCCTTCACAGACACAATGTTTCCAGGACAAATTAGACGAGTCAGATGAATCCCTCTCTCCAGGAAAGATATTTTTCTGTCTCCTTTCCGGATTTGGGAAGTTTCGAACTTCACCCCTGATCCTGGAACGTGCCCCCAGGTGCCGTCTAGATACGGGCTTACTTTATTTCTAAAGGCTGTGCCATTTGTTTGCCTTACATCCTCAGCCCTGGCCTGTTTATTTTTCTTGAAACAGAATTGTAATGTTCTCATTTTCAGCCCACTTCCTTACATGTGGTGTCAAAACACATAATCCATAATCCTTCTACGGCAAGAGGTAGGGGGAGAGAATTTCGATGGAGGCAAACTGAGCACACTAGCCTGGGAGGGCAGCCTTCACGAAGGAACGGATCCCTGTGGAAAAGGGTGCTTTTCAGCACCCTTGTAGAGCACTTCCAAACAAAGAGACATAGCCCAAGCGTGACGGGGCTCCATTCCTTCAAGGCTTCCAAGACATCTCTTGGGACACATTAGCCTGTACCCGGTGGGCCCCCGTGACGCCAGAGCTATGGAAAGTGAGACTGATCTGCAAAGAATGCCAGGGGCCTAGGAAAGGAGGCATCGAGTCTTCTCTTCAACGTCCTCAAGACCTCATTCTTGACTTTGGCTTATGCTTAAGGCAGAAGGACCACGTAGGTCTGATAAGGCCCAAGTCCGGCCTCTTGCTTCCAATCAAGTTGCAAGCTTGAATCAGCATGGCCTCCCCATACACTTGAATAGATGACAACGTTCTCCTCTCGGGGCTTGTCCCTCTATTCTCGCTTCTTGCCAAGGATTCCTTTCTTACCCCTCGAATCAGCGTCTGTTTTATGTCTTCCAGTTTCTGTGTCCGCTTTGTGTTTCTCAAAGCTGTTTCTGGGTATCCCTCCCTTTAATAGCCTAGCCTAGGCCAATCCTCAGTCTGTAACCGTGCGGCCATCTTAGCGGACATGATCTTCGGGATGTCATAAACAACCTCAAAATTCGAAGTTGTCCTGACAACCTGCGTGCACACAGAGTTTCAGAGCCATCTCAGGCCAGTCTGACTCCTCACCCTTTCCTGGTAGGATAGTTTTCCTTTTTCTCGATTTCTTGTCGGTTTCTGTCTTGCCCCTCGATCTTTGGAAGGCCTGCTACATTCTCTCTAGACACTGGTTTCTGTCCTGTAAGATTATCCTGGGTTTTACCTCTTACATTTTATGTAGATGGCCAAGTGGGTGGACGTTCCCCAGAGAAAGTCCTGCACTCCCTCCCAGGTTGAAGTTGCCCGGGCAGTCCTCTGATGCGCAATGATCGCGTCATCTCCTAGCACTCTGCCGATTCCACCTTGGCAGGTCCCATGTTTTCCTTCCTTCTTCCTCTGGGGAAGTGTACCAGAGGCGTTCATGGATTGTAAAAGCCTCACGGTTCTTTTTCTGGTGGGTATTGATAAGGTGACCTCACCATTGCTACTTAGTTTATGATCCCTGTCCGCACCGTACCATGAAATCTATATTTCCTAACACTGCTAATGTGATCTGCACCCGTGATGTGAAACAGTGAGGCCTGGGCCAGCCAAGCGGAACGTGGGCACTTACCCGCTCCGCCACAGGGCCGGCCCTGAATTGGACTTTTGGACCAACCTTTTGCCTGAGCTTGGGAACACGTGGGCCTGTTTGGATTATTCGTGAAGGTGATTAGTAGTAACATCCTGGACGGTAACCTTTTCCGTGGGTGCATGGGTTTAGCAGGCAGCATGTTCTGTGTGTAGTATTCCTCTTCATCTATTCGGAATCGTCTACCTTTCTGTAGCATCAGTACGCATTTTGAGGTGATTTTCCAGCCTTGGAAGTTCACCTTCTCTAATCTCTTTCAGCCCCAAAGCTTTATGCCGTCATTCTGGACCCCATTTTGGATTTTTTTTGCTTTCAGGTGAATTTATTGCCGCAACCCTGCATTAGAACATCCTATATCTTTCCGATTTGCATCCTCATCGATGTAGACTTCCGTGTAGCTGACATCATCTTCCCCTGCATAAGCCTAATAGCAGGCCCTCACCACACACTTGTGCCTCATCATCTGTTTCACCCTCTCACACCTCCCCGCTTTGTCTCTGGGAACCCCCAATCAAATGTCCCGTGCCACCTGTTCCTGACCGCTTGTTTTTGCTTCTCCTCTTAAGTGAGGTCCTACGGTACTTGCCTTGCTCCCTGGGGCTTGTTTCACTTCCCTAAAACCCTCACAGCCATTCTGGTGGTCACAAATGGCTGGATTGCATCCTTGGTTCCGGCTGACTGGTATGCCATTGCGTGGCTATAGCCCATCTTCCTTCTGCACTCGTCCCCTGCTGGGCTCCAGGGAGGCTTCCAAGCCTTGGGTCGTGGGAGCGACGCTGTGGTGAACTCAGCGGTGCACATGTCTTTATGCAGGAGTGTTTCCGAGTTCTTTGGATCAACACGCCGCAGAGGAATAGCTGGATCATATGGGACATGGATTCTTCAAGTTCTGAGGCAGTTCCACACCGCTTGGCGTAATGGCTGCACCGGTCTGCACTCCCACCAATGGTGCAGGAGGCTTCCCTTCTCTCCACCTCCTCTCTGACACTTGTGGCTTCCTGTCTGCTTCTTTATAGCCATTCTGACCACAGTGAGCTGCTGTGCCCTTGCAGTTTGCATTTGCATTGGCCTGAGACTTCATGACGGTGAACAAGTGTTCATGCACCCGTTGGCCCTCTTTCGATCTTCTTGGCAGAAATCTCTGTTTCCATCTTCTGCCCAGGTTTTCATTGGCTTGTTGTGTTTTTTCTTCTTGTGGGGATGTGTGAGTTGATTGCATCTTTGGGCTTTTCACCCCTTGTCCGATGTGTGGTTTGCAAACATCCTCCCCCAGTCGTTGTGCTATCTTTGCATTCAGTCGATGGTTTCCTTCACTGGGCAGAAGCGTCCGCATTTGACGTGGTCCCGTTGGTTTCTTGTTGACTTGGTTGCCCTGGCCCAGTCGGACTTGCTTCTTCCAAACAGGCGGCTCAGACAGATGGCAAAGAGCACTCTGCCTAGGTCTTCTGCTACAAGGTTCACGGTTTCAAGTCTGCCATTCAAGGCTTTGATCCATTTCAGGTGGTGTGTGTGCCAGGTGTAACATCATGGTGTACTCTCGTTGTGTTCCATGTGGCTGTGCAGGCTTCCCAGCACCGTTTATGGTAGAGGCTCTCCTTTCTCCGCTGTCTCCTCTTGGCTCCCTGGTCGAAAATGGGCTGTCCATGTAGGTTTGAGTTGGGCTCTGGGTTCTCGATTCTGTTGCATGGGTCTGTGTGCCTGTTTTGGGGCCCAGACTGTGCCGTCTCGGTACCTAGTGCTTCGTCCTATATGTTGAAATCGGAAAGTGTGCCACGTCCTGCTTTTTCCGTTTTCCTGAGGATTCCTTTGCCTAGTCAGGGTCTCTTGTTGCTGGCTAGAAACTTTAGGATTCCCTCTTCTGTCTCTGTGGGAAACATTGCTGCAACTTTGACTGGGATTGCATGGAATCCAGAGATTCCTTGCTCTGGTAGGGACGTTTCCAGTGTGTTGATGCTTCCACTCCTAGATCCTGGTATCTCCTTCTTTCTCCTTGTGTCTTCTTGAATTTCTTTCCCCCAACGTTGGTTAGTTTTCCATTGCCATGGCTTTCACCTGTTCTGCTAAGTTTCTTCATAGAGATCTCAGCCTTCTCACTGGCATGCAGTTTTTCACTTTTTCTTTTCAGCTTCAGTTTCTCTATGCTTTGCAACTTGGAATCGGTTTTGTTCTGGCAGAAGTGCATCGCTGAGCTCACATCTGCTGGCAATGCTCCTGTCTTTGCTGTGGAAGTCTGGCCCTGTCTAACGTCCCTTCCCGTCTGCCTCTACACTACCTCGGACGCCTGCCCCAGAATGCCTGAAGCAGTGGTGAGCAGGCTCACCCGAGGGTCCACCCGGCCCACCCCGGGCCACCGACCCAGAAGGTGCGGACCTCACCGCTGCGCCACCGGCCGGCCCCTTTCATGTTCCGTTGGCAACCTGCAGTTGAGGGCAATGGGACTTGAATATGCTACTTGAGCCCAACTCTGGCACTGTGTAGATGAGGCCAGGTTGTTTTTCGGGTCCACTGCGATGTCAGAGGATTTGTCATAATCGTGTCTCTGCTGTCCCGGCAAGCTTCACGGACACACGGTTTCTTGGCCCGCTTGGAGCAGTCTCATAACTCACCCTTCCCTCTTAGCCCAGCCTTGACCTTCGCTGCCGTCTTTTGGCTTGTGAATTTCACTGCCTTTCAAAGGTTCCAGCAGAGTCTGTCTAAAGACGGACATCATCTTTCATTGTGGATCATCCAGGTGTGATTTCTGTTCGAGTTCCATTTTCTGGGACCTTTGTCTCTTTTCCATAGGAGAATCGTCATGGTATTTCTCAGCTATCCCCCTTAGACATGCTTATCAGTCCGTTCCCCTTCCTTCCAAGTGATTCATTTTGCATTTCTGGAATCACCGTATGTTCTCTAGGCCGAGGTGTGAGTGCTTTCGTGACTCTTGGTTGTTGTCTTTGAATTTGCACCGGTCACTTAGAGGAGTCTTTGCTGTCCTAGCCTGGGTCAAACTAAGCACTGGGAACACGTGGTCATCTGGGTTGGTTTGACATCCTGAGGTCAGAAACTCCAAACTCGAGGTGGTCCTGGCATCCCCCTTCACAGACACAATGTTTCCAGGACAAATTAGACGAGTCAGATGAATCCCTCTCTCCAGGAAAGATATTTTTCTGTCTCCTTTCCGGATTTGGGAAGTTTCGAACTTCACCCCTGATCCTGGAACGTGCCCCCAGGTGCCGTCTAGATACGGGCTTACTTTATTTCTAAAGGCTGTGCCATTTGTTTGCCTTACATCCTCAGCCCTGGCCTGTTTATTTTTCTTGAAACAGAATTGTAATGTTTTCATTTTCAGCCCACTTCCTTACATGTGGTGTCAAAACACATAATCCATAATCCTTCTACGGCAAGAGGTAGGGGGAGAGAATTTCGATGGAGGCAAACTGAGCACACTAGCCTGGGAGGGCAGCCTTCACGAAGGAACGGATCCCTGTGGAAAAGGGTGCTTTTCAGCACCCTTGTAGAGCACTTCCAAACAAAGAGACATAGCCCAATCGTGACGGGGCTCCATTCCTTCAAGGCTTCCAAGACATCTCTTGGGACACATTAGCCTGTACCCGGTGGGCCCCCGTGACGCCAGAGCTATGGAAAGTGAGACTGATCTGCAAAGAATGCCAGGGGCCTAGGAAAGGAGGCATCGAGTCTTCTCTTCAACGTCCTCAAGACCTCATTCTTGACTTTGGCTTATGCTTAAGGCAGAAGGACCACGTAGGTCTGATAAGGCCCAAGTCCGGCCTCTTGCTTCCAATCAAGTTGCAAGCTTGAATCAGCATGGCCTCCCCATACACTTGAATAGATGACAACGTTCTCCTCTCGGGGCTTGTCCCTCTATTCTCGCTTCTTGCCAAGGATTCCTTTCTTACCCCTCGAATCAGCGTCTGTTTTATGTCTTCCAGTTTCTGTGTCCGCTTTGTGTTTCTCAAAGCTGTTTCTGGGTATCCCTCCCTTTAATAGCCTAGCCTAGGCCAATCCTCAGTCTGTAACCGTGCGGCCATCTTAGCGGACATGATCTTCGGGATGTCATAAACAACCTCAAAATTCGAAGTTGTCCTGACAACCTGCGTGCACACAGAGTTTCAGAGCCATCTCAGGCCAGTCTGACTCCTCACCCTTTCCTGGTAGGATAGTTTTCCTTTTTCTCGATTTCTTGTCGGTTTCTGTCTTGCCCCTCGATCTTTGGAAGGCCTGCTACATTCTCTCTAGACACTGGTTTCTGTCCTGTAAGATTATCCTGGGTTTTACCTCTTACATTTTATGTAGATGGCCAAGTGGGTGGACGTTCCCCAGAGAAAGTCCTGCACTCCCTCCCAGGTTGAAGTTGCCCGGGCAGTCCTCTGATGCGCAATGATCGCGTCATCTCCTAGCACTCTGCCGATTCCACCTTGGCAGGTCCCATGTTTTCCTTCCTTCTTCCTCTGGGGAAGTGTACCAGAGGCGTTCATGGATTGTAAAAGCCTCACGGTTCTTTTTCTGGTGGGTATTGATAAGGTGACCTCACCATTGCTACTTAGTTTATGATCCCTGTCCGCACCGTACCATGAAATCTATATTTCCTAACACTGCTAATGTGATCTGCACCCGTGATGTGAAACAGTGAGGCCTGGGCCAGCCAAGCGGAACGTGGGCACTTACCCGCTCCGCCACAGGGCCGGCCCTGAATTGGACTTTTGGACCAACCTTTTGCCTGAGCTTGGGAACACGTGGGCCTGTTTAGATTATTCGTGAAGGTGATTAGTAGTAACATCCTGGACGGTAACCTTTTCCGTGGGTGCATGGGTTTAGCAGGCAGCATGTTCTGTGTGTAGTATTCCTCTTCATCTATTCGGAATCGTCTACCTTTCTGTAGCATCAGTACGCATTTTGAGGTGATTTTCCAGCCTTGGAAGTTCACCTTCTCTAATCTCTTTCAGCCCCAAAGCTTTATGCCGTCATTCTGGACCCCATTTTGGATTTTTTTTGCTTTCAGGTGAATTTATTGCCGCAACCCTGCATTAGAACATCCTATATCTTTCCGATTTGCATCCTCATCGATGTAGACTTCCGTGTAGCTGACATCATCTTCCCCTGCATAAGCCTAATAGCAGGCCCTCACCACACACTTGTGCCTCATCATCTGTTTCACCCTCTCACACCTCCCCGCTTTGTCTCTGGGAACCCCCAATCAAATGTCCCGTGCCACCTGTTCCTGACCGCTTGTTTTTGCTTCTCCTCTTAAGTGAGGTCCTACGGTACTTGCCTTGCTCCCTGGGGCTTGTTTCACTTCCCTAAAACCCTCACAGCCATTCTGGTGGTCACAAATGGCTGGATTGCATCCTTGGTTCCGGCTGACTGGTATGCCATTGCGTGGCTATAGCCCATCTTCCTTCTGCACTCGTCCCCTGCTGGGCTCCAGGGAGGCTTCCAAGCCTTGGGTCGTGGGAGCGACGCTGTGGTGAACTCAGCGGTGCACATGTCTTTATGCAGGAGTGTTTCCGAGTTCTTTGGATCAACATGCCGCAGAGGAATAGCTGGATCATATGGGACATGGATTCTTCAAGTTCTGAGGCAGTTCCACACCGCTTGGCGTAATGGCTGCACCGGTCTGCACTCCCACCAATGGTGCAGGAGGCTTCCCTTCTCTCCACCTCCTCTCTGACACTTGTGGCTTCCTGTCTGCTTCTTTATAGCCATTCTGACCACAGTGAGCTGCTGTGCCCTTGCAGTTTGCATTTGCATTGGCCTGAGACTTCATGACGGTGAACACGTGTTCATGCACCCGTTGGCCCTCTTTCGATCTTCTTGGCAGAAATCTCTGTTTCCATCTTCTGCCCAGGTTTTCATTGGCTTGTTGTGTTTTTTCTTCTTGTGGGGATGTGTGAGTTGATTGCATCTTTGGGCTTTTCACCCCTTGTCCGATGTGTGGTTTGCAAACATCCTCCCCCAGTCGTTGTGCTATCTTTGCATTCAGTCGATGGTTTCCTTCACTGGGCAGAAGCGTCCGCATTTGACGTGGTCCCGTTGGTTTCTTGTTGACTTGGTTGCCCTGGCCCAGTCGGACTTGCTTCTTCCAAACAGGCGGCTCAGACAGATGGCAAAGAGCACTCTGCCTAGGTCTTCTGCTACAAGGTTCACGGTTTCAAGTCTGCCATTCAAGGCTTTGATCCATTTCAGGTGGTGTGTGTGCCAGGTGTAACATCATGGTGTACTCTCGTTGTGTTCCATGTGGCTGTGCAGGCTTCCCAGCACCGTTTATGGTAGAGGCTCTCCTTTCTCCGCTGTCTCCTCTTGGCTCCCTGGTCGAAAATGGGCTGTCCATGTAGGTTTGAGTTGGGCTCTGGGTTCTCGATTCTGTTGCATGGGTCTGTGTGCCTGTTTTGGGGCCCAGACTGTGCCGTCTCGGTACCTAGTGCTTCGTCCTATATGTTGAAATCGGAAAGTGTGCCACGTCCTGCTTTTTCCGTTTTCCTGAGGATTCCTTTGCCTAGTCAGGGTCTCTTGTTGCTGGCTAGAAACTTTAGGATTCCCTCTTCTGTCTCTGTGGGAAACATTGCTGCAACTTTGACTGGGATTGCATGGAATCCAGAGATTCCTTGCTCTGGTAGGGACGTTTCCAGTGTGTTGATGCTTCCACTCCTACATCCTGGAATCTCCTTCTTTCTCCTTGTGTCTTCTTGAATTTCTTTCCCCCAACGTTGGTTAGTTTTCCATTGCCATGGCTTTCACCTGTTCTGCTAAGTTTCTTCATAGAGATCTCAGCCTTCTCACTGGCATGCAGTTTTTCACTTTTTCTTTTCAGCTTCAGTTTCTCTATGCTTTGCAACTTGGAATCGGTTTTGTTCTGGCAGAAGTGCATCGCTGAGCTCACATCTGCTGGCAATGCTCCTGTCTTTGCTGTGGAAGTCTGGCCCTGTCTAACGTCCCTTCCCGTCTGCCTCTACACTACCTCGGACGCCTGCCCCAGAATGCCTGAAGCAGTGGTGAGCAGGCTCACCCGAGGGTCCACCCGGCCCACCCCGGGCCACCGACCCAGAAGGTGCGGACCTCACCGCTGCGCCACCGGCCGGCCCCTTTCATGTTCCGTTGGCAACCTGCAGTTGAGGGCAATGGGACTTGAATATGCTACTTGAGCCCAACTCTGGCACTGTGTAGATGAGGCCAGGTTGTTTTTCGGGTCCACTGCGATGTCAGAGGATTTGTCAGAATCGTGTCTCTGCTGTCCCGGCAAGCTTCACGGACACACGGTTTCTTGGCCCGCTTGGAGCAGTCTCATAACTCACCCTTCCCTCTTAGCCCAGCCTTGACCTTCGCTGCCGTCTTTTGGCTTGTGAATTTCACTGCCTTTCAAAGGTTCCAGCAGAGTCTGTCTAAAGACGGACATCATCTTTCATTGTGGATCATCCAGGTGTGATTTCTGTTCGAGTTCCATTTTCTGGGACCTTTGTCTCTTTTCCATAGGAGAATCGTCATGGTATTTCTCAGCTATCCTCCTTAGACATGCTTATCAGTCCGTTCCCCTTCCTTCCAAGTGATTCATTTTGCATTTCTGGAATCACCGTATGTTCTCTAGGCCGAGGTGTGAGTGCTTTCGTGACTCTTGGTTGTTGTCTTTGAATTTGCACCGGTCACTTAGAGGAGTCTTTGCTGTCCTAGCCTGGGTCAAACTAAGCACTGGGAACACGTGGTCATCTGGGTTGGTTTGACATCCTGAGGTCAGAAACTCCAAACTCGAGGTGGTCCTGGCATCCCCCTTCACAGACACAATGTTTCCAGGACAAATTAGACGAGTCAGATGAATCCCTCTCTCCAGGAAAGATATTTTTCTGTCTCCTTTCCGGATTTGGGAAGTTTCGAACTTCACCCCTGATCCTGGAACGTGCCCCCAGGTGCCGTCTAGATACGGGCTTACTTTATTTCTAAAGGCTGTGCCATTTGTTTGCCTTACATCCTCAGCCCTGGCCTGTTTATTTTTCTTGAAACAGAATTGTAATGTTCTCATTTTCAGCCCACTTCCTTACATGTGGTGTCCAAACACATAATCCATAATCCTTCTACGGCAAGAGGTAGGGGGAGAGAATTTCGATGGAGGCAAACTGAGCACACTAGCCTGGGAGGGCAGCCTTCACGAAGGAACGGATCCCTGTGGAAAAGGGTGCTTTTCAGCACCCTTGTAGAGCACTTCCAAACAAAGAGACATAGCCCAAGCGTGACGGGGCTCCATTCCTTCAAGGCTTCCAAGACATCTCTTGGGACACATTAGCCTGTACCCGGTGGGCCCCCGTGACGCCAGAGCTATGGAAAGTGAGACTGATCTTCAAAGAATGCCAGGGGCCTAGGAAAGGAGGCATCGAGTCTTCTCTTCAACGTCCTCAAGACCTCATTCTTGACTTTGGCTTATGCTTAAGGCAGAAGGACCACGTAGGTCTGATAAGGCCCAAGTCCGGCCTCTTGCTTCCAATCAAGTTGCAAGCTTGAATCAGCATGGCCTCCCCATACACTTGAATAGATGACAACGTTCTCCTCTCGGGGCTTGTCCCTCTATTCTCGCTTCTTGCCAAGGATTCCTTTCTTACCCCTCGAATCAGCGTCTGTTTTATGTCTTCCAGTTTCTGTGTCCGCTTTGTGTTTCTCAAAGCTGTTTCTGGGTATCCCTCCCTTTAATAGCCTAGCCTAGGCCAATCCTCAGTCTGTAACCGTGCGGCCATCTTAGCGGACATGATCTTCGGGATGTCATAAACAACCTCAAAATTCGAAGTTGTCCTGACAACCTGCGTGCACACAGAGTTTCAGAGCCATCTCAGGCCAGTCTGACTCCTCACCCTTTCCTGGTAGGATAGTTTTCCTTTTTCTCGATTTCTTGTCGGTTTCTGTCTTGCCCCTCGATCTTTGGAAGGCCTGCTACATTCTCTCTAGACACTGGTTTCTGTCCTGTAAGATTATCCTGGGTTTTACCTCTTACATTTTATGTAGATGGCCAAGTGGGTGGACGTTCCCCAGAGAAAGTCCTGCACTCCCTCCCAGGTTGAAGTTGCCCGGGCAGTCCTCTGATGCGCAATGATCGCGTCATCTCCTAGCACTCTGCCGATTCCACCTTGGCAGGTCCCATGTTTTCCTTCCTTCTTCCTCTGGGGAAGTGTACCAGAGGCGTTCATGGATTGTAAAAGCCTCACGGTTCTTTTTCTGGTGGGTATTGATAAGGTGACCTCACCATTGCTACTTAGTTTATGATCCCTGTCCGCACCGTACCATGAAATCTATATTTCCTAACACTGCTAATGTGATCTGCACCCGTGATGTGAAACAGTGAGGCCTGGGCCAGCCAAGCGGAACGTGGGCACTTACCCGCTCCACCACAGGGCCGGCCCTGAATTGGACTTTTGGACCAACCTTTTGCCTGAGCTTGGGAACACGTGGGCCTGTTTAGATTATTCGTGAAGGTGATTAGTAGTAACATCCTGGACGGTAACCTTTTCCGTGGGTGCATGGGTTTAGCAGGCAGCATGTTCTGTGGGTAGTATTCCTCTTCATCTATTCGGAATCGTCTACCTTTCTGTAGCATCAGTACGCATTTTGAGGTGATTTTCCAGCCTTGGAAGTTCACCTTCTCTAATCTCTTTCAGCCCCAAAGCTTTATGCCGTCATTCTGGACCCCATTTTGGATTTTTTTTGCTTTCAGGTGAATTTATTGCCGCAACCCTGCATTAGAACATCCTATATCTTTCCGATTTGCATCCTCATCGATGTAGACTTCCGTGTAGCTGACATCATCTTCCCCTGCATAAGCCTAATAGCAGGCCCTCACCACACACTTGTGCCTCATCATCTGTTTCACCCTCTCACACCTCCCCGCTTTGTCTCTGGGAACCCCCAATCAAATGTCCCGTGCCACCTGTTCCTGACCGCTTGTTTTTGCTTCTCCTCTTAAGTGAGGTCCTACGGTACTTGCCTTGCTCCCTGGGGCTTGTTTCACTTCCCTAAAACCCTCACAGCCATTCTGGTGGTCACAAATGGCTGGATTGCATCCTTGGTTCCGGCTGACTGGTATGCCATTGCGTGGCTATAGCCCATCTTCCTTCTGCACTCGTCCCCTGCTGGGCTCCAGGGAGGCTTCCAAGCCTTGGGTCGTGGGAGCGACGCTGTGGTGAACTCAGCGGTGCACATGTCTTTATGCAGGAGTGTTTCCGAGTTCTTTGGATCAACACGCCGCAGAGGAATAGCTGGATCATATGGGACATGGATTCTTCAAGTTCTGAGGCAGTTCCACACCGCTTGGCGTAATGGCTGCACCGGTCTGCACTCCCACCAATGGTGCAGGAGGCTTCCCTTCTCTCCACCTCCTCTCTGACACTTGTGGCTTCCTGTCTGCTTCTTTATAGCCATTCTGACCACAGTGAGCTGCTGTGCCCTTGCAGTTTGCATTTGCATTGGCCTGAGACTTCATGACGGTGAACAAGTGTTCATGCACCCGTTGGCCCTCTTTCGATCTTCTTGGCAGAAATCTCTGTTTCCATCTTCTGCCCAGGTTTTCATTGGCTTGTTGTGTTTTTTCTTCTTGTGGGGATGTGTGAGTTGATTGCATCTTTGGGCTTTTCACCCCTTGTCCGATGTGTGGTTTGCAAACATCCTCCCCCAGTCGTTGTGCTATCTTTGCATTCAGTCGATGGTTTCCTTCACTGGGCAGAAGCGTCCGCATTTGACGTGGTCCCGTTGGTTTCTTGTTGACTTGGTTGCCCTGGCCCAGTCGGACTTGCTTCTTCCAAACAGGCGGCTCAGACAGATGGCAAAGAGCACTCTGCCTAGGTCTTCTGCTACAAGGTTCACGGTTTCAAGTCTGCCATTCAAGGCTTTGATCCATTTCAGGTGGTGTGTGTGCCAGGTGTAACATCATGGTGTACTCTCGTTGTGTTCCATGTGGCTGTGCAGGCTTCCCAGCACCGTTTATGGTAGAGGCTCTCCTTTCTCCGCTGTCTCCTCTTGGCTCCCTGGTCGAAAATGGGCTGTCCATGTAGGTTTGAGTTGGGCTCTGGGTTCTCGATTCTGTTGCATGGGTCTGTGTGCCTGTTTTGGGGCCCAGACTGTGCCGTCTCGGTACCTAGTGCTTCGTCCTATATGTTGAAATCGGAAAGTGTGCCACGTCCTGCTTTTTCCGTTTTCCTGAGGATTCCTTTGCCTAGTCAGGGTCTCTTGTTGCTGGCTAGAAACTTTAGGATTCCCTCTTCTGTCTCTGTGGGAAACATTGCTGCAACTTTGACTGGGATTGCATGGAATCCAGAGATTCCTTGCTCTGGTAGGGACGTTTCCAGTGTGTTGATGCTTCCACTCCTACATCCTGGAATCTCCTTCTTTCTCCTTGTGTCTTCTTGAATTTCTTTCCCCCAACGTTGGTTAGTTTTCCATTGCCATGGCTTTCACCTGTTCTGCTAAGTTTCTTCATAGAGATCTCAGCCTTCTCACTGGCATGCAGTTTTTCACTTTTTCTTTTCAGCTTCAGTTTCTCTATGCTTTGCAACTTGGAATCGGTTTTGTTCTGGCAGAAGTGCATCGCTGAGCTCACATCTGCTGGCAATGCTCCTGTCTTTGCTGTGGAAGTCTGGCCCTGTCTAACGTCCCTTCCCGTCTGCCTCTACACTACCTCGGACGCCTGCCCCAGAATGCCTGAAGCAGTGGTGAGCAGGCTCACCCGAGGGTCCACCCGGCCCACCCCGGGCCACCGACCCAGAAGGTGCGGACCTCACCGCTGCGCCACCGGCCGGCCCCTTTCATGTTCCGTTGGCAACCTGCAGTTGAGGGCAATGGGACTTGAATATGCTACTTGAGCCCAACTCTGGCACTGTGTAGATGAGGCCAGGTTGTTTTTCGGGTCCACTGCGATGTCAGAGGATTTGTCAGAATCGTGTCTCTGCTGTCCCGGCAAGCTTCACGGACACACGGTTTCTTGGCCCGCTTGGAGCAGTCTCATAACTCACCCTTCCCTCTTAGCCCAGCCTTGACCTTCGCTGCCGTCTTTTGGCTTGTGAATTTCACTGCCTTTCAAAGGTTCCAGCAGAGTCTGTCTAAAGACGGACATCATCTTTCATTGTGGATCATCCAGGTGTGATTTCTGTTCGAGTTCCATTTTCTGGGACCTTTGTCTCTTTTCCATAGGAGAATCGTCATGGTATTTCTCAGCTATCCTCCTTAGACATGCTTATCAGTCCGTTCCCCTTCCTTCCAAGTGATTCATTTTGCATTTCTGGAATCACCGTATGTTCTCTAGGCCGAGGTGTGAGTGCTTTCGTGACTCTTGGTTGTTGTCTTTGAATTTGCACCGGTCACTTAGAGGAGTCTTTGCTGTCCTAGCCTGGGTCAAACTAAGCACTGGGAACACGTGGTCATCTGGGTTGGTTTGACATCCTGAGGTCAGAAACTCCAAACTCGAGGTGGTCCTGGCATCCCCCTTCACAGACACAATGTTTCCAGGACAAATTAGACGAGTCAGATGAATCCCTCTCTCCAGGAAAGATATTTTTCTGTCTCCTTTCCGGATTTGGGAAGTTTCGAACTTCACCCCTGATCCTGGAACGTGCCCCCAGGTGCCGTCTAGATACGGGCTTACTTTATTTCTAAAGGCTGTGCCATTTGTTTGCCTTACATCCTCAGCCCTGGCCTGTTTATTTTTCTTGAAACAGAATTGTAATGTTCTCATTTTCAGCCCACTTCCTTACATGTGGTGTCCAAACACATAATCCATAATCCTTCTACGGCAAGAGGTAGGGGGAGAGAATTTCGATGGAGGCAAACTGAGCACACTAGCCTGGGAGGGCAGCCTTCACGAAGGAACGGATCCCTGTGGAAAAGGGTGCTTTTCAGCACCCTTGTAGAGCACTTCCAAACAAAGAGACATAGCCCAAGCGTGACGGGGCTCCATTCCTTCAAGGCTTCCAAGACATCTCTTGGGACACATTAGCCTGTACCCGGTGGGCCCCCGTGACGCCAGAGCTATGGAAAGTGAGACTGATCTGCAAAGAATGCCAGGGGCCTAGGAAAGGAGGCATCGAGTCTTCTCTTCAACGTCCTCAAGACCTCATTCTTGACTTTGGCTTATGCTTAAGGCAGAAGGACCACGTAGGTCTGATAAGGCCCAAGTCCGGCCTCTTGCTTCCAATCAAGTTGCAAGCTTGAATCAGCATGGCCTCCCCATACACTTGAATAGATGACAACGTTCTCCTCTCGGGGCTTGTCCCTCTATTCTCGCTTCTTGCCAAGGATTCCTTTCTTACCCCTCGAATCAGCGTCTGTTTTATGTCTTCCAGTTTCTGTGTCCGCTTTGTGTTTCTCAAAGCTGTTTCTGGGTATCCCTCCCTTTAATAGCCTAGCCTAGGCCAATCCTCAGTCTGTAACCGTGTGGCCATCTTAGCGGACATGATCTTCGGGATGTCATAAACAACCTCAAAATTCGAAGTTGTCCTGACAACCTGCGTGCACACAGAGTTTCAGAGCCATCTCAGGCCAGTCTGACTCCTCACCCTTTCCTGGTAGGATAGTTTTCCTTTTTCTCGATTTCTTGTCGGTTTCTGTCTTGCCCCTCGATCTTTGGAAGGCCTGCTACATTCTCTCTAGACACTGGTTTCTGTCCTGTAAGATTATCCTGGGTTTTACCTCTTACATTTTATGTAGATGGCCAAGTGGGTGGACGTTCCCCAGAGAAAGTCCTGCACTCCATCCCAGGTTGAAGTTGCCCGGGCAGTCCTCTGATGCGCAATGATCGCGTCATCTCCTAGCACTCTGCCGATTCCACCTTGGCAGGTCCCATGTTTTCCTTCCTTCTTCCTCTGGGGAAGTGTACCAGAGGCGTTCATGGATTGTAAAAGCCTCACGGTTCTTTTTCTGGTGGGTATTGATAAGGTGACCTCACCATTGCTACTTAGTTTATGATCCCTGTCCGCACCGTACCATGAAATCTATATTTCCTAACACTGCTAATGTGATCTGCACCCGTGATGTGAAACAGTGAGGCCTGGGCCGGCCAAGCGGAACGTGGGCACTTATCCGGTCCGCCACAGGGCCGGCCCTGAATTGGACTTTTGGACCAACCTTATGCCTGAGCTTGGGAACACGTGGGCCTGTTTGGATTATTCGTGAAGGTGATTAGTAGTAACATCCTGGACGGTAACCTTTTCCGTGGGTGCATGGGTTTAGCAGGCAGCATGTTCTGTGGGTAGTATTCCTCTTCATCTATTCGGAATGGTCTACCTTTCTGTAGCATCAGTACGCATTTTGAGGTGATTTTCCAGCCTTGGAAGTTCACCTTCTCTAATCTCTTTCAGCCCCAAATCTTTATGCTGTCATTCTGGACCCCATTTTGGATTTTTTTTGCTTTCAGGTGAATTTATTGCCGCAACCCTGCATTAGAACATCCTATATCTTTCCGATTTGCATCCTCATCGATGTAGACTTCCGTGTAGCTGACATCATCTTCCCCTGCATAAGCCTAATAGCAGGCCCTCACCACACACTTGTGCCTCATCATCTGTTTCACCCTCTCACACCTCCCCGCTTTGTCTCTGGGAACCCCCAATCAAATGTCCCGTGCCACCTGTTCCTGACCGCTTGTTTTTGCTTCTCCTCTTAAGTGAGGTCCTACGGTACTTGCCTTGCTCCCTGGGGCTTGTTTCACTTCCCTAAAACCCTCACAGCCATTCTGGTGGTCACAAATGGCTGGATTGCATCCTTGGTTCCGGCTGACTGGTATGCCATTGCGTGGCTATAGCCCATCTTCCTTCTGCACTCGTCCCTTGCTGGGCTCCAGGGAGGCTTCCAAGCCTTGGGTCGTGGGAGCGACGCTGTGGTGAACTCAGCGGTGCACATGTCTTTATGCAGGAGTGTTTCCGAGTTCTTTGGATCAACACGCCGCAGAGGAATAGCTGGATCATATGGGACATGGATTCTTCAAGTTCTGAGGCAGTTCCACACCGCTTGGCGTAGTGGCTGCACCGGTCTGCACTCCCACCAACGGTGCAGGAGGCTTCCCTTCTCTCCACCTCCTCTCTGACACTTGTGGCTTCCTGTCTGCTTCCTTATAGCCATTCTGACCACAGTGAGCTGCTGTGCCCTTGCAGTTTGCATTTGCAGTGGCCTGAGACTTCATGACGGTGAACAAGTGTTCATGCACCCGTTGGCCCTCTTTCGATCGTCTTGGCAGAAATCTCTGTTTCCATCTTCTGCCCAGGTTTTCATTGGCTTGTTGTGTTTTTTCTTCTTGTGGGGATGTGTGAGTTGATTGCATCTTTGGGCTTTTCACCCCTTGTCCGATGTGTGGTTTGCAAACATCCTCCCCCAGTCGTTGTGCTATCTTTGCATTCAGTCGATGGTTTCCTTCACTGGGCAGAAGCGTCCGCATTTGACGTGGTCCCGTTGGTTTCTTGTTGACTTGGTTGCCCTGGCCCAGTCGGACTTGCTTCTTCCAAACAGGCGGCTCAGACAGATGGCAAAGAGCACTCTGCCTAGGTCTTCTGCTACAAGGTTCACGGTTTCAAGTCTGCCATTCAAGGCTTTGATCCATTTCAGGTGGTGTGTGTGCCAGGTGTAACATCATGGTGTACTCTCGTTGTGTTCCATGTGGCTGTGCAGGCTTCCCAGCACCGTTTATGGTAGAGGCTCTCCTTTCTCCGCTGTCTCCTCTTGGCTCCCTGGTCGAAAATGGGCTGTCCATGTAGGTTTGAGTTGGGCTCTGGGTTCTCGATTCTGTTGCATGGGTCTGTGTGCCTGTTTTGGGGCCCAGACTGTGCCGTCTCGGTACCTAGTGCTTCGTCCTATATGTTGAAATCGGAAAGTGTGCCACGTCCTGCTTTTTCCGTTTTCCTGAGGATTCCTTTGCCTAGTCAGGGTCTCTTGTTGCTGGCTAGGAACTTTAGGATTCCCTCTTCTGTCTCTGTGGGAAACATTGCTGCAACTTTGACTGGGATTGCATGGAATCCAGAGATTCCTTGCTCTGGTAGGGACGTTTCCAGTGTGTTGATGCTTCCACTCCTAGATCCTGGAATCTCCTTCTTTCTCCTTGTGTCTTCTTGAATTTCTTTCCCCCAACGTTGGTTAGTTTTCCATTGCCATGGCTTTCACCTGTTCTGCTAAGTTTCTTCATAGAGATCTCAGCCTTCTCACTGGCATGCAGTTTTTCACTTTTTCTTTTCAGCTTCAGTTTCTCTATGCTTTGCAACTTGGAATCGGTTTTGTTCTGGCAGAAGTGCATCGCTGAGCTCACATCTGCTGGCAATGCTCCTGTCTTTGCTGTGGAAGTCTGGCCCTGTCTAACGTCCCTTCCCGTCTGCCTCTACACTACCTCGGACGCCTGCCCCAGAATGCCTGAAGCAGTCGTGAGCAGGCTCACCCGAGGGTCCACCCGGCCCACCCCGGGCCACCGACCCAGAAGGTGCGGACCTCACCGCTGCGCCACCGGCCGGCCCCTTTCATGTTCCGTTGGCAACCTGCAGTTGAGGGCAATGGGACTTGAATATGCTACTTGAGCCCAACTCTGGCACTGTGTAGATGAGGCCAGGTTGTTTTTCGGGTCCACTGCGATGTCAGAGGATTTGTCAGAATCGTGTCTCTGCAGTCCCGGCAAGCTTCACGGACACACGGTTTCTTGGCCCGCTTGGAGCAGTCTCATAACTCACCCTTCCCTCTTAGCCCAGCCTTGACCTTCGCTGCCGTCTTTTGGCTTGTGAATTTCACTGCCTTTCAAAGGTTCCAGCAGAGTCTGTCTAAAGACGGACATCATCTTTCATTGTATATCATCCAGGTGTGATTTCTGTTCGAGTTCCATTTTCTGGGACCTTTGTCTCTTTTCAATAGGAGAATCGTCATGGTATTTCTCAGCTATCCTCCTTAGACATGCTTATCAGTCCGTTCCCCTTCCTTCCAAGTGATTCATTTTGCATTTCTGGAATCACCGTATGTTCTCTAGGCCGAGGTGTGAGTGCTTTCGTGACTCTTGGTTGTTGTCTTTGAATTTGCACCGGTCACTTAGAGGAGTCTTTGCTGTCCTAGCCTGGGTCAAACTAAGCACTGGGAACACGTGGTCATCTGGGTTGGTTTGACATCCTGAGGTCAGAAACTCCAAACTCGAGGTGGTCCTGGCATCCCCCTTCACAGACACAATGTTTCCAGGACAAATTAGACGAGTCAGATGAATCCCTCTCTCCAGGAAAGATATTTTTCTGTCTCCTTTCCGGATTTGGGAAGTTTCGAACTTCACCCCTGATCCTGGAACGTGCCCCCAGGTGCCGTCTAGATACGGGCTTACTTTATTTCTAAAGGCTGTGCCATTTGTTTGCCTTACATCCTCAGCCCTGGCCTGTTTATTTTTCTTGAAACAGAATTGTAATGTTCTCATTTTCAGCCCACTTCCTTACATGTGGTGTCCAAACACATAATCCATAATCCTTCTACGGCAAGAGGTAGGGGGAGAGAATTTCGATGGAGGCAAACTGAGCACACTAGCCTGGGAGGGCAGCCTTCACGAAGGAACGGATCCCTGTGGAAAAGGGTGCTTTTCAGCACCCTTGTAGAGCACTTCCAAACAAAGAGACATAGCCCAAGCGTGACGGGGCTCCATTCCTTCAAGGCTTCCAAGACATCTCTTGGGACACATTAGCCTGTACCCGGTGGGCCCCCGTGACGCCAGAGCTATGGAAAGTGAGACTGATCTGCAAAGAATGCCAGGGGCCTAGGAAAGGAGGCATCGAGTCTTCTCTTCAACGTCCTCAAGACCTCATTCTTGACTTTGGCTTATGATTAAGGCAGAAGGACCACGTAGGTCTGATAAGGCCCAAGTCCGGCCTCTTGCTTCCAATCAAGTTGCAAGCTTGAATCAGCATGGCCTCCCCATACACTTGAATAGATGACAACGTTCTCCTCTCGGGGCTTGTCCCTCTATTCTCGCTTCTTGCCAAGGATTCCTTTCTTACCCCTCGAATCAGCGTCTGTTTTATGTCTTCCAGTTTCTGTGTCCGCTTTGTGTTTCTCAAAGCTGTTTCTGGGTATCCCTCCCTTTAATAGCCTAGCCTAGGCCAATCCTCAGTCTGTAACCGTGCGGCCATCTTAGCGGACATGATCTTCGGGATGTCATAAACAACCTCAAAATTCGAAGTTGTCCTGACAACCTGCGTGCACACAGAGTTTCAGAGCCATCTCAGGCCAGTCTGACTCCTCACCCTTTCCTGGTAGGATAGTTTTCCTTTTTCTCGATTTCTTGTCGGTTTCTGTCTTGCCCCTCGATCTTTGGAAGGCCTGCTACATTCTCTCTAGACACTGGTTTCTGTCCTGTAAGATTATCCTGGGTTTTACCTCTTACATTTTATGTAGATGGCCAAGTGTGTGGACGTTCCGCAGAGAAAGTCCTGCACTCCCTCCCAGGTTGAAGTTGCCCGGGCAGTCCTCTGATGCGCAATGATCGCGTCATCTCCTAGCACTCTGCCGATTCCACCTTGGCAGGTCCCATGTTTTCCTTCCTTCTTCCTCTGGGGAAGTGTACCAGAGGAGTTCATGGATTGTAAAAGCCTCACGGTTCTTTTTCTGGTGGGTATTGATAAGGTGACCTCACCATTGCTACTTAGTTTATGATCCCTGTCCGCACCGTACCATGAAATCTATATTTCCTAACACTGCTAATGTGATCTGCACCCGTGATGTGAAACAGTGAGGCCTGGGCCGGCCAAGCGGAACGTGGGCACTTATCCGGTCCGCCACAGGGCCGGCCCTGAATTGGACTTTTGGACCAACCTTTTGCCTGAGCTTGGGAACACGTGGGCCTGTTTGGATTATTCGTGAAGGTGATTGGGGACGGTAACCTTTTCCGTGGGTGCATGGGTTTAGCAGGCAGCATGTTCTGTGGGTAGTATTCCTCTTCATCTATTCGGAATGGTCTACCTTTCTGTAGCATCAGTACGCATTTTGAGGTGATTTTCCAGCCTTGGAAGTTCACCTTCTCTAATCTCTTTCAGCCCCAAATCTTTATGCTGTCATTCTGGACCCCATTTTGGATTTTTTTTGCTTTCAGGTGAATTTATTGCCGCAACCCTGCATTAGAACATCCTATATCTTTCCGATTTGCATCCTCATCGATGTAGACTTCCGTGTAGCTGACATCATCTTCCCCTGCATAAGCCTAATAGCAGGCCCTCACCACACACTTGTGCCTCATCATCTGTTTCACCCTCTCACACCTCCCCGCTTTGTCTCTGGGAACCCCCAATCAAATGTCCCGTGCCACCTGTTCCTGACCGCTTGTTTTTGCTTCTCCTCTTAAGTGAGGTCCTACGGTACTTGCCTTGCTCCCTGGGGCTTGTTTCACTTCCCTAAAACCCTCACAGCCATTCTGGTGGTCACAAATGGCTGGATTGCATCCTTGGTTCCGGCTGACTGGTATGCCATTGCGTGGCTATAGCCCATCTTCCTTCTGCACTCGTCCCTTGCTGGTCTCCAGGGAGGCTTCCAAGTCTTGGGTCGTGGGAGCGACGCTGTGGTGAACTCAGCGGTGCACATGTCTTTATGCAGGAGTGTTTCCGAGTTCTTTGGATCAACACGCCGCAGAGGAATAGCTGGATCATATGGGACATGGATTCTTCAAGTTCTGAGGCATTTCCACACCGCTTGGCGTAATGGCTTCACCGGTCTGCACTCCCACCAACGGTGCAGGAGGCTTCCCTTCTCTCCACCTCCTCTCTGACACTTGTGGCTTCCTGTCTGCTTCCTTATAGCCATTCTGACCACAGTGAGCTGCTGTGCCCTTGCAGTTTGCATTTGCATTGGCCTGAGACTTCATGACGGTGAACAAGTGTTCATGCACCCGTTGGCCCTCTTTCGATCTTCTTGGCAGAAATCTCTGTTTCCATCTTCTGCCCAGGTTTTCATTGGCTTGTTGTGTTTTTTCTTCTTGTGGGGATGTGTGAGTTGATTGCATCTTTGGGCTTTTCACCCCTTGTCCGATGTGTGGTTTGCAAACATCCTCCCCCAGTCGTTGTGCTATCTTTGCATTCAGTCGATGGTTTCCTTCACTGGGCAGAAGCGTCCGCATTTGACGTGGTCCCGTTGGTTTCTTGTTGACTTGGTTGCCCTGGCCCAGTCGGACTTGCTTCTTCCAAACAGGCGGCTCAGACAGATGGCAAAGAGCACTCTGCCTAGGTCTTCTGCTACAAGGTTCACGGTTTCAAGTCTGCCATTCAAGGCTTTGATCCATTTCAGGTGGTGTGTGTGCCAGGTGTAACATCATGGTGTACTCTCGTTGTGTTCCATGTGGCTGTGCAGGCTTCCCAGCACCGTTTATGGTAGAGGCTCTCCTTTCTCCGCTGTCTCCTCTTGGCTCCCTGGTCGAAAATGGGCTGTCCATGTAGGTTTGAGTTGGGCTCTGGGTTCTCGATTCTGTTGCATGGGTCTGTGTGCCTGTTTTGGGGCCCAGACTGTGCCGTCTCGGTACCTAGTGCTTCGTCCTATATGTTGAAATCGGAAAGTGTGCCACGTCCTGCTTTTTTCGTTTTCCTGAGGATTCCTTTGCCTAGTCAGGGTCTCTTGTTGCTGGCTAGAAACTTTAGGATTCCCTCTTCTGTCTCTGTGGGAAACATTGCTGCAACTTTGACTGGGATTGCATGGAATCCAGAGATTCCTTGCTCTGGTAGGGACGTTTCCAGTGTGTTGATGCTTCCACTCCTACATCCTGGAATCTCCTTCTTTCTCCTTGTGTCTTCTTGAATTTCTTTCCCCCAACGTTGGTTAGTTTTCCATTGCCATGGCTTTCACCTGTTCTGCTAAGTTTCTTCATAGAGATCTCAGCCTTCTCACTGGCATGCAGTTTTTCACTTTTTCTTTTCAGCTTCAGTTTCTCTATGCTTTGCAACTTGGAATCGGTTTTGTTCTGGCAGAAGTGCATCGCTGAGCTCACATCTGCTGGCAATGCTCCTGTCTTTGCTGTGGAAGTCTGGCCCTGTCTAACGTCCCTTCCCGTCTGCCTCTACACTACCTCGGACGCCTGCCCCAGAATGCCTGAAGCAGTGGTGAGCAGGCTCACCCGAGGGTCCACCCGGCCCACCCCGGGCCACCGACCCAGAAGGTGCGGACCTCACCGCTGCGCCACCGGCCGGCCCCTTTCATGTTCCGTTGGCAACCTGCAGTTGAGGGCAATGGGACTTGAATATGCTACTTGAGCCCAACTCTGGCACTGTGTAGATGAGGCCAGGTTGTTTTTCGGGTCCACTGCGATGTCAGAGGATTTGTCATAATCGTGTCTCTGCTGTCCCGGCAAGCTTCACGGACACACGGTTTCTTGGCCCGCTTGGAGCAGTCTCATAACTCACCCTTCCCTCTTAGCCCAGCCTTGACCTTCGCTGCCGTCTTTTGGCTTGTGAATTTCACTGCCTTTCAAAGGTTCCAGCAGAGTCTGTCTAAAGACGGACATCATCTTTCATTGTGGATCATCCAGGTGTGATTTCTGTTCGAGTTCCATTTTCTGGGACCTTTGTCTCTTTTCCATAGGAGAATCGTCATGGTATTTCTCAGCTATCCTCCTTAGACATGCTTATCAGTCCGTTCCCCTTCCTTCCAAGTGATTCATTTTGCATTTCTGGAATCACCGTATGTTCTCTAGGCCGAGGTGTGAGTGCTTTCGTGACTCTTGGTTGTTGTCTTTGAATTTGCACCGGTCACTTAGAGGAGTCTTTGCTGTCCTAGCCTGGGTCAAACTAAGCACTGGGAACACGTGGTCATCTGGGTTGGTTTGACATCCTGAGGTCAGAAACTCCAAACTCGAGGTGGTCCTGGCATCCCCCTTCACAGACACAATGTTTCCAGGACAAATTAGACGAGTCAGATGAATCCCTCTCTCCAGGAAAGATATTTTTCTGTCTCCTTTCCGGATTTGGGAAGTTTCGAACTTCACCCCTGATCCTGGAACGTGCCCCCAGGTGCCGTCTAGATACGGGCTTACTTTATTTCTAAAGGCTGTGCCATTTGTTTGCCTTACATCCTCAGCCCTGGCCTGTTTATTTTTCTTGAAACAGAATTGTAATGTTCTCATTTTCAGCCCACTTCCTTACATGTGGTGTCCAAACACATAATCCATAATCCTTCTACGGCAAGAGGTAGGGGGAGAGAATTTCGATGGAGGCAAACTGAGCACACTAGCCTGGGAGGGCAGCCTTCACGAAGGAACGGATCCCTGTGGAAAAGGGTGCTTTTCAGCACCCTTGTAGAGCACTTCCAAACAAAGAGACATAGCCCAAGCGTGACGGGGCTCCATTCCTTCAAGGCTTCCAAGACATCTCTTGGGACACATTAGCCTTTACCCGGTGGGCCCCCGTGACGCCAGAGCTATGGAAAGTGAGACTGATCTGCAAAGAATGCCAGGGGCCTAGGAAAGGAGGCATCGAGTCTTCTCTTCAACGTCCTCAAGACCTCATTCTTGACTTTGGCTTATGCTTAAGGCAGAAGGACCACGTAGGTCTGATAAGGCCCAAGTCCGGCCTCTTGCTTCCAATCAAGTTGCAAGCTTGAATCAGCATGGCCTCCCCATACACTTGAATAGATGACAACGTTCTCCTCTCGGGGCTTGTCCCTCTATTCTCGCTTCTTGCCAAGGATTCCTTTCTTACCCCTCGAATCAGCGTCTGTTTTATGTCTTCCAGTTTCTGTGTCCGCTTTGTGTTTCTCAAAGCTGTTTCTGGGTATCCCTCCCTTTAATAGCCTAGCCTAGGCCAATCCTCAGTCTGTAACCGTGCGGCCATCTTAGCGGACATGATCTTCGGGATGTCATAAACAACCTCAAAATTCGAAGTTGTCCTGACAACCTGCGTGCACACAGAGTTTCAGAGCCATCTCAGGCCAGTCTGACTCCTCACCCTTTCCTGGTAGGATAGTTTTCCTTTTTCTCGATTTCTTGTCGGTTTCTGTCTTGCCCCTCGATCTTTGGAAGGCCTGCTACATTCTCTCTAGACACTGGTTTCTGTCCTGTAAGATTATCCTGGGTTTTACCTCTTACATTTTATGTAGATGGCCAAGTGGGTGGACGTTCCGCAGAGAAAGTCCTGCACTCCCTCCCAGGTTGAAGTTGCCCGGGCAGTCCTCTGATGCGCAATGATCGCGTCATCTCCTAGCACTCTGCCGATTCCACCTTGGCAGGTCCCATGTTTTCCTTCCTTCTTCCTCTGGGGAAGTGTACCAGAGGAGTTCATGGATTGTAAAAGCCTCACGGTTCTTTTTCTGGTGGGTATTGATAAGGTGACCTCACCATTGCTACTTAGTTTATGATCCCTGTCCGCACCGTACCATGAAATCTATATTTCCTAACACTGCTAATGTGATCTGCACCCGTGATGTGAAACAGTGAGGCCTGGGCCGGCCAAGCGGAACGTGGGCACTTATCCGGTCCGCCACAGGGCCGGCCCTGAATTGGACTTTTGGACCAACCTTTTGCCTGAGCTTGGGAACACGTGGGCCTGTTTGGATTATTCGTGAAGGTGATTGGGGACGGTAACCTTTTCCGTGGGTGCATGGGTTTAGCAGGCAGCATGTTCTGTGGGTAGTATTCCTCTTCATCTATTCGGAATGGTCTACCTTTCTGTAGCATCAGTACGCATTTTGAGGTGATTTTCCAGCCTTGGAAGTTCACCTTCTCTAATCTCTTTCAGCCCCAAATCTTTATGCTGTCATTCTGGACCCCATTTTGGATTTTTTTTGCTTTCAGGTGAATTTATTGCCGCAACCCTGCATTAGAACATCCTATATCTTTCCGATTTGCATCCTCATCGATGTAGACTTCCGTGTAGCTGACATCATCTTCCCCTGCATAAGCCTAATAGCAGGCCCTCACCACACACTTGTGCCTCATCATCTGTTTCACCCTCTCACACCTCCCCGCTTTGTCTCTGGGAACCCCCAATCAAATGTCCCGTGCCACCTGTTCCTGACCGCTTGTTTTTGCTTCTCCTCTTAAGTGAGGTCCTACGGTACTTGCCTTGCTCCCTGGGGCTTGTTTCACTTCCCTAAAACCCTCACAGCCATTCTGGTGGTCACAAATGGCTGGATTGCATCCTTGGTTCCGGCTGACTGGTATGCCATTGCGTGGCTATAGCCCATCTTCCTTCTGCACTCGTCCCTTGCTGGTCTCCAGGGAGGCTTCCAAGTCTTGGGTCGTGGGAGCGACGCTGTGGTGAACTCAGCGGTGCACATGTCTTTATGCAGGAGTGTTTCCGAGTTCTTTGGATCAACACGCCGCAGAGGAATAGCTGGATCATATGGGACATGGATTCTTCAAGTTCTGAGGCATTTCCACACCGCTTGGCGTAATGGCTTCACCGGTCTGCACTCCCACCAACGGTGCAGGAGGCTTCCCTTCTCTCCACCTCCTCTCTGACACTTGTGGCTTCCTGTCTGCTTCCTTATAGCCATTCTGACCACAGTGAGCTGCTGTGCCCTTGCAGTTTGCATTTGCATTGGCCTGAGACTTCATGACGGTGAACAAGTGTTCATGCACCCGTTGGCCCTCTTTCGATCTTCTTGGCAGAAATCTCTGTTTCCATCTTCTGCCCAGGTTTTCATTGGCTTGTTGTGTTTTTTCTTCTTGTGGGGATGTGTGAGTTGATTGCATCTTTGGGCTTTTCACCCCTTGTCCGATGTGTGGTTTGCAAACATCCTCCCCCAGTCGTTGTGCTATCTTTGCATTCAGTCGATGGTTTCCTTCACTGGGCAGAAGCGTCCGCATTTGACGTGGTCCCGTTGGTTTCTTGTTTACTTGGTTGCCCTGGCCCAGACGGACTTGCTTCTTCCAAACAGGCGGCTCAGACAGATGGCAAAGAGCACTCTGCCTAGGTCTTCTGCTACAAGGTTCACGGTTTCAAGTCTGCCATTCAAGGCTTTGATCCATTTCAGGTGGTGTGTGTGCCAGGTGTAACATCATGGTGTACTCTCGTTGTGTTCCATGTGGCTGTGCAGGCTTCCCAGCACCGTTTATGGTAGAGGCTCTCCTTTCTCCGCTGTCTCCTCTTGGCTCCCTGGTCGAAAATGGGCTGTCCATGTAGGTTTGAGTTGGGCTCTGGGTTCTCGATTCTGTTGCATGGGTCTGTGTGCCTGTTTTGGGGCCCAGACTGTGCCGTCTCGGTACCTAGTGCTTCGTCCTATATGTTGAAATCGGAAAGTGTGCCACGTCCTGCTTTTTCCGTTTTCCTGAGGATTCCTTTGCCTAGTCAGGGTCTCTTGTTGCTGGCTAGAAACTTTAGGATTCCCTCTTCTGTCTCTGTGGGAAACATTGCTGCAACTTTGACTGGGATTGCATGGAATCCAGAGATTCCTTGCTCTGGTAGGGACGTTTCCAGTGTGTTGATGCTTCCACTCCTAGATCCTGGTATCTCCTTCTTTCTCCTTGTGTCTTCTTGAATTTCTTTCCCCCAACGTTGGTTAGTTTTCCATTGCCATGGCTTTCACCTGTTCTGCTAAGTTTCTTCATAGAGATCTCAGCCTTCTCACTGGCATGCAGTTTTTCACTTTTTCTTTTCAGCTTCAGTTTCTCTATGCTTTGCAACTTGGAATCGGTTTTGTTCTGGCAGAAGTGCATCGCTGAGCTCACATCTGCTGGCAATGCTCCTGTCTTTGCTGTGGAAGTCTGGCCCTGTCTAACGTCCCTTCCCGTCTGCCTCTACACTACCTCGGACGCCTGCCCCAGAATGCCTGAAGCAGTGGTGAGCAGGCTCACCCGAGGGTCCACCCGGCCCACCCCGGGCCACCGACCCAGAAGGTGCGGACCTCACCGCTGCGCCACCGGCCGGCCCCTTTCATGTTCCGTTGGCAACCTGCAGTTGAGGGCAATGGGACTTGAATATGCTACTTGAGCCCAACTCTGGCACTGTGTAGATGAGGCCAGGTTGTTTTTCGGGTCCACTGCGATGTCAGAGGATTTGTCATAATCGTGTCTCTGCTGTCCCGGCAAGCTTCACGGACACACGGTTTCTTGGCCCGCTTGGAGCAGTCTCATAACTCACCCTTCCCTCTTAGCCCAGCCTTGACCTTCGCTGCCGTCTTTTGGCTTGTGAATTTCACTGCCTTTCAAAGGTTCCAGCAGAGTCTGTCTAAAGACGGACATCATCTTTCATTGTGGATCATCCAGGTGTGATTTCTGTTCGAGTTCCATTTTCTGGGACCTTTGTCTCTTTTCCATAGGAGAATCGTCATGGTATTTCTCAGCTATCCTCCTTAGACATGCTTATCAGTCCGTTCCCCTTCCTTCCAAGTGATTCATTTTGCATTTCTGGAATCACCGTATGTTCTCTAGGCCGAGGTGTGAGTGCTTTCGTGACTCTTGGTTGTTGTCTTTGAATTTGCACCGGTCACTTAGAGGAGTCTTTGCTGTCCTAGCCTGGGTCAAACTAAGCACTGGGAACACGTGGTCATCTGGGTTGGTTTGACATCCTGAGGTCAGAAACTCCAAACTCGAGGTGGTCCTGGCATCCCCCTTCACAGACACAATGTTTCCAGGACAAATTAGACGAGTCAGATGAATCCCTCTCTCCAGGAAAGATATTTTTCTGTCTCCTTTCCGGATTTGGGAAGTTTCGAACTTCACCCCTGATCCTGGAACGTGCCCCCAGGTGCCGTCTAGATACGGGCTTACTTTATTTCTAAAGGCTGTGCCATTTGTTTGCCTTACATCCTCAGCCCTGGCCTGTTTATTTTTCTTGAAACAGAATTGTAATGTTCTCATTTTCAGCCCACTTCCTTACATGTGGTGTCAAAACACATAATCCATAATCCTTCTACGGCAAGAGGTAGGGGGAGAGAATTTCGATGGAGGCAAACTGAGCACACTAGCCTGGGAGGGCAGCCTTCACGAAGGAACGGATCCCTGTGGAAAAGGGTGCTTTTCAGCACCCTTGTAGAGCACTTCCAAACAAAGAGACATAGCCCAAGCGTGACGGGGCTCCATTCCTTCAAGGCTTCCAAGACATCTCTTGGGACACATTAGCCTGTACCCGGTGGGCCCCCGTGACGCCAGAGCTATGGAAAGTGAGACTGATCTGCAAAGTATGCCAGGGGCCTAGGAAAGGAGGCATCGAGTCTTCTCTTCAACGTCCTCAAGACCTCATTCTTGACTTTGGCTTATGCTTAAGGCAGAAGGACCACGTAGGTCTGATAAGGCCCAAGTCCGGCCTCTTGCTTCCAATCAAGTTGCAAGCTTGAATCAGCATGGCCTCCCCATACACTTGAATAGATGACAACGTTCTCCTCTCGGGGCTTGTCCCTCTATTCTCGCTTCTTGCCAAGGATTCCTTTCTTACCCCTCGAATCAGCGTCTGTTTTATGTCTTCCAGTTTCTGTGTCCGCTTTGTGTTTCTCAAAGCTGTTTCTGGGTATCCCTCCCTTTAATAGCCTAGCCTAGGCCAATCCTCAGTCTGTAACCGTGCGGCCATCTTAGCGGACATGATCTTCGGGATGTCATAAACAACCTCAAAATTCGAAGTTGTCCTGACAACCTGCGTGCACACAGAGTTTCAGAGCCATCTCAGGCCAGTCTGACTCCTCACCCTTTCCTGGTAGGATAGTTTTCCTTTTTCTCGATTTCTTGTCGGTTTCTGTCTTGCCCCTCGATCTTTGGAAGGCCTGCTACATTCTCTCTAGACACTGGTTTCTGTCCTGTAAGATTATCCTGGGTTTTACCTCTTACATTTTATGTAGATGGCCAAGTGGGTGGACGTTCCCCAGAGAAAGTCCTGCACTCCCTCCCAGGTTGAAGTTGCCCGGGCAGTCCTCTGATGCGCAATGATCGCGTCATCTCCTAGCACTCTGCCGATTCCACCTTGGCAGGTCCCATGTTTTCCTTCCTTCTTCCTCTGGGGAAGTGTACCAGAGGAGTTCATGGATTGTAAAAGCCTCACGGTTCTTTTTCTGGTGGGTATTGATAAGGTGACCTCACCATTGCTACTTAGTTTATGATCCCTGTCCGCACCGTACCATGAAATCTATATTTCCTAACACTGCTAATGTGATCTGCACCCGTGATGTGAAACAGTGAGGCCTGGGCCGGCCAAGCGGAACGTGGGCACTTATCCGGTCCGCCACAGGGCCGGCCCTGAATTGGACTTTTGGACCAACCTTTTGCCTGAGCTTGGGAACACGTGGGCCTGTTTGGATTATTCGTGAAGGTGATTGGGGACGGTAACCTTTTCCGTGGGTGCATGGGTTTAGCAGGCAGCATGTTCTGTGGGTAGTATTCCTCTTCATCTATTCGGAATGGTCTACCTTTCTGTAGCATCAGTACGCATTTTGAGGTGATTTTCCAGCCTTGGAAGTTCACCTTCTCTAATCTCTTTCAGCCCCAAATCTTTATGCTGTCATTCTGGACCCCATTTTGGATTTTTTTTGCTTTCAGGTGAATTTATTGCCGCAACCCTGCATTAGAACATCCTATATCTTTCCGATTTGCATCCTCATCGATGTAGACTTCCGTGTAGCTGACATCATCTTCCCCTGCATAAGCCTAATAGCAGGCCCTCACCACACACTTGTGCCTCATCATCTGTTTCACCCTCTCACACCTCCCCGCTTTGTCTCTGGGAACCCCCAATCAAATGTCCCGTGCCACCTGTTCCTGACCGCTTGTTTTTGCTTCTCCTCTTAAGTGAGGTCCTACGGTACTTGCCTTGCTCCCTGGGGCTTGTTTCACTTCCCTAAAACCCTCACAGCCATTCTGGTGGTCACAAATGGCTGGATTGCATCCTTGGTTCCGGCTGACTGGTATGCCATTGCGTGGCTATAGCCCATCTTCCTTCTGCACTCGTCCCTTGCTGGTCTCCAGGGAGGCTTCCAAGTCTTGGGTCGTGGGAGCGACGCTGTGGTGAACTCAGCGGTGCACATGTCTTTATGCAGGAGTGTTTCCGAGTTCTTTGGATCAACACGCCGCAGAGGAATAGCTGGATCATATGGGACATGGATTCTTCAAGTTCTGAGGCATTTCCACACCGCTTGGCGTAATGGCTTCACCGGTCTGCACTCCCACCAACGGTGCAGGAGGCTTCCCTTCTCTCCGCCTCCTCTCTGACACTTGTGGCTTCCTGTCTGCTTCCTTATAGCCATTCTGACCACAGTGAGCTGCTGTGCCCTTGCAGTTTGCATTTGCATTGGCCTGAGACTTCATGACGGTGAACAAGTGTTCATGCACCCGTTGGCCCTCTTTCGATCTTCTTGGCAGAAATCTCTGTTTCCATCTTCTGCCCAGGTTTTCATTGGCTTGTTGTGTTTTTTCTTCTTGTGGGGATGTGTGAGTTGATTGCATCTTTGGGCTTTTCACCCCTTGTCCGATGTGTGGTTTGCAAACATCCTCCCCCAGTCGTTGTGCTATCTTTGCATTCAGTCGATGGTTTCCTTCACTGGGCAGAAGCGTCCGCATTTGACGTGGTCCCGTTGGTTTCTTGTTGACTTGGTTGCCCTGGCCCAGTCGGACTTGCTTCTTCCAAACAGGCGGCTCAGACAGATGGCAAAGAGCACTCTGCCTAGGTCTTCTGCTACAAGGTTCACGGTTTCAAGTCTGCCATTCAAGGCTTTGATCCATTTCAGGTGGTGTGTGTGCCAGGTGTAACATCATGGTGTACTCTCGTTGTGTTCCATGTGGCTGTGCAGGCTTCCCAGCACCGTTTATGGTAGAGGCTCTCCTTTCTCCGCTGTCTCCTCTTGGCTCCCTGGTCGAAAATGGGCTGTCCATGTAGGTTTGAGTTGGGCTCTGGGTTCTCGATTCTGTTGCATGGGTCTGTGTGCCTGTTTTGGGGCCCAGACTGTGCCGTCTCGGTACCTAGTGCTTCGTCCTATATGTTGAAATCGGAAAGTGTGCCACGTCCTGCTTTTTCCGTTTTCCTGAGGATTCCTTTGCCTAGTCAGGGTCTCTTGTTGCTGGCTAGAAACTTTAGGATTCCCTCTTCTGTCTCTGTGGGAAACATTGCTGCAACTTTGACTGGGATTGCATGGAATCCAGAGATTCCTTGCTCTGGTAGGGACGTTTCCAGTGTGTTGATGCTTCCACTCCTAGATCCTGGTATCTCCTTCTTTCTCCTTGTGTCTTCTTGAATTTCTTTCCCCCAACGTTGGTTAGTTTTCCATTGCCATGGCTTTCACCTGTTCTGCTAAGTTTCTTCATAGAGATCTCAGCCTTCTCACTGGCATGCAGTTTTTCACTTTTTCTTTTCAGCTTCAGTTTCTCTATGCTTTGCAACTTGGAATCGGTTTTGTTCTGGCAGAAGTGCATCGCTGAGCTCACATCTGCTGGCAATGCTCCTGTCTTTGCTGTGGAAGTCTGGCCCTGTCTAACGTCCCTTCCCGTCTGCCTCTACACTACCTCGGACGCCTGCCCCAGAATGCCTGAAGCAGTGGTGAGCAGGCTCACCCGAGGGTCCACCCGGCCCACCCCGGGCCACCGACCCAGAAGGTGCGGACCTCACTGCTGCGCCACCGGCCGGCCCCTTTCATGTTCCGTTGGCAACCTGCAGTTGAGGGCAATGGGACTTGAATATGCTACTTGAGCCCAACTCTGGCACTGTGTAGATGAGGCCAGGTTGTTTTTCGGGTCCACTGCGATGTCAGAGGATTTGTCATAATCGTGTCTCTGCTGTCCCGGCAAGCTTCACGGACACACGGTTTCTTGGCCCGCTTGGAGCAGTCTCATAACTCACCCTTCCCTCTTAGCCCAGCCTTGACCTTCGCTGCCGTCTTTTGGCTTGTGAATTTCACTGCCTTTCAAAGGTTCCAGCAGAGTCTGTCTAAAGACGGACATCATCTTTCATTGTGGATCATCCAGGTGTGATTTCTGTTCGAGTTCCATTTTCTGGGACCTTTGTCTCTTTTCCATAGGAGAATCGTCATGGTATTTCTCAGCTATCCTCCTTAGACATGCTTATCAGTCCGTTCCCCTTCCTTCCAAGTGATTCATTTTGCATTTCTGGAATCACCGTATGTTCTCTAGGCCGAGGTGTGAGTGCTTTCGTGACTCTTGGTTGTTGTCTTTGAATTTGCACCGGTCACTTAGAGGAGTCTTTGCTGTCCTAGCCTGGGTCAAACTAAGCACTGGGAACACGTGGTCATCTGGGTTGGTTTGACATCCTGAGGTCAGAAACTCCAAACTCGAGGTGGTCCTGGCATCCCCCTTCACAGACACAATGTTTCCAGGACAAATTAGACGAGTCAGATGAATCCCTCTCTCCAGGAAAGATATTTTTCTGTCTCCTTTCCGGATTTGGGAAGTTTCGAACTTCACCCCTGATCCTGGAACGTGCCCCCAGGTGCCGTCTAGATACGGGCTTACTTTATTTCTAAAGGCTGTGCCATTTGTTTGCCTTACATCCTCAGCCCTGGCCTGTTTATTTTTCTTGAAACAGAATTGTAATGTTCTCATTTTCAGCCCACTTCCTTACATGTGGTGTCAAAACACATAATCCATAATCCTTCTACGGCAAGAGGTAGGGGGAGAGAATTTCGATGGAGGCAAACTGAGCACACTAGCCTGGGAGGGCAGCCTTCACGAAGGAACGGATCCCTGTGGAAAAGGGTGCTTTTCAGCACCCTTGTAGAGCACTTCCAAACAAAGAGACATAGCCCAAGCGTGACGGGGCTCCATTCCTTCAAGGCTTCCAAGACATCTCTTGGGACACATTAGCCTGTACCCGGTGGGCCCCCGTGACGCCAGAGCTATGGAAAGTGAGACTGATCTGCAAAGTATGCCAGGGGCCTAGGAAAGGAGGCATCGAGTCTTCTCTTCAACGTCCTCAAGACCTCATTCTTGACTTTGGCTTATGCTTAAGGCAGAAGGACCACGTAGGTCTGATAAGGCCCAAGTCCGGCCTCTTGCTTCCAATCAAGTTGCAAGCTTGAATCAGCATGGCCTCCCCATACACTTGAATAGATGACAACGTTCTCCTCTCGGGGCTTGTCCCTCTATTCTCGCTTCTTGCCAAGGATTCCTTTCTTACCCCTCGAATCAGCGTCTGTTTTATGTCTTCCAGTTTCTGTGTCCGCTTTGTGTTTCTCAAAGCTGTTTCTCGGTATCCCTCCCTTTAATAGCCTAGCCTAGGCCAATCCTCAGTCTGTAACCGTGCGGCCATCTTAGCGGACATGATCTTCGGGATGTCATAAACAACCTCAAAATTCGAAGTTGTCCTGACAACCTGCGTGCACACAGAGTTTCAGAGCCATCTCAGGCCAGTCTGACTCCTCACCCTTTCCTGGTAGGATAGTTTTCCTTTTTCTCGATTTCTTGTCGGTTTCTGTCTTGCCCCTCGATCTTTGGAAGGCCTGCTACATTCTCTCTAGACACTGGTTTCTGTCCTGTAAGATTATCCTGGGTTTTACCTCTTACATTTTATGTAGATGGCCAAGTGGGTGGACGTTCCCCAGAGAAAGTCCTGCACTCCCTCCCAGGTTGAAGTTGCCCGGGCAGTCCTCTGATGTGCAATGATCGCGTCATCTCCTAGCACTCTGCCGATTCCACCTTGGCAGGTCCCATGTTTTCCTTCCTTCTTCCTCTGGGGAAGTGTACCAGAGGAGTTCATGGATTGTAAAAGCCTCACGGTTCTTTTTCTGGTGGGTATTGATAAGGTGACCTCACCATTGCTACTTAGTTTATGATCCCTGTCCGCACCGTACCATGAAATCTATATTTCCTAACACTGCTAATGTGATCTGCACCCGTGATGTGAAACAGTGAGGCCTGGGCCGGCCAAGCGGAACGTGGGCACTTATCCGGTCCGCCACAGGGCCGGCCCTGAATTGGACTTTTGGACCAACCTTTTGCCTGAGCTTGGGAACACGTGGGCCTGTTTGGATTATTCGTGAAGGTGATTGGGGACGGTAACCTTTTCCGTGGGTGCATGGGTTTAGCAGGCAGCATGTTCTGTGGGTAGTATTCCTCTTCATCTATTCGGAATGGTCTACCTTTCTGTAGCATCAGTACGCATTTTGAGGTGATTTTCCAGCCTTGGAAGTTCACCTTCTCTAATCTCTTTCAGCCCCAAATCTTTATGCTGTCATTCTGGACCCCATTTTGGATTTTTTTTGCTTTCAGGTGAATTTATTGCCGCAACCCTGCATTAGAACATCCTATATCTTTCCGATTTGCATCCTCATCGATGTAGACTTCCGTGTAGCTGACATCATCTTCCCCTGCATAAGCCTAATAGCAGGCCCTCACCACACACTTGTGCCTCATCATCTGTTTCACCCTCTCACACCTCCCCGCTTTGTCTCTGGGAACCCCCAATCAAATGTCCCGTGCCACCTGTTCCTGACCGCTTGTTTTTGCTTCTCCTCTTAAGTGAGGTCCTACGGTACTTGCCTTGCTCCCTGGGGCTTGTTTCACTTCCCTAAAACCCTCACAGCCATTCTGGTGGTCACAAATGGCTGGATTGCATCCTTGGTTCCGGCTGACTGGTATGCCATTGCGTGGCTATAGCCCATCTTCCTTCTGCACTCGTCCCTTGCTGGTCTCCAGGGAGGCTTCCAAGTCTTGGGTCGTGGGAGCGACGCTGTGGTGAACTCAGCGGTGCACATGTCTTTATGCAGGAGTGTTTCCGAGTTCTTTGGATCAACACGCCGCAGAGGAATAGCTGGATCATATGGGACATGGATTCTTCAAGTTCTGAGGCATTTCCACACCGCTTGGCGTAATGGCTTCACCGGTCTGCACTCCCACCAACGGTGCAGGAGGCTTCCCTTCTCTCCACCTCCTCTCTGACACTTGTGGCTTCCTGTCTGCTTCCTTATAGCCATTCTGACCACAGTGAGCTGCTGTGCCCTTGCAGTTTGCATTTGCATTGGCCTGAGACTTCATGACGGTGAACAAGTGTTCATGCACCCGTTGGCCCTCTTTCGATCTTCTTGGCAGAAATCTCTGTTTCCATCTTCTGCCCAGGTTTTCATTGGCTTGTTGTGTTTTTTCTTCTTGTGGGGATGTGTGAGTTGATTGCATCTTTGGGCTTTTCACCCCTTGTCCGATGTGTGGTTTGCAAACATCCTCCCCCAGTCGTTGTGCTATCTTTGCATTCAGTCGATGGTTTCCTTCACTGGGCAGAAGCGTCCGCATTTGACGTGGTCCCGTTGGTTTCTTGTTGACTTGGTTGCCCTGGCCCAGTCGGACTTGCTTCTTCCAAACAGGCGGCTCAGACAGATGGCAAAGAGCACTCTGCCTAGGTCTTCTGCTACAAGGTTCATGGTTTCAAGTCTGCCATTCAAGGCTTTGATCCATTTCAGGTGGTGTGTGTGCCAGGTGTAACATCATGGTGTACTCTCGTTGTGTTCCATGTGGCTGTGCAGGCTTCCCAGCACCGTTTATGGTAGAGGCTCTCCTTTCTCCGCTGTCTCCTCTTGGCTCCCTGGTCGAAAATGGGCTGTCCATGTAGGTTTGAGTTGGGCTCTGGGTTCTCGATTCTGTTGCATGGGTCTGTGTGCCTGTTTTGGGGCCCAGACTGTGCCGTCTCGGTACCTAGTGCTTCGTCCTATATGTTGAAATCGGAAAGTGTGCCACGTCCTGCTTTTTCCGTTTTCCTGAGGATTCCTTTGCCTAGTCAGGGTCTCTTGTTGCTGGCTAGAAACTTTAGGATTCCCTCTTCTGTCTCTGTGGGAAACATTGCTGCAACTTTGACTGGGATTGCATGGAATCCAGAGATTCCTTGCTCTGGTAGGGACGTTTCCAGTGTGTTGATGCTTCCACTCCTACATCCTGGAATCTCCTTCTTTCTCCTTGTGTCTTCTTGAATTTCTTTCCCCCAACGTTGGTTAGTTTTCCATTGCCATGGCTTTCACCTGTTTTGCTAAGTTTCTTCATAGAGATCTCAGCCTTCTCACTGGCATGCAGTTTTTCACTTTTTCTTTTCAGCTTCAGTTTCTCTATGCTTTGCAACTTGGAATCGGTTTTGTTCTGGCAGAAGTGCATCGCTGAGCTCACATCTGCTGGCAATGCTCCTGTCTTTGCTGTGGAAGTCTGGCCCTGTCTAACGTCCCTTCCCGTCTGCCTCTACACTACCTCGGACGCCTGCCCCAGAATGCCTGAAGCAGTCGTGAGCAGGCTCACCCGAGGGTCCACACGGCCCACCCCGGGACACCGACCCAGAAGGTGCGGAACTCACCGCTGCGCCACCGGCCGGCCCCTTTCATGTTCCGTTGGCAACCTGCAGTTGAGGGCAATGGGACTTGAATATGCTACTTGAGCCCAACTCTGGCACTGTGTAGATGAGGCCAGGTTGTTTTTCGGGTCCACTGCGATGTCAGAGGATTTGTCATAATCGTGTCTCTGCTGTCCCGGCAAGCTTCATGGACACACGGTTTCTTGGCCCGCTTGGAGCAGTCTCATAACTCACCCTTCCCTCTTAGCCCAGCCTTGACCTTCGCTGCCGTCTTTTGGCTTGTGAATTTCACTGCCTTTCAAAGGTTCCAGCAGAGTCTGTCTAAAGACGGACATCATATTTCATTGTGGATCATCCAGGTGTGATTTCTGTTCGAGTTCCATTTTCTGGGACCTTTGTCTCTTTTCCATAGGAGAATCGTCATGGTATTTCTCAGCTATCCTCCTTAGACATGCTTATCAGTCCGTTCCCCTTCTTTCCAAGTGATTCATTTTGCATTTCTGGAATCACCGTATGTTCTCTAGGCCGAGGTGTGAGTGCTTTCGTGACTCTTGGTTGTTGTCTTTGAATTTGCACCGGTCACTTAGAGGAGTCTTTGCTGTCCTAGCCTGGGTCAAACTAAGCACTGGGAACACGTGGTCATCTGGGTTGGTTTGACATCCTGAGGTCAGAAACTCCAAACTCGAGGTGGTCCTGGCATCCCCCTTCACGGACACAATGTTTCCAGGACAAATTAGACGAGTCAGATGAATCCCTCTCTCCAGGAAAGATATTTTTCTGTCTCCTTTCCGGATTTGGGAAGTTTCGAACTTCACCCCTGATCCTGGAACGTTCCCCCAGGTGCCGTCTAGATACGGGCTTACTTTATTTCTAAAGGCTGTGCCATTTGTTTGCCTTACATCCTCAGCCCTGGCCTGTTTATTTTTCTTGAAACAGAATTGTAATGTTCTCATTTTCAGCCCACTTCCTTACATGTGGTGTCAAAACACATAATCCATAATCCTTCTACGGCAAGAGGTAGGGGGAGAGAATTTCGATGGAGGCAAACTGAGCACACTAGCCTGGGTGGGCAGCCTTCACGAAGGAACGGATCCCTGTGGTAAAGGGTGCTTTTCAGCACCCTTGTAGAGCACTTCCAAACAAAGAGACATAGCCCAAGCGTGACGGGGCTCCATTCCTTCAAGGCTTCCAAGACATCTCTTGGGACACATTAGCCTGTACCCGGTGGGCCCCCGTGACGCCAGAGCTATGGAAAGTGAGACTGATCTGCAAAGAATGCCAGGGGCCTAGGAAAGGAGGCATCGAGTCTTCTCTTCAACGTCCTCAAGACCTCATTCTTGACTTTGGCTTATGCTTAAGGCAGAAGGACCACGTAGGTCTGATAAGGCCCAAGTCCGGCCTCTTGCTTCCAATCAAGTTGCAAGCTTGAATCAGCATGGCCTCCCCATACACTTGAATAGATGACAACGTTCTCCTCTCGGGGCTTGTCCCTCTATTCTCGCTTCTTGCCAAGGATTCCTTTCTTACCCCTCGAATCAGCGTCTGTTTTGTGTCTTCCAGTTTCTGTGTCCGCTTTGTGTTTCTCAAAGCTGTTTCTGGGTATCCCTCCCTTTAATAGCCTAGCCTAGGCCAATCCTCAGTCTGTAACCGTGCGGCCATCTTAGCGGACATGATCCTCGGGATGTCATAAACAACCTCAAAATTCGAAGTTGTCCTGACCACCTGCGTGCACACAGAGTTTCAGAGCCATCTCAGGCCAGTCTGACTCCTCACCCTTTCCTGGTAGGATAGTTTTCCTTTTTCTCGATTTCTTGTCGGTTTCTGTCTTGCCCCTCGATCTTTGGAAGGCCTGCTACATTCTCTCTAGACACTGGTTTCTGTCCTGTAAGATGATCCTGGGTTTTACCTCTTACATTTTATGTAGATGGCCAAGTGGGTGGACGTTCCCCAGAGAAAGTCCTGGACTCCCTCCCAGGTTGAAGTTGCCCGGGCAGTCCTCTGATGCGCAATGATCGTGTCATCTCCTAGCACTCTGCCGATTCCACCTTGGCAGGTCCCATGTTTTCCTTCCTTCTTCCTCTGGGGAAGTGTACCAGAGGCGTTCATGGATTGTAAAAGCCTCACGGTTCTTTTTCTGGTGCATATTGATAAGGTGACCTCACCATTGCTACTTAGTTTATGATCCCTGTCCGCAAAGTACCATGAAATCTATATTTCCTAACACTGCTAATGTGATCTGCACCCGTGATGTGAAACAGTGAGGCCTGGGCCGGCCAAGCGGAACGTGGGCACTTATCCGGTCCGCCACAGGGCCGGCCCTGAATTGGACTTTTGGACCAACCTTATGCCTGAGCTTGGGAACACGTGGGCCTGTTTGGATTATTCGTGAAGGTGATTAGTAGTAATATCCTGGACGGTAACCTTTTCCGTGGGTGCATGGGTTTAGCAGGCAGCATGTTCTGTGGGTAGTATTCCTCTTCATCTATTCGGAATGGTCTACCTTTCTGTAGCATCAGTACGCATTTTGAGGTGATTTTCCAGCCTTGGAAGTTCACCTTCTCTAATCTCTTTCAGCCCCAAACCTTTATGCCGTCATTCTGGACCCCATTTTGGATTTTTTTTGCTTTTAGGTGAATTTATTGCCGCAACCCTGCATTAGAACATCCTATATCTTTCCGATTTGCATCCTCATCGATGTAGACTTCCGTGTAGCTGACATCATCTTCCCCTGCATAAGCCTAATAGCAGGCCCTCACCACACACTTGTGCCTCATCATCTGTTTCACCCTCTCACACCTCCCCGCTTTGTCTCTGGGAACCCCCAATCAAATGTCCCGTGCCACCTGTTCCTGACCGCTTGTTTTGGCTTCTCCTACTCTTAAGTGAGGTCCTACGGTACTTGCCTTGCTCCCTGGGGCTTGTTTCACTTCCCTAAAACCCTCACAGCCATTCTGGTGGTCACAAATGGCTGGATTGCAGTCCGGCTGACTGGTATGCCATTGCGTGGCTATAGCCCATCTTCCTTCTGCACTCGTCCCTTGCTGGGCTCCAGGGAGGCTTCCAAGTCTTGGGTCGTGGGAGCGACGCTGTGGTGAACTCAGCGGTGCACATGTCTTTATGCAGGAGTGTTTCCGAGTTCTTTGGATCAACACGCCGCAGAGGAATAGCTGGATCATATGGGACATGGATTCTTCAAGTTCTGAGGCAGTTCCACACCGCTTGGCTTAGTGGCTGCACCGGTCTGCACTCCCACCAACGGTGCAGGAGGCTTCCCTTCTCTCCACCTCCTCTCTGACACTTGTGGCTTCCTGTCTGCTTCCTTATAGCCATTCTGACCACAGTGAGCTGCTGTGCCCTTGCAGTTTGCATTTGCATTGGCCTGAGACTTCATGACGGTGAACAAGTGTTCATGCACCCGTTGGCCCTCTTTCGATCTTCTTGGCAGAAATCTCTGTTTCCATCTTCTGCCCAGGTTTTCATTGGCTTGTTGTGTTTTTTCTTCTGGTGGGGATGTGTGAGTTGATTGCATCTTTGGGCTTTTCACCCCTTGTCCGATGTGTGGTTTGCAAACATCCTCCCCCAGTCGTTGTGCTATCTTTGCATTCAGTCGATGGTTTCCTTCACTGGGCAGAAGCGTCCGCATTTGACGTGGTCCCGTTGGTTTCTTGTTGACTTGGTTGCCCTGGCCCAGTCGGACTTGCTTCTTCCAAACAGGCGGCTCAGACAGATGGCAAAGAGCACTCTGCCTAGGTCTTCTGCTACAAGGTTCACGGTTTCAAGTCTGCCATTCAAGGCTTTGATCCATTTCAGGTGGTGTGTGTGCCAGGTGTAACATCATGGTGTACTCTCGTTGTGTTCCATGTGGCTGTGCAGGCTTCCCAGCACCGTTTATGGTAGAGGCTCTCCTTTCTCCGCTGTCTCCTCTTGGCTCCCTGGTCGAAAATGGGCTGTCCATGTACGTTTGAGTTGGGCTCTGGGTTCTCGATTCTGTTGCATGGGTCTGTGTGCCTGTTTTGGGGCCCAGACTGTGCCGTCTCGGTACCTAGTGCTTCGTCCTATATGTTGAAATCGGAAAGTGTGCCACGTCCTGCTTTTTTCGTTTTCCTGAGGATTCCTTTGCCTAGTCAGGGTCTCTTGTTGCTGGCTAGAAACTTTAGGATTCCCTCTTCTGTCTCTGTGGGAAACATTGCTGCAACTTTGACTGGGATTGCATGGAATCCAGAGATTCCTTGCTCTGGTAGGGACGTTTCCAGTGTGTTGATGCTTCCACTCCTACATCCTGGAATCTCCTTCTTTCTCCTTGTGTCTTCTTGAATTTCTGTCCCCCAACGTTGGTTAGTTTTCCATTGCCATGGCTTTCACCTGTTCTGCTAAGTTTCTTCATAGAGATCTCAGCCTTCTCACTGGCATGCAGTTTTTCACTTTTTCTTTTCAGCTTCAGTTTCTCTATGCTTTGCAACTTGGAATCGG
The DNA here is from genome assembly GCF_041296235.1 of Equus asinus. Classification (NCBI taxonomy): domain Eukaryota; kingdom Metazoa; phylum Chordata; class Mammalia; order Perissodactyla; family Equidae; genus Equus; species Equus asinus. Next base: position 41,349,760 of record NC_091816.1, on the reverse strand, counting down.
TTTTGTTCTGGCAGAAGTGCATCGCTGAGCTCACATCTGCTGGCAATGCTCCTGTCTTTGCTGTGGAAGTCTGGCCCTGTCTAACGTCCCTTCCCGTCTGCCTCTACACTACCTCGGACGCCTGCCCCAGAATGCCTGAAGCAGTGGTGAGAAGGCTCACCCGAGGGTCCACCCGGCCCACCCCGGGCCACCGACCCAGAAGGTGCGGACCTCACCGCTGCGCCACCGGCCGGCCCGTTTCATGTTCCGTTGGCAACCTGCAGTTGAGGGCAATGGGACTTGAATATGCTACTTGAGCCCAACTCTGGCACTGTGTAGATGAGGCCAGGTTGTTTTTCGGGTCCACTGCGATGTCAGAGGATTTGTCATAATCGTGTCTCTGCTGTCCCGGCAAGCTTCACGGACACACGGTTTCTTGGCCCGCTTGGAGCAGTCTCATAACTCACCCTTCCCTCTTAGCCCAGCCTTGACCTTCGCTGCCGTCTTTTGGCTTGTGAATTTCACTGCCTTTCAAAGGTTCCAGCAGAGTCTGTCTAAAGACGGACATCATCTTTCATTGTGGATCATCCAGGTGTGATTTCTGTTCGAGTTGCATTTTCTGGGACCTTGGTCTCTTTTCCATAGGAGAATCGTCATGGTATTTCTCAGCGATCCCCCTTAGACATGCTTATCAGTCCGTTCCCCTTCCTTCCAAGTGATTCATTTTGCATTTCTGGAATCACCGTATGTTCTCTAGGCCGAGGTGTGAGTGCTTTCGTGACTCTTGGTTGTTGTCTTTGAATTTGCACCGGTCACTTGAAGGAGTCTTTGCTGTCCTAGCCTGGGTCAAACTAAGCACCGGGAACACGTGGTCATCTGGGTTGGTTTGACATCCTGAGGTCAGAAACTCCAAACTCGAGGTGGTCCTGGCATCCCCCTTCACGGACACAATGTTTCCAGGACAAATTAGACGAGTCTGATGAATCCCTCTCTCCAGGAAAGATATTTTTCTGTCTCCTTTCCGGATTTGGGAAGTTTCGAACTTCACCCCTGATCCTGGAACGTTCCCCCAGGTGCCGTCTAGATACGGGCTTCCTTTATTTCTATAGGCTGTGCCATTTGTTTGCCTTACATCCTCAGCCCTGGCCTGTTTATTTTTCTTGAAACAGAATTGTAATGTTCTCATTTTCAGCCCACTTCCTTACATGTGGTGTCAAAACACATAATCCATAATCCTTCTACGGCAAGAGGTAGGGGGAGAGAATTTCGATGGAGGCAAACTGAGCACACTAGCCTGGGTGGGCAGCCTTCACGAAGGAACGGATCCCTGTGGTAAAGGGTGCTTTTCAGCACCCTTGTAGAGCACTTCCAAACAAAGAGATATAGCCCAAGCGTGACGGGGCTCCATTCCTTCAAGGCTTCCAAGACATCTCTTGGGACACATTAGCCTGTACCCGGTGGGCCCCCGTGACGCCAGAGCTATGGAAAGTGAGACTGATCTGCAAAGAATGCCAGGGGCCTAGGAAAGGAGGCATCGAGTCTTCTCTTCAACGTCCTCAAGACCTCATTCTTGACTTTGGCTTATGCTTAAGGCAGAAGGACCACGTAGGTCTGATAAGGCCCAAGTCCGGCCTCTTGCTTCCAATCAAGTTGCAAGCTTGAATCAGCATGGCCTCCCCATACACTTGAATAGATGACAACGTTCTCCTCTCGGGGCTTGTCCCTCTATTCTCGCTTCTTGCCAAGGATTCCTTTCTTACCCCTCGAATCAGCGTCTGTTTTGTGTCTTCCAGTTTCTGTGTCCGCTTTGTGTTTCTCAAAGCTGTTTCTGGGTATCCCTCCCTTTAATAGCCTAGCCTAGGCCAATCCTCAGTCTGTAACCGTGCGGCCATCTTGGCGGACATGATCCTCGGGATGTCATAAACAAACTCAAAATTCGAAGTTGTCCTGACAACCTGCGTGCACACAGAGTTTCAGAGCCATCTCAGGCCAGTCTGACTCCTCACCCTTTCCTGGTAGGATAGTTTTCCTTTTTCTCGATTTCTTGTCGGTTTCTGTCTTGCCCCTCGATCTTTGGAAGGCCTGCTACATTCTCTCTAGACACTGGTTTCTGTCCTGTAAGATTATCCTGGGTTTTACCTCTTACATTTTATGTAGATGGCCAAGTGGGTGGACGTTCCCCAGAGAAAGTCCTGCACTCCCTCCCAGGTTGAAGTTGCCCGGGCAGTCCTCTGATGCGCAATGATCGTGTCATCTCCTAGCACTCTGCCGATTCCACCTTGGCAGGTCCCATGTTTTCCTTCCTTCTTCCTCTGGGGAAGTGTACCAGAGGCGTTCATGGATTGTAAAAGCCTCACGGTTCTTTTTCTGGTGCATATTGATAAGGTGACCTCACCATTGCTACTTAGTTTATGATCCCTGTCCGCACCGTACCATGAAATCTATATTTCCTAACACTGCTAATGTGATCTGCACCCGTGATGTGAAACAGTGAGGCCTGGGCCGGCCAAGCGGAACGTGGGCACTTACCCGCTCCGCCACAGGGCCGGCCCTGAATTGGACTTTTGGACCAACCTTTTGCCTGAGCTTGGGAACACGTGGGCCTGTTTGGATTATTCGTGAAGGTGATTAGTAGTAACATCCTGGACGGTAACCTTTTCCGTGGGTGCATGGGTTTAGCAGGCAGCATGTTCTGTGGGTAGTATTCCTCTTCATCTATTCGGAATGGTCTACCTTTCTGTAGCATCAGTACGCATTTTGAGGTGATTTTCCAGCCTTGGAAGTTCACCTTCTCTAATCTCTTTCAGCCCCAAACCTTTATGCCGTCATTCTGGACCCCATTTTGGATTTTTTTTGCTTTTAGTTGAATTTATTGCCGCAACCCTGCATTAGAACATCCTATATCTTTCCGATTTGCATCCTCATCGATGTAGACTTCCGTGTAGCTGACATCATCTTCCCCTGCATAAGCCTAATAGCAGGCCCTCACCACACACTTGTGCCTCATCATCTGTTTCACCCTCTCACACCTCCCCGCTTTGTCTCTGGGAACCCCCAATCAAATGTCCCGTGCCACCTGTTCCTGACCGCTTGTTTTGGCTTCTCCTACTCTTAAGTGAGGTCCTACGGTACTTGCCTTGCTCCCTGGGGCTTGTTTCACTTCCCTAAAACCCTCACAGCCATTCTGGTGGTCACAAATGGCTGGATTGCATCCTTGGTTCCGGCTGACTGGTATGCCATTGCGTGGCTATAGCCCATCTTCCTTCTGCACTCGTCCCTTGCTGGGCTCCAGGGAGGCTTCCAAGTCTTGGGTCGTGGGAGCGACGCTGTGGTGAACTCAGCGGTGCACATGTCTTTATGCAGGAGTGTTTCCGAGTTCTTTGGATCAACACGCCGCAGAGGAATAGCTGGATCATATGGGACATGGATTCTTCAAGTTCTGAGGCAGTTCCACACCGCTTGGCGTAGTGGCTGCACCGGTCTGCACTCCCACCAACGGTGCAGGAGGCTTCCCTTCTCTCCACCTCCTCTCTGACACTTGTGGCTTCCTGTCTGCTTCCTTATAGCCATTCTGACCACAGTGAGCTGCTGTGCCCTTGCAGTTTGCATTTGCATTGGCCTGAGACTTCATGACGGTGAACAAGTGTTCATGCACCCGTTGGCCCTCTTTCGATCTTCTTGGCAGAAATCTCTGTTTCCATCTTCTGCCCAGGTTTTCATTGGCTTGTTGTTTTTTTTTTTTTTTCCTGTGGGGACGTGCGAGTTGATTGCATCTTTGCGCTTTTCACCCCTTGTCCGATGTGTGGTTTGCAAACATCCTCCCCCAGTCGTTGTGCTATCTTTGCATTCAGTCGATGGTTTCCTTCACTGGGCAGAAGCGTCCGCATTTGACATGGTCCCGTTGGTTTCTTGTTGACTTGGTTGCCCTGGCCCAGTCGGACTTGCTTCTTCCAAACAGGCGGCTCAGACAGATGGCAAAGAGCACTCTGCCTAGGTCTTCTGCTACAAGGTTCACGGTTTCAAGTCTGCCATTCAAGGCTTTGATCCATTTCAGGTGGTGTGTGTGCCAGGTGTAACATCATGGTGTACTCTCGTTGTGTTCCATGTGGCTGTGCAGGCTTCCCAGCACCGTTTATGGTAGAGGCTCTCCTTTCTCCACTGTCTCCTTTGGCTCCCTGGTCGAAAATGGGCTGTCCATGTACGTTTGAGTTGGGCTCTGGGTTCTCGATTCTGTTGCATGGGTCTGTGTGCCTGTTTTGGGGCCCAGACTGTGCCGTCTCGGTACCTAGTGCTTCGTCCTATATGTTGAAATCGGAAAGTGTGCCACGTCCTGCTTTTTTCGTTTTCCTGAGGATTCCTTTGCCTAGTCAGGGTCTCTTGTTGCTGGCTAGAAACTTTAGGATTCCCTCTTCTGTCTCTGTGGGAAACATTGCTGCAACTTTGACTGGGATTGCATGGAATCCAGAGATTCCTTGCTCTGGTAGGGACGTTTCCAGTGTGTTGATGCTTCCACTCCTACATCCTGGAATCTCCTTCTTTCTCCTTGTGTCTTCTTGAATTTCTTTCCCCCAACGTTGGTTAGTTTTCCATTGCCATGGCTTTCACCTGTTCTGCTAAGTTTCTTCATAGAGATCTCAGCCTTCTCACTGGCATGCAGTTTTTCACTTTTTCTTTTCAGCTTCAGTTTCTCTATGCTTTGCAACTTGGAATCGGTTTTGTTCTGGCAGAAGTGCATCGCTGAGCTCACATCTGCTGGCAATGCTCCTGTCTTTGCTGTGGAAGTCTGGCCCTGTCTAACGTCCCTTCCCGTCTGCCTCTACACTACCTCGGACGCCTGCCCCAGAATGCCTGAAGCAGTGGTGAGAAGGCTCACCCGAGGGTCCACCCGGCCCACCCCGGGCCACCGACCCAGAAGGTGCGGACCTCACCGCTGTGCCACCGGCCGGCCCCTTTCATGTTCCGTTGGCAACCTGCAGTTGAGGGCAATGGGACTTGAATATGCTACTTGAGCCCAACTCTGGCACTGTGTAGATGAGGCCAGGTTGTTTTTCGGGTCCACTGCGATGTCAGAGGATTTGTCAGAATCGTGTCTCTGCTGTCCCGGCAAGCTTCACGGACACACGGTTTCCTGGCCCGCTTGGAGCAGTCTCATAACTCACCCTTCCCTCTTAGCCCAGCCTTGACCTTCGCTGCCGTCTTTTGGCTTGTGAATTTCTCTGCCTTTCAAACGTTCCAGCAGAGTCTGTCGAAAGACGGACATCATCTTTCATTGTGGATCATCCAGGTGTGATTTCTGTTCGAGTTGCATTTTCTGGGACCTTTGTCTCTTTTCCATAGGAGAATCGTCATGGTATTTCTCAGCTATCCCCCTTAGACATGCTTATCAGTCCGTTCCCCTTCCTTCCAAGTGATTCATTTTGCATTTCTGGAATCACCGTATGTTCTCTAGGCCGAGGTGTGAGTGCTTTCGTGACTCTTGGTTGTTGTCTTTGAATTTGCACCGGTCACTTGAAGGAGTCTTTGCTGTCCTAGCCTGGGTCAAACTAAGCACCGGGAACATGTGGTCATCTGGGTTGGTTTGACATCCTGAGGTCAGAAACTCCAAACTCGAGGTGGTCCTGGCATCCCCCTTCACGGACACAATGTTTCCAGGACAAATTAGACGAGTCTGATGAATCCCTCTCTCCAGGAAAGATATTTTTCTGTCTCCTTTCCGGATTTGGGAAGTTTCGAACTTCACCCCTGATCCTGGAACGTTCCCCCAGGTGCCGTCTAGATACGGGCTTACTTTATTTCTAAAGGCTGTGCCATTTGTTTGCCTTACATCCTCAGCCCTGGCCTGTTTATTTTTCTTGAAACAGAATTGTAATGTTCTCATTTTCAGCCCACTTCCTTACATGTGGTGTCAAAACACATAATCCATAATCCTTCTACGGCAAGAGGTAGGGGGAGAGAATTTCGATGGAGGCAAACTGAGCACACTAGCCTGGGTGGGCAGCCTTCACGAAGGAACGGATCCCTGTGGTAAAGGGTGCTTTTCAGCACCCTTGTAGAGCACTTCCAAACAAAGAGACATAGCCCAAGCGTGACGGGGCTCCATTCCTTCAAGGCTTCCAAGACATCTCTTGGGACACATTAGCCTGTACCCGGTGGGCCCCCGTGACGCCAGAGCTATGGAAAGTGAGACTGATCTGCAAAGAATGCCAGGGGCCTAGGAAAGGAGGCATCGAGTCTTCTCTTCAACGTCCTCAAGACCTCATTCTTGACTTTGGCTTATGCTTAAGGCAGAAGGACCACGTAGGTCTGATAAGGCCCAAGTCCGGCCTCTTGCTTCCAATCAAGTTGCAAGCTTGAATCAGCATGGCCTCCCCATAGACTTGAATAGATGACAACGTTCTCCTCTCGGGGCTTGTCCCTCTATTCTCGCTTCTTGCCAAGGATTCCTTTCTTACCCCTCGAATCAGCGTCTGTTTTATGTCTTCCAGTTTCTGTGTCCGCTTTGTGTTTCTCAAAGCTGTTTCTGGGTATCCCTCCCTTTAATAGCCTAGCCTAGGCCAATCCTCAGTCTGTAACCGTGCGGCCATCTTAGCGGACATGATCCTCGGGATGTCATAAACAACCTCAAAATTCGAAGTTGTCCTGACAACCTGCGTGCACACAGAGTTTCAGAGCCATCTCAGGCCAGTCTGACTCCTCACCCTTTCCTGGTAGGATAGTTTTCCTTTTTCTCGATTTCTTGTCGGTTTCTGTCTTGCCCCTCGATCTTTGGAAGGCCTGCTACATTCTCTCTAGACACTGGTTTCTGTCCTGTAAGATGATCCTGGGTTTTACCTCTTACATTTTATGTAGATGGCCAAGTGGGTGGACGTTCCCCAGAGAAAGTCCTGGACTCCCTCCCAGGTTGAAGTTGCCCGGGCAGTCCTCTGATGCGCAATGATCGTGTCATCTCCTAGCACTCTGCCGATTCCACCTTGGCAGGTCCCATGTTTTCCTTCCTTCTTCCTCTGGGGAAGTGTACCAGAGGCGTTCATGGATTGTAAAAGCCTCACGGTTCTTTTTCTGGTGCATATTGATAAGGTGACCTCACCATTGCTACTTAGTTTATGATCCCTGTCCGCACCGTACCATGAAATCTATATTTCCTAACACTGCTAATGTGATCTGCACCCGTGATGTGAAACAGTGAGGCCTGGGCCGGCCAAGCGGAACGTGGGCACTTACCCGCTCCGCCACAGGGCCGGCCCTGAATTGGACTTTTGGACCAACCTTTTGCCTGAGCTTGGGAACACGTGGGCCTGTTTGGATTATTCGTGAAGGTGATTAGTAGTAACATCCTGGACGGTAACCTTTTCCGTGGGTGCATGGGTTTAGCAGGCAGCATGTTCTGTGGGTAGTATTCCTCTTCATCTATTCGGAATGGTCTACCTTTCTGTAGCATCAGTACGCATTTTGAGGTGATTTTCCAGCCTTGGAAGTTCACCTTCTCTAATCTCTTTCAGCCCCAAACCTTTATGCCGTCATTCTGGACCCCATTTTGGATTTTTTTTGCTTTTAGGTGAATTTATTGCCGCAACCCTGCATTAGAACATCCTATATCTTTCCGATTTGCATCCTCATCGATGTAGACTTCCGTGTAGCTGACATCATCTTCCCCTGCGTAAGCCTAATAGCAGGCCCTCACCACACACTTGTGCCTCATCATCTGTTTCACCCTCTCACACCTCCCCGCTTTGTCTCTGGGAACCCCCAATCAAATGTCCCGTGCCACCTGTTCCTGACCGCTTGTTTTGGCTTCTCCTACTCTTAAGTGAGGTCCTACGGTACTTGCCTTGCTCCCTGGGGCTTGTTTCACTTCCCTAAAACCCTCACAGCCATTCTGGTGGTCACAAATGGCTGGATTGCATCCTTGGTTCCGGCTGACTGGTATGCCATTGCGTGGCTATAGCCCATCTTCCTTCTGCACTCGTCCCTTGCTGGGCTCCAGGGAGGCTTCCAAGTCTTGGGTCGTGGGAGCGACGCTGTGGTGAACTCAGCGGTGCACATGTCTTTATGCAGGAGTGTTTCCGAGTTCTTTGGATCAACACGCTGCAGAGGAATAGCTAGATCATATGGGACATGGATTCTTCAAGTTCTGAGGCAGTTCCACACCGCTTGGCGTAGTGGCTGCACCGGTCTGCACTCCCACCAACGGTGCAGGAGGCTTCCCTTCTCTCCACCTCCTCTCTGACACTTGTGGCTTCCTGTCTGCTTCCTTATAGCCATTCTGACCACAGTGAGCTGCTGTGCCCTTGCAGTTTGCATTTGCATTGGCCTGAGACTTCATGACGGTGAACAAGTGTTCATGCACCCGTTGGCCCTCTTTCGATCTTCTTGGCAGAAATCTCTGTTTCCATCTTCTGCCCAGGTTTTCATTGGCTTGTTGTTTTTTTTTTTTTTTCCTGTGGGGACGTGCGAGTTGATTGCATCTTTGCGCTTTTCACCCCTTGTCCGATGTGTGGTTTGCAAACATCCTCCCCCAGTCGTTGTGCTATCTTTGCATTCAGTCGATGGTTTCCTTCACTGGGCAGAAGCGTCCGCATTTGACGTGGTCCCGTTGGTTTCTTGTTGACTTGGTTGCCCTGGCCCAGTCGGACTTGCTTCTTCCAAACAGGCGGCTCAGACAGATGGCAAAGAGCACTCTGCATAGGTCTTCTGCTACAAGGTTCACGGTTTCAAGTCTGCCATTCAAGGCTTTGATCCATTTCAGGTGGTGTGTGTGCCAGGTGTAACATCATGGTGTACTCTCGTTGTGTTCCATGTGGCTGTGCAGGCTTCCCAGCACCGTTTATGGTAGAGGCTCTCCTTTCTCCGCTGTCTCCTCTTGGCTCCCTGGTCGAAAATGGGCTGTCCATGTACGTTTGAGTTGGGCTCTGGGTTCTCGATTCTGTTGCATGGGTCTGTGTGCCTGTTTTGGGGCCCAGACTGTGCCGTCTCGGTACCTAGTGCTTCGTCCTATATGTTGAAATCGGAAAGTGTGCCACGTCCTGCTTTTTCCGTTTTCCTGAGGATTCCTTTGCCTAGTCAGGGTCTCTTGTTGCTGGCTAGAAGCTTTAGGATTCCCTCTTCTGTCTCTGTGGGAAACATTGCTGCAACTTTGACTGGGATTGCATGGAATCCAGAGATTCCTTGCTCTGGTAGGGACGTTTCCAGTGTGTTGATGCTTCCACTCCTACATCCTGGAATCTCCTTCTTTCTCCTTGTGTCTTCTTGAATTTCTTTCCCCCAACGTTGGTTAGTTTTCCATTGCCATGGCTTTCACCTGTTCTGCTAAGTTTCTTCATAGAGATCTCAGCCTTCTCACTGGCATGCAGTTTTTCACTTTTTCTTTTCAGCTTCAGTTTCTCTATGCTTTGCAACTTGGAATCGGTTTTGTTCTGGCAGAAGTGCATCGCTGAGCTCACATCTGCTGGCAATGCTCCTGTCTTTGCTGTGGAAGTCTGGCCCTGTCTAACGTCCCTTCCCGTCTGCCTCTACACTACCTCGGACGCCTGCCCCAGAATGCCTGAAGCAGTGGTGAGCAGGCTCACCCGAGGGTCCACCCGGCCCACCCCGGGCCACCGACCCAGAAGGTGCGGACCTCACCGCTGCGCCACCGGCCGGCCCGTTTCATGTTCCGTTGGCAACCTGCAGTTGAGGGCAATGGGACTTGAATATGCTACTTGAGCCCAACTCTGGCACTGTGTAGATGAGGCCAGGTTGTTTTTCGGGTCCACTGCGATGTCAGAGGATTTGTCAGAATCGTGTCTCTGCTGTCCCGGCAAGCTTCACGGACACACGGTTTCCTGGCCCGCTTGGAGCAGTCTCATAACTCACCCTTCCCTCTTAGCCCAGCCTTGACCTTCGCTGCCGTCTTTTGGCTTGTGAATTTCTCTGCCTTTCAAACGTTCCAGCAGAGTCTGTCGAAAGACGGACATCATCTTTCATTGTGGATCATCCAGGTGTGATTTCTGTTCGAGTTCCATTTTCTGGGACCTTGGTCTCTTTTCCATAGGAGAATCGTCATGGTATTTCTCAGCTATCCCCCTTAGACATGCTTATCAGTCCGTTCCCCTTCCTTCCAAGTGATTCATTTTGCATTTCTGGAATCACCGTATGTTCTCTAGGCCGAGGTGTGAGTGCTTTCGTGACTCTTGGTTGTTGTCTTTGAATTTGCACCGGTCACTTGAAGGAGTCTTTGCTGTCCTAGCCTGGGTCAAACTAAGCACCGGGAACACGTGGTCATCTGGGTTGGTTTGACATCCTGAGGTCAGAAACTCCAAACTCGAGGTGGTCCTGGCATCCCCCTTCACGGACACAATGTTTCCAGGACAAATTAGACGAGTCTGATGAATCCCTCTCTCCAGGAAAGATATTTTTCTGTCTCCTTTCCGGATTTGGGAAGTTTCGAACTTCACCCCTGATCCTGGAACGTGCCCCCAGGTGCCGTCTAGATACGGGCTTCCTTTATTTCTATAGGCTGTGCCATTTGTTTGCCTTACATCCTCAGCCCTGGCCTGTTTATTTTTCTTGAAACAGAATTGTAATGTTCTCATTTTCAGCCCACTTCCTTACATGTGGTGTCAAAACACATAATCCATAATCCTTCTACGGCAAGAGGTAGGGGGAGAGAATTTCGATGGAGGCAAACTGAGCACACTAGCCTGGGAGGGCAGCCTTCACGAAGGAACGGATCCCTGTGGTAAAGGGTGCTTTTCAGCACCCTTGTAGAGCACTTCCAAACAAAGAGACATAGCCCAAGCGTGACGGGGCTCCATTCCTTCAAGGCTTCCAAGACATCTCTTGGGACACATTAGCCTGTACCCGGTGGGCCCCCGTGACGCCAGAGCTATGGAAAGTGAGACTGATCTGCAAAGAATGCCAGGGGCCTAGGAAAGGAGGCATCGAGTCTTCTCTTCAACGTCCTCAAGACCTCATTCTTGACTTTGGCTTATGCTTAAGGCAGAAGGACCACGTAGGTCTGATAAGGCCCAAGTCCGGCCTCTTGCTTCCAATCAAGTTGCAAGCTTGAATCAGCATGGCCTCCCCATATACTTGAATAGATGACAACGTTCTCCTCTCGGGGCTTGTCCCTCTATTCTCGCTTCTTGCCAAGGATTCCTTTCTTACCCCTCGAATCAGCGTCTGTTTTATGTCTTCCAGTTTCTGTGTCCGCTTTGTGTTTCTCAAAGCTGTTTCTGGGTATCCCTCCCTTTAATAGCCTAGCCTAGGCCAATCCTCAGTCTGTAACCGTGCGGCCATCTTAGCGGACATGATCCTCGGGATGTCATAAACAACCTCAAAATTCGAAGTTGTCCTGACAACCTGCGTGCACACAGAGTTTCAGAGCCATCTCAGGCCAGTCTGACTCCTCACCCTTTCCTGGTAGGATAGTTTTCCTTTTTCTCGATTTCTTGTCGGTTTCTGTCTTGCCCCTCGATCTTTGGAAGGCCTGCTACATTCTCTCTAGACACTGGTTTCTGTCCTGTAAGATTATCCTGGGTTTTACCTCTTACATTTTATGTAGATGGCCAAGTGGGTGGACGTTCCCCAGAGAAAGTCCTGCACTCCCTCCCAGGTTGAAGTTGCCCGGGCAGTCCTCTGATGTGCAATGATCGCGTCATCTCCTAGCACTCTGCCGATTCCACCTTGGCAGGTCCCATGTTTTCCTTCCTTCTTCCTCTGGGGAAGTGTACCAGAGGCGTTCATGGATTGTAAAAGCCTCACGGTTCTTTTTCTGGTGCATATTGATAAGGTGACCTCACCATTGCTACTTAGTTTATGATCCCTGCCCGCACCGTACCATGAAATCTATATTTCCTAACACTGCTAATGTGATCTGCACCCGTGATGTGAAACAGTGAGGCCTGGGCCGGCCAAGCGGAACGTGGGCACTTACCCGCTCCGCCACAGGGCCGGCCCTGAATTGGACTTTTGGACCAACCTTTTGCCTGAGCTTGGGAACACGTGGGCCTGTTTGGATTATTCGTGAAGGTGATTAGTAGTAACATCCTGGACGGTAACCTTTTCCGTGGGTGCATGGGTTTAGCAGGCAGCATGTTCTGTGGGTAGTATTCCTCTTCATCTATTTGGAATGGTCTACCTTTCTGTAGCATCAGTACGCATTTTGAGGTGATTTTCCAGCCTTGGAAGTTCACCTTCTCTAATCTCTTTCAGCCCCAAAGCTTTATGCCGTCATTCTGGACCCCATTTTGGATTTTTTTTGCTTTTAGGTGAATTTATTGCCGCAACCCTGCATTAGAACATCCTATATCTTTCCGATTTGCATCCTCATCGATGTAGACTTCCGTGTAGCTGACATCATCTTCCCCTGCGTAAGCCTAAGAGCAGGCCCTCACCACACACTTGTGCCTCATCATCTGTTTCACCCTCTCACACCTCCCCGCTTTGTCTCTGGGAACCCCCAATCAAATGTCCCGTGCCACCTGTTCCTGACCGCTTGTTTTGGCTTCTCCTACTCTTAAGTGAGGTCCTACGGTACTTGCCTTGCTCCCTGGGGCTTGTTTCACTTCCCTAAAACCCTCACAGCCATTCTGGTGGTCACAAATGGCTGGATTGCATCCTTGGTTCCGGCTGACTGGTATGCCATTGCGTGGCTATAGCCCATCTTCCTTCTGCACTCGTCCCTTGCTGGGCTGCAGGGAGGCTTCCAAGTCTTGGGTAGTGGGAGCGACGCTGTGGTGAACTCAGCGGTGCACATGTCTTTATGCAGGAGTGTTTCCGAGTTCTTTGGATCAACACGCCGCAGAGGAATAGCTGGATCATATGGGACATGGATTCTTCAAGTTCTGAGGCAGTTCCACACCGCTTGGCGTAGTGGCTGCACCGGTCTGCACTCCCACCAACGGTGCAGGAGGCTTCCCTTCTCTCCACCTCCTCTCTGACACTTGTGGCTTCCTGTCTGCTTCCTTATAGCCATTCTGACCACAGTGAGCTGCTGTGCCCTTGCAGTTTGCATTTGCATTGGCCTGAGACTTCATGACGGTGAACAAGTGTTCATGCACCCGTTGGCCCTCTTTCGATCTTCTTGGCAGAAATCTCTGTTTCCATCTTCTGCCCAGGTTTTCATTGGCTTGTTGTTTTTTTTTTTTTTTCCTGTGGGGACGTGCGAGTTGAGTGCATCTTTGCGCTTTTCACCCCTTGTCCGATGTGTGGTTTGCAAACATCCTCCCCCAGTCGTTGTGCTGTCTTTGCATTCAGTCGATGGTTTCCTTCACTGGGCAGAAGCGTCCGCATTTGACGTGGTCCCGTTGGTTTCTTGTTGACTTGGTTGCCCTGGCCCAGTCGGACTTGCTTCTTCCAAACAGGCGGCTCAGACAGATGGCAAAGAGCACTCTGCCTAGGTCTTCTGCTACAAGGTTCACGGTTTCAAGTCTGCCATTCAAGGCTTTGATCCATTTCAGGTGGTGTGTGTGCCAGGTGTAACATCATGGTGTACTCTCGTTGTGTTCCATGTGGCTGTGCAGGCTTCCCAGCACCGTTTATGGTAGAGGCTCTCCTTTCTCCGCTGTCTCCTCTTGGCTCCCTGGTCGAAAATGGGCTGTCCATGTAGGTTTGAGTTGGGCTCTGGGTTCTCGATTCTGTTGCATGGGTCTGTGTGCCTGTTTTGGGGCCCAGACTGTGCCGTCTCGGTACCTAGTGCTTCGTCCTATATGTTGAAATCGGAAAGTGTGCCACGTCCTGCTTTTTTCGTTTTCCTGAGGATTCCTTTGCCTAGTCAGGGTCTCTTGTTGCTGGCTAGAAACTTTAGGATTCCCTCTTCTGTCTCTGTGGGAAACATTGCTGCAACTTTGACTGGGATTGCATGGAATCCAGAGATTCCTTGCTCTGGTAGGGACGTTTCCAGTGTGTTGATGCTTCCACTCCTACATCCTGGAATCTCCTTCTTTCTCCTTGTGTCTTCTTGAATTTCTTTCCCCCAACGTTGGTTAGTTTTGCATTGCCATGGCTTTCACCTGTTCTGCTAAGTTTCTTCATAGAGATCTCAGCCTTCTCACTGGCATGCAGTTTTTCACTTTTTCTTTTCAGCTTCAGTTTCTCTATGCTTTGCAACTTGGAATCGGTTTTGTTCTGGCAGAAGTGCATCGCTGAGCTCACATCTGCTGGCAATGCTCCTGTCTTTGCTGTGGAAGTCTGGCCCTGTCTAACGTCCCTTCCCGTCTGCCTCTACACTACCTCGGACGCCTGCCCCAGAATGCCTGAAGCAGTGGTGAGCAGGCTCACCCGAGGGTCCACCCGGCCCACCCCGGGCCACCGACCCAGAAGGTGCGGACCTCACCGCTGCGCCACCGGCCGGCCCGTTTCATGTTCCGTTGGCAACCTGCAGTTGAGGGCAATGGGACTTGAATATGCTACTTGAGCCCAACTCTGGCACTGTGTAGATGAGGCCAGGTTGTTTTTCGGGTCCACTGCGATGTCAGAGGATTTGTCAGAATCGTGTCTCTGCTGTCCCGGCAAGCTTCACGGACACACGGTTTCCTGGCCCGCTTGGAGCAGTCTCATAACTCACCCTTCCCTCTTAGCCCAGCCTTGACCTTCGCTGCCGTCTTTTGGCTTGTGAATTTCTCTGCCTTTCAAACGTTCCAGCAGAGTCTGTCGAAAGACGGACATCATCTTTCATTGTGGATCATCCAGGTGTGATTTCTGTTCGAGTTGCATTTTCTGGGACCTTGGTCTCTTTTCCATAGGAGAATCGTCATGGGATTTCTCAGCTATCCCCCTTAGACATGCTTATCAGTCCGTTCCCCTTCCTTCCAAGTGATTCATTTTGCATTTCTGGAATCACCGTATGTTCTCTAGGCCGAGGTGTGAGTGCTTTCGTGACTCTTGGTTGTTGTCTTTGAATTTGCACCGGTCACTTGAAGGAGTCTTTGCTGTCCTAGCCTGGGTCAAACTAAGCACCGGGAACACGTGGTCATCTGGGTTGGTTTGACATCCTGAGGTCAGAAACTCCAAACTCGAGGTGGTCCTGGCATCCCCCTTCACGGACACAATGTTTCCAGGACAAATTAGACGAGTCTGATGAATCCCTCTCTCCAGGAAAGATATTTTTCTGTCTCCTTTCCGGATTTGGGAAGTTTCGAACTTCACCCCTGATCCTGGAACGTTCCCCCAGGTGCCGTCTAGATACGGGCTTCCTTTATTTCTATAGGCTGTGCCATTTGTTTGCCTTACATCCTCAGCCCTGGCCTGTTTATTTTTCTTGAAACAGAATTGTAATGTTCTCATTTTCAGCCCACTTCCTTACATGTGGTGTCAAAACACATAATCCATAATCCTTCTACGGCAAGAGGTAGGGGGAGAGAATTTCGATGGAGGCAAACTGAGCACACTAGCCTGGGTGGGCAGCCTTCACGAAGGAACGGATCCCTGTGGTAAAGGGTGCTTTTCAGCACCCTTGTAGAGCACTTCCAAACAAAGAGACATAGCCCAAGCGTGACGGGGCTCCATTCCTTCAAGGCTTCCAAGACATCTCTTGGGACACATTAGCCTGTACCCGGTGGGCCCCCGTGACGCCAGAGCTATGGAAAGTGAGACTGATCTGCAAAGAATGCCAGGGGCCTAGGAAAGGAGGCATCGAGTCTTCTCTTCAACGTCCTCAAGACCTCATTCTTGACTTTGGCTTATGCTTAAGGCAGAAGGACCACGTAGGTCTGATAAGGCCCAAGTCCGGCCTCTTGCTTCCAATCAAGTTGCAAGCTTGAATCAGCATGGCCTCCCCATAGACTTGAATAGATGACAACGTTCTCCTCTCGGGGCTTGTCCCTCTATTCTCGCTTCTTGCCAAGGATTCCTTTCTTACCCCTCGAATCAGCGTCTGTTTTATGTCTTCCAGTTTCTGTGTCCGCTTTGTGTTTCTCAAAGCTGTTTCTCGGTATCCCTCCCTTTAATAGCCTAGCCTAGGCCAATCCTCAGTCTGTAACCGTGCGGCCATCTTGGCGGACATGATCCTCGGGATGTCATAAACAACCTCAAAATTCGAAGTTGTCCTGACAACCTGCGTGCACACAGAGTTTCAGAGCCATCTCAGGCCAGTCTGACTCCTCACCCTTTCCTGGTAGGATAGTTTTCCTTTTTCTCGATTTCTTGTCGGTTTCTGTCTTGCCCCTCGAACTTTGGAAGGCCTGCTACATTCTCTCT
This sequence comes from Equus asinus, assembly GCF_041296235.1. Classification (NCBI taxonomy): domain Eukaryota; kingdom Metazoa; phylum Chordata; class Mammalia; order Perissodactyla; family Equidae; genus Equus; species Equus asinus. Next base: position 41,333,605 of record NC_091816.1, on the reverse strand, counting down.
AGACACTGGTTTCTGTCCTGTAAGATGATCCTGGGTTTCTCCTCTTACATTTTATGTAGATGGCCAAGTGGGTGGACGTTCCCCAGAGAAAGTCCTGGACTCCCTCCCAGGTTGAAGTTGCCCGGGCCATCCTCTGATGCGCAATGATCGTGTCATCTCCTAGCACTCTGCCGATTCCACCTTGGCAGGTCCCATGTTTTCCTTCCTTCTTCCTCTGGGGAAGTGTACCAGAGGCGTTCATGGATTGTAAAAGCCTCACGGTTCTTTTTCTGGTGCATATTGATAAGGTGACCTCACCATTGCTACTTAGTTTATGATCCCTGCCCGCACCGTACCATGAAATCTATATTTCCTAACACTGCTAATGTGATCTGCACCCGTGATGTGAAACAGTGAGGCCTGGGCCGGCCAAGCGGAACGTGGGCACTTACCCGCTCCGCCACAGGGCCGGCCCTGAATTGGACTTTTGGACCAACCTTTTGCCTGAGCTTGGGAACACGTGGGCCTGTTTGGATTATTCGTGAAGGTGATTAGTAGTAACATCCTGGACGGTAACCTTTTCCGTGGGTGCATGGGTTTAGCAGGCAGCATGTTCTGTGGGTAGTATTCCTCTTCATCTATTTGGAATGGTCTACCTTTCTGTAGCATCAGTACGCATTTTGAGGTGACTTTCCAGCCTTGGAAGTTCACCTTCTCTAATCTCTTTCAGCCCCAAAGCTTTATGCCGTCATTCTGGACCCCATTTTGGATTTTTTTTGCTTTTAGGTGAATTTATTGCCGCAACCCTGCATTAGAACATCCTATATCTTTCCGATTTGCATCCTCATCGATGTAGACTTCCGTGTAGCTGACATCATCTTCCCCTGCGTAAGCCTAATAGCAGGCCCTCACCACACACTTGTGCCTCATCATCTGTTTCACCCTCTCACACCTCCCCGCTTTGTCTCTGGGAACCCCCAATCAAATGTCCCGTGCCACCTGTTCCTGACCGCTTGTTTTGGCTTCTCCTACTCTTAAGTGAGGTCCTACGGTACTTGCCTTGCTCCCTGGGGCTTGTTTCACTTCCCTAAAACCCTCACAGCCATTCTGGTGGTCACAAATGGCTGGATTGCATCCTTGGTTCCGGCTGACTGGTATGCCATTGCGTGGCTATAGCCCATCTTCCTTCTGCACTCGTCCCTTGCTGGGCTCCAGGGAGGCTTCCAAGCCTTGGGTCGTGGGAGCGACGCTGTGGTGAACTCAGCGGTGCACATGTCTTTATGCAGGAGTGTTTCCGAGTTCTTTGGATCAACACGCCGCAGAGGAATAGCTGGATCATATGGGACATGGATTCTTCAAGTTCTGAGGCAGTTCCACACCGCTTGGCTTAGTGGCTGCACCGGTCTGCACTCCCACCAACGGTGCAGGAGGCTTCCCTTCTCTCCACCTCCTCTCTGACACTTGTGGCTTCCTGTCTGCTTCCTTATAGCCATTCTGACCACAGTGAGCTGCTGTGCCCTTGCAGTTTGCATTTGCATTGGCCTGAGACTTCATGACGGTGAACAAGTGTTCATGCACCCATTGGCCCTCTTTCCATCTTCTTGGCAGAAATCTCTGTTTCCATCTTCTGCCCAGGTTTTCATTGGCTTGTTGTTTTTTTTTTCTTTTTTCCTGTGGGGACGTGCGAGATGATTGCATCTTTGCGCTTTTCACCCCTTGTCCGATGTGTGGTTTGCAAACATCCTCCCCCAGTCGTTGTGCTATCTTTGCATTCAGTCGATGGTTTCCTTCACTGGGCAGAAGCGTCCGCATTTGACGTGGTCCCGTTGGTTTCTTGTTGACTTGGTTGCCCTGGCCCAGTCGGACTTGCTTCTTCCAAACAGGCGGCTCAGACAGATGGCAAAGAGCACTCTGCCTAGGTCTTCGGCTACAAGGTTCACGGTTTCAAGTCTGCCATTCAAGGCTTTGATCCATTTCAGGTGGTGTGTGTGCCAGGTGTAACATCATGGTGTACTCTCGTTGTGTTCCATGTGGCTGTGCAGGCTTCCCAGCACCGTTTATGGTAGAGGCTCTCCTTTCTCCGCTGTCTCCTCTTGGCTCCCTGGTCGAAAATGGGCTGTCCATGTACGTTTGAGTTGGGCTCTGGGTTCTCGATTCTGTTGCATGGGTCTGTGTGCCTGTTTTGGGGCCCAGACTGTGCCGTCTCGGTACCTAGTGCTTCGTCCTATATGTTGAAATCGGAAAGTGTGCCACGTCCTGCTTTTTTCGTTTTCCTGAGGATTCCTTTGCCTAGTCAGGGTCTCTTGTTGCTGGCTAGAAACTTTAGGATTCCCTCTTCTGTCTCTGTGGGAAACATTGCTGCAACTTTGACTGGGATTGCATGGAATCCAGAGATTCCTTGCTCTGGTAGGGACGTTTCCAGTGTGTTGATGCTTCCACTCCTAGATCCTGGAATCTCCTTCTTTCTCCTTGTGTCTTCTTGAATTTCTTTCCCCCAACGTTGGTTAGTTTTGCATTGCCATGGCTTTCACCTGTTCTGCTAAGTTTCTTCATAGAGATCTCAGCCTTCTCACTGGCATGCAGCTTTTCACTTTTTCTTTTCAGCTTCAGTTTCTCTATGCTTTGCAACTTGGAATCGGTTTTGTTCTGGCAGAAGTGCATCGCTGAGCTCACATCTGCTGGCAATGCTCCTGTCTTTGCTGTGGAAGTCTGGCCCTGTCTAACGTCCCTTCCCGTCTGCCTCTACACTACCTCGGACGCCTGCCCCAGAATGCCTGAAGCAGTGGTGAGCAGGCTCACCCGAGGGTCCACCCGGCCCACCCCGGGCCACCGACCCAGAAGGTGCGGACCTCACCGCTGCGCCACCGGCCGGCCCGTTTCATGTTCCGTTGGCAACCTGCAGTTGAGGGCAATGGGACTTGAATATGCTACTTGAGCCCAACTCTGGCACTGTGTAGATGAGGCCAGGTTGTTTTTCGGGTCCACTGCGATGTCAGAGGATTTGTCAGAATCGTGTCTCTGCTGTCCCGGCAAGCTTCACGGACACACGGTTTCCTGGCCCGCTTGGAGCAGTCTCATAACTCACCCTTCCCTCTTAGCCCAGCCTTGACCTTCGCTGCCGTCTTTTGGCTTGTGAATTTCTCTGCCTTTCAAACGTTCCAGCAGAGTCTGTCGAAAGACGGACATCATCTTTCATTGTGGATCATCCAGGTGTGATTTCTGTTCGAGTTGCATTTTCTGGGACCTTGGTCTCTTTTCCATAGGAGAATCGTCATGGGATTTCTCAGCTATCCCCCTTAGACATGCTTATCAGTCCGTTCCCCTTCCTTCCAAGTGATTCATTTTGCATTTCTGGAATCACCGTATGTTCTCTAGGCCGAGGTGTGAGTGCTTTCGTGACTCTTGGTTGTTGTCTTTGAATTTGCGCCGGTCACTTGAAGGAGTCTTTGCTGTCCTAGCCTGGGTCAAACTAAGCACCGGGAACACGTGGTCATCTGGGTTGGTTTGACATCCTGAGGTCAGAAACTCCAAACTCGAGGTGGTCCTGGCATCCCCCTTCACGGACACAATGTTTCCAGGACAAATTAGACGAGTCTGATGAATCCCTCTCTCCAGGAAAGATATTTTTCTGTCTCCTTTCCGGATTTGGGAAGTTTCGAACTTCACCCCTGATCCTGGAACGTTCCCCCAGGTGCCGTCTAGATACGGGCTTCCTTTATTTCTATAGGCTGTGCCATTTGTTTGCCTTACATCCTCAGCCCTGGCCTGTTTATTTTTCTTGAAACAGAATTGTAATGTTCTCATTTTCAGCCCACTTCCTTACATGTGGTGTCAAAACACATAATCCATAATCCTTCTACGGCAAGAGGTAGGGGGAGAGAATTTCGATGGAGGCAAACTGAGCACACTAGCCTGGGTGGGCAGCCTTCACGAAGGAACGGATCCCTGTGGTAAAGGGTGCTTTTCAGCACCCTTGTAGAGCACTTCCAAACAAAGAGACATAGCCCAAGCGTGACGGGGCTCCATTCCTTCAAGGCTTCCAAGACATCTCTTGGGACACATTAGCCTGTACCCGGTGGGCCCCCGTGACGCCAGAGCTATGGAAAGTGAGACTGATCTGCAAAGAATGCCAGGGGCCTAGGAAAGGAGGCATCGAGTCTTCTCTTCAACGTCCTCAAGACCTCATTCTTCACTTTGGCTTATGCTTAAGGCAGAAGGACCACGTAGGTCTGATAAGGCCCAAGTCCGGCCTCTTGCTTCCAATCAAGTTGCAAGCTTGAATCAGCATGGCCTCCCCATAGACTTGAATAGATGACAACGTTCTCCTCTCGGGGCTTGTCCCTCTATTCTCGCTTCTTGCCAAGGATTCCTTTCTTACCCCTCGAATCAGCGTCTGTTTTATGTCTTCCAGTTTCTGTGTCCGCTTTCTGTTTCTCAAAGCTGTTTCTCGGTATCCCTCCCTTTAATAGCCTAGCCTAGGCCAATCCTCAGTCTGTAACCGTGCGGCCATCTTGGCGGACATGATCCTCGGGATGTCATAAACAACCTCAAAATTCGAAGTTGTCCTGACAACCTGCGTGCACACAGAGTTTCAGAGCCATCTCAGGCCAGTCTGACTCCTCACCCTTTCCTGGTAGGATAGTTTTCCTTTTTCTCGATTTCTTGTCGGTTTCTGTCTTGCCCCTCGAACTTTGGAAGGCCTGCTACATTCTCTCTAGACACTGGTTTCTGTCCTGTAAGATGATCCTGGGTTTCTCCTCTTACATTTTATGTAGATGGCCAAGTGGGTGGACGTTCCCCAGAGAAAGTCCTGGACTCCCTCCCAGGTTGAAGTTGCCCGGGCCATCCTCTGATGCGCAATGATCGTGTCATCTCCTAGCACTCTGCCGATTCCACCTTGGCAGGTCCCATGTTTTCCTTCCTTCTTCCTCTGGGGAAGTGTACCAGAGGCGTTCATGGATTGTAAAAGCCTCACGGTTCTTTTTCTGGTGCATATTGATAAGGTGACCTCACCATTGCTACTTAGTTTATGATCCCTGTCCGCACCGTACCATGAAATCTATATTTCCTAACACTGCTAATGTGATCTGCACCCGTGATGTGAAACAGTGAGGCCTGGGCCGGCCAAGCGGAATGTGGGCACTTACCCGCTCCGCCACAGGGCCGGCCCTGAATTGGACTTTTGGACCAACCTTTTGCCTGAGCTTGGGAACACGTGGGCCTGTTTGGATTATTCGTGAAGGTGATTAGTAGTAACATCCTGGACGGTAACCTTTTCCGTGGGTGCATGGGTTTAGCAGGCAGCATGTTCTGTGGGTAGTATTCCTCTTCATCTATTTGGAATGGTCTACCTTTCTGTAGCATCAGTACGCATTTTGAGGTGACTTTCCAGCCTTGGAAGTTCACCTTCTCTAATCTCTTTCAGCCCCAAAGCTTTATGCCGTCATTCTGGACCCCATTTTGGATTTTTTTTGCTTTTAGGTGAATTTATTGCCGCAACCCTGCATTAGAACATCCTATATCTTTCCGATTTGCATCCTCATCGATGTAGACTTCCGTGTAGCTGACATCATCTTCCCCTGCGTAAGCCTAATAGCAGGCCCTCACCACACACTTGTGCCTCATCATCTGTTTCACCCTCTCACACCTCCCCGCTTTGTCTCTGGGAACCCCCAATCAAATGTCCCGTGCCACCTGTTCCTGACCGCTTGTTTTGGCTTCTCCTACTCTTAAGTGAGGTCCTACGGTACTTGCCTTGCTCCCTGGGGCTTGTTTCACTTCCCTAAAACCCTCACAGCCATTCTGGTGGTCACAAATGGCTGGATTGCATCCTTGGTTCCGGCTGACTGGTATGCCATTGCGTGGCTATAGCCCATCTTCCTTCTGCACTCGTCCCTTGCTGGGCTCCAGGGAGGCTTCCAAGCCTTGGGTCGTGGGAGCGACGCTGTGGTGAACTCAGCGGTGCACATGTCTTTATGCAGGAGTGTTTCCGAGTTCTTTGGATCAACACGCCGCAGAGGAATAGCTGGATCATATGGGACATGGATTCTTCAAGTTCTGAGGCAGTTCCACACCGCTTGGCTTAGTGGCTGCACCGGTCTGCACTCCCACCAACGGTGCAGGAGGCTTCCCTTCTCTCCACCTCCTCTCTGACACTTGTGGCTTCCTGTCTGCTTCCTTATAGCCATTCTGACCACAGTGAGCTGCTGTGCCCTTGCAGTTTGCATTTGCATTGGCCTGAGACTTCATGACGGTGAACAAGTGTTCATGCACCCATTGGCCTTCTTTCCATCTTCTTGGCAGAAATCTCTGTTTCCATCTTCTGCCCAGGTTTTCATTGGCTTGTTGTTTTTTTTTTCTTTTTTCCTGTGGGGACGTGCGAGATGATTGCATCTTTGCGCTTTTCACCCCTTGTCCGATGTGTGGTTTGCAAACATCCTCCCCCAGTCGTTGTGCTATCTTTGCATTCAGTCGATGGTTTCCTTCACTGGGCAGAAGCGTCCGCATTTGACGTGGTCCCGTTGGTTTCTTGTTGACTTGGTTGCCCTGGCCCAGTCGGACTTGCTTCTTCCAAACAGGCGGCTCAGACAGATGGCAAAGAGCACTCTGCCTAGGTCTTCGGCTACAAGGTTCACGGTTTCAAGTCTGCCATTCAAGGCTTTGATCCATTTCAGGTGGTGTGTGTGCCAGGTGTAACATCATGGTGTACTCTCGTTGTGTTCCATGTGGCTGTGCAGGCTTCCCAGCACCGTTTATGGTAGAGGCTCTCCTTTCTCCGCTGTCTCCTCTTGGCTCCCTGGTCGAAAATGGGCTGTCCATGTAGGTTTGAGTTGGGCTCTGGGTTCTCGATTCTGTTGCATGGGTCTGTGTGCCTGTTTTGGGGCCCAGACTGTGCCGTCTCGGTACCTAGTGCTTCGTCCTATATGTTGAAATCGGAAAGTGTGCCACGTCCTGCTTTTTTCGTTTTCCTGAGGATTCCTTTGCCTAGTCAGGGTCTCTTGTTGCTGGCTAGAAACTTTAGGATTCCCTCTTCTGTCTCTGTGGGAAACATTGCTGCAACTTTGACTGGGATTGCATGGAATCCAGAGATTCCTTGCTCTGGTAGGGACGTTTCCAGTGTGTTGATGCTTCCACTCCTAGATCCTGGAATCTCCTTCTTTCTCCTTGTGTCTTCTTGAATTTCTTTCCCCCAACGTTGGTTAGTTTTGCATTGCCATGGCTTTCACCTGTTCTGCTAAGTTTCTTCATAGAGATCTCAGCCTTCTCACTGGCATGCAGTTTTTCACTTTTTCTTTTCAGCTTCAGTTTCTCTATGCTTTGCAACTTGGAATCGGTTTTGTTCTGGCAGAAGTGCATCGCTGAGCTCACATCTGCTGGCAATGCTCCTGTCTTTGCTGTGGAAGTCTGGCCCTGTCTAACGTCCCTTCCCGTCTGCCTCTACACTACCTCGGACGCCTGCCCCAGAATGCCTGAAGCAGTGGTGAGCAGGCTCACCCGAGGGTCCACCCGGCCCACCCCGGGCCACCGACCCAGAAGGTGCGGACCTCACCGCTGCGCCACCGGCCGGCCCGTTTCATGTTCCGTTGGCAACCTGCAGTTGAGGGCAATGGGACTTGAATATGCTACTTGAGCCCAACTCTGGCACTGTGTAGATGAGGCCAGGTTGTTTTTCGGGTCCACTGCGATGTCAGAGGATTTGTCAGAATCGTGTCTCTGCTGTCCCGGCAAGCTTCACGGACACACGGTTTCCTGGCCCGCTTGGAGCAGTCTCATAACTCACCCTTCCCTCTTAGCCCAGCCTTGACCTTCGCTGCCGTCTTTTGGCTTGTGAATTTCTCTGCCTTTCAAACGTTCCAGCAGAGTCTGTCGAAAGACGGACATCATCTTTCATTGTGGATCATCCAGGTGTGATTTCTGTTCGAGTTGCATTTTCTGGGACCTTGGTCTCTTTTCCATAGGAGAATCGTCATGGTATTTCTCAGCGATCCCCCTTAGACATGCTTATCAGTCCGTTCCCCTTCCTTCCAAGTGATTCATTTTGCATTTCTGGAATCACCGTATGTTCTCTAGGACGAGGTGTGAGTGCTTTCGTGACTCTTGGTTGTTGTCTTTGAATTTGCACCGGTCACTTGAAGGAGTCTTTGCTGTCCTAGTCTGGGTCAAACTAAGCACCGGGAACACGTGGTCATCTGGGTTGGTTTGACATCCTGAGGTCAGAAACTCCAAACTCGAGGTGGTCCTGGCATCCCCCTTCACGGACACAATGTTTCCAGGACAAATTAGACGAGTCTGATGAATCCCTCTCTCCAGGAAAGATATTTTTCTGTCTCCTTTCCGGATTTGGGAAGTTTCGAACTTCACCCCTGATCCTGGAACGTTCCCCCAGGTGCCGTCTAGATACGGGCTTCCTTTATTTCTATAGGCTGTGCCATTTGTTTGCCTTACATCCTCAGCCCTGGCCTGTTTATTTTTCTTGAAACAGAATTGTAATGTTCTCATTTTCAGCCCACTTCCTTACATGTGGTGTCAAAACACATAATCCATAATCCTTCTACGGCAAGAGGTAGGGGGAGAGAATTTCGATGGAGGCAAACTGAGCACACTAGCCTGGGTGGGCAGCCTTCACGAAGGAACGGATCCCTGTGGTAAAGGGTGCTTTTCAGCACCCTTGTAGAGCACTTCCAAACAAAGAGACATAGCCCAAGCGTGACGGGGCTCCATTCCTTCAAGGCTTCCAAGACATCTCTTGGGACACATTAGCCTGTACCCGGTGGGCCCCCGTGACGCCAGAGCTATGGAAAGTGAGACTGATCTGCAAAGAATGCCAGGGGCCTAGGAAAGGAGGCATCGAGTCTTCTCTTCAACGTCCTCAAGACCTCATTCTTGACTTTGGCTTATGCTTAAGGCAGAAGGACCACGTAGGTCTGATAAGGCCCAAGTCCGGCCTCTTGCTTCCAATCAAGTTGCAAGCTTGAATCAGCATGGCCTCCCCATAGACTTGAATAGATGACAACGTTCTCCTCTCGGGGCTTGTCCCTCTATTCTCGCTTCTTGCCAAGGATTCCTTTCTTACCCCTCGAATCAGCGTCTGTTTTATGTCTTCCAGTTTCTGTGTCCGCTTTCTGTTTCTCAAAGCTGTTTCTCGGTATCCCTCCCTTTAATAGCCTAGCCTAGGCCAATCCTCAGTCTGTAACCGTGCGGCCATCTTGGCGGACATGATCCTCGGGATGTCATAAACAACCTCAAAATTCGAAGTTGTCCTGACAACCTGCGTGCACACAGAGTTTCAGAGCCATCTCAGGCCAGTCTGACTCCTCACCCTTTCCTGGTAGGATAGTTTTCCTTTTTCTCGATTTCTTGTCGGTTTCTGTCTTGCCCCTCGAACTTTGGAAGGCCTGCTACATTCTCTCTAGACACTGGTTTCTGTCCTGTAAGATGATCCTGGGTTTCTCCTCTTACATTTTATGTAGATGGCCAAGTGGGTGGACGTTCCCCAGAGAAAGTCCTGGACTCCCTCCCAGGTTGAAGTTGCCCGGGCCATCCTCTGATGCGCAATGATCGTGTCATCTCCTAGCACTCTGCCGATTCCACCTTGGCAGGTCCCATGTTTTCCTTCCTTCTTCCTCTGGGGAAGTGTACCAGAGGCGTTCATGGATTGTAAAAGCCTCACGGTTCTTTTTCTGGTGCATATTGATAAGGTGACCTCACCATTGCTACTTAGTTTATGATCCCTGTCCGCACCGTACCATGAAATCTATATTTCCTAACACTGCTAATGTGATCTGCACCCGTGATGTGAAACAGTGAGGCCTGGGCCGGCCAAGCGGAACGTGGGCACTTACCCGCTCCGCCACAGGGCCGGCCCTGAATTGGACTTTTGGACCAACCTTTTGCCTGAGCTTGGGAACACGTGGGCCTGTTTGGATTATTCGTGAAGGTGATTAGTAGTAACATCCTGGACGGTAACCTTTTCCGTGGGTGCATGGGTTTAGCAGGCAGCATGTTCTGTGGGTAGTATTCCTCTTCATCTATTTGGAATGGTCTACCTTTCTGTAGCATCAGTACGCATTTTGAGGTGACTTTCCAGCCTTGGAAGTTCACCTTCTCTAATCTCTTTCAGCCCCAAAGCTTTATGCCGTCATTCTGGACCCCATTTTGGATTTTTTTTGCTTTTAGGTGAATTTATTGCCGCAACCCTGCATTAGAACATCCTATATCTTTCCGATTTGCATCCTCATCGATGTAGACTTCCGTGTAGCTGACATCATCTTCCCCTGCGTAAGCCTAATAGCAGGCCCTCACCACACACTTGTGCCTCATCATCTGTTTCACCCTCTCACACCTCCCCGCTTTGTCTCTGGGAACCCCCAATCAAATGTCCCGTGCCACCTGTTCCTGACCGCTTGTTTTGGCTTCTCCTACTCTTAAGTGAGGTCCTACGGTACTTGCCTTGCTCCCTGGGGCTTGTTTCACTTCCCTAAAACCCTCACAGCCATTCTGGTGGTCACAAATGGCTGGATTGCATCCTTGGTTCCGGCTGACTGGTATGCCATTGCGTGGCTATAGCCCATCTTCCTTCTGCACTCGTCCCTTGCTGGGCTCCAGGGAGGCTTCCAAGCCTTGGGTCGTGGGAGCGACGCTGTGGTGAACTCAGCGGTGCACATGTCTTTATGCAGGAGTGTTTCCGAGTTCTTTGGATCAACACGCCGCAGAGGAATAGCTGGATCATATGGGACATGGATTCTTCAAGTTCTGAGGCAGTTCCACACCGCTTGGCTTAGTGGCTGCACCGGTCTGCACTCCCACCAACGGTGCAGGAGGCTTCCCTTCTCTCCACCTCCTCTCTGACACTTGTGGCTTCCTGTCTGCTTCCTTATAGCCATTCTGACCACAGTGAGCTGCTGTGCCCTTGCAGTTTGCATTTGCAGTGGCCTGAGACTTCATGACGGTGAACAAGTGTTCATGCACCCATTGGCCCTCTTTCGATCTTCTTGGCAGAAATCTCTGTTTCCATCTTCTGCCCAGGTTTTCATTGGCTTGTTGTTTTTTTTTTTTTTTTCCTGTGGGGACGTGCGAGTTGATTGCATCTTTGCGCTTTTCACCCCTTGTCCGATGTGTGGTTTGCAAACATCCTCCCCCAGTCGTTGTGCTATCTTTGCATTCAGTCGATGGTTTCCTTCACTGGGCAGAAGCGTCCGCATTTGACGTGGTCCCGTTGGTTTCTTGTTGACTTGGTTGCCCTGGCCCAGTCGGACTTGCTTCTTCCAAACAGGCGGCTCAGACAGATGGCAAAGAGCACTCTGCCTAGGTCTTCTGCTACAAGGTTCACGGTTTCAAGTCTGCCATTCAAGGCTTTGATCCATTTCAGGTGGTGTGTGTGCCAGGTGTAACATCATGGTGTACTCTCGTTGTGTTCCATGTGGCTGTGCAGGCTTCCCAGCACCGTTTATGGTAGAGGCTCTCCTTTCTCCGCTGTCTCCTCTTGGCTCCCTGGTCGAAAATGGGCTGTCCATGTAGGTTTGAGTTGGGCTCTGGGTTCTCGATTCTGTTGCATGGGTCTGTGTGCCTGTTTTGGGGCCCAGACTGTGCCGTCTCGGTACCTAGTGCTTCGTCCTATATGTTGAAATCGGAAAGTGTGCCACGTCCTGCTTTTTTCGTTTTCCTGAGGATTCCTTTGCCTAGTCAGGGTCTCTTGTTGCTGGCTAGAAACTTTAGGATTCCCTCTTCTGTCTCTGTGGGAAACATTGCTGCAACTTTGACTGGGATTGCATGGAATCCAGAGATTCCTTGCTCTGGTAGGGACGTTTCCAGTGTGTTGATGCTTCCACTCCTAGATCCTGGAATCTCCTTCTTTCTCCTTGTGTCTTCTTGAATTTCTTTCCCCCAACGTTGGTTAGTTTTGCATTGCCATGGCTTTCACCTGTTCTGCTAAGTTTCTTCATAGAGATCTCAGCCTTCTCACTGGCATGCAGTTTTTCACTTTTTCTTTTCAGCTTCAGTTTCTCTATGCTTTGCAACTTGGAATCGGTTTTGTTCTGGCAGAAGTGCATCGCTGAGCTCACATCTGCTGGCAATGCTCCTGTCTTTGCTGTGGAAGTCTGGCCCTGTCTAACGTCCCTTCCCGTCTGCCTCTACACTACCTCGGACGCCTGCCCCAGAATGCCTGAAGCAGTGGTGAGCAGGCTCACCCGAGGGTCCACCCGGCCCACCCCGGGCCACCGACCCAGAAGGTGCGGACCTCACCGCTGCGCCACCGGCTGGCCCGTTTCATGTTCCGTTGGCAACCTGCAGTTGAGGGCAATGGGACTTGAATATGCTACTTGAGCCCAACTCTGGCACTGTGTAGATGAGGCCAGGTTGTTTTTCGGGTCCACTGCGATGTCAGAGGATTTGTCAGAATCGTGTCTCTGCTGTCCCGGCAAGCTTCACGGACACACGGTTTCCTGGCCCGCTTGGAGCAGTCTCATAACTCACCCTTCCCTCTTAGCCCAGCCTTGACCTTCGCTGCCGTCTTTTGGCTTGTGAATTTCTCTGCCTTTCAAACGTTCCAGCAGAGTCTGTCGAAAGACGGACATCATCTTTCATTGTGGATCATCCAGGTGTGATTTCTGTTCGAGTTGCATTTTCTGGGACCTTGGTCTCTTTTCCATAGGAGAATCGTCATGGTATTTCTCAGCGATCCCCCTTAGACATGCTTATCAGTCCGTTCCCCTTCCTTCCAAGTGATTCATTTTGCATTTCTGGAATCACCGTATGTTCTCTAGGACGAGGTGTGAGTGCTTTCGTGACTCTTGGTTGTTGTCTTTGAATTTGCACCGGTCACTTGAAGGAGTCTTTGCTGTCCTAGCCTGGGTCAAACTAAGCACCGGGAACACGTGGTCATCTGGGTTGGTTTGACATCCTGAGGTCAGAAACTCCAAACTCGAGGTGGTCCTGGCATCCCCCTTCACGGACACAATGTTTCCAGGACAAATTAGACGAGTCTGATGAATCCCTCTCTCCAGGAAAGATATTTTTCTGTCTCCTTTCCGGATTTGGGAAGTTTCGAACTTCACCCCTGATCCTGGAACGTTCCCCCAGGTGCCGTCTAGATACGGGCTTCCTTTATTTCTATAGGCTGTGCCATTTGTTTGCCTTACATCCTCAGCCCTGGCCTGTTTATTTTTCTTGAAACAGAATTGTAATGTTCTCATTTTCAGCCCACTTCCTTACATGTGGTGTCAAAACACATAATCCATAATCCTTCTACGGCAAGAGGTAGGGGGAGAGAATTTCGATGGAGGCAAACTGAGCACACTAGCCTGGGTGGGCAGCCTTCACGAAGGAACGGATCCCTGTGGTAAAGGGTGCTTTTCAGCACCCTTGTAGAGCACTTCCAAACAAAGAGACATAGCCCAAGCGTGACGGGGCTCCATTCCTTCAAGGCTTCCAAGACATCTCTTGGGACACATTAGCCTGTACCCGGTGGGCCCCCGTGACGCCAGAGCTATGGAAAGTGAGACTGATCTGCAAAGAATGCCAGGGGCCTAGGAAAGGAGGCATCGAGTCTTCTCTTCAACGTCCTCAAGACCTCATTCTTGACTTTGGCTTATGCTTAAGGCAGAAGGACCACGTAGGTCTGATAAGGCCCAAGTCCGGCCTCTTGCTTCCAATCAAGTTGCAAGCTTGAATCAGCATGGCCTCCCCATAGACTTGAATAGATGACAACGTTCTCCTCTCGGGGCTTGTCCCTCTATTCTCGCTTCTTGCCAAGGATTCCTTTCTTACCCCTCGAATCAGCGTCTGTTTTATGTCTTCCAGTTTCTGTGTCCGCTTTCTGTTTCTCAAAGCTGTTTCTCGGTATCCCTCCCTTTAATAGCCTAGCCTAGGCCAATCCTCAGTCTGTAACCGTGCGGCCATCTTGGCGGACATGATCCTCGGGATGTCATAAACAACCTCAAAATTCGAAGTTGTCCTGACAACCTGCGTGCACACAGAGTTTCAGAGCCATCTCAGGCCAGTCTGACTCCTCACCCTTTCCTGGTAGGATAGTTTTCCTTTTTCTCGATTTCTTGTCGGTTTCTGTCTTGCCCCTCGATCTTTGGAAGGCCTGCTACATTCTCTCTAGACACTGGTTTCTGTCCTGTAAGATGATCCTGGGTTTCTCCTCTTACATTTTATGTAGATGGCCAAGTGGGTGGACGTTCCCCAGAGAAAGTCCTGGACTCCCTCCCAGGTTGAAGTTGCCCGGGCCATCCTCTGATGCGCAATGATCGTGTCATCTCCTAGCACTCTGCCGATTCCACCTTGGCAGGTCCCATGTTTTCCTTCCTTCTTCCTCTGGGGAAGTGTACCAGAGGCGTTCATGGATTGTAAAAGCCTCACGGTTCTTTTTCTGGTGCATATTGATAAGGTGACCTCACCATTGCTACTTAGTTTATGATCCCTGTCCGCACCGTACCATGAAATCTATATTTCCTAACACTGCTAATGTGATCTGCACCCGTGATGTGAAACAGTGAGGCCTGGGCCGGCCAAGCGGAATGTGGGCACTTACCCGCTCCGCCACAGGGCCGGCCCTGAATTGGACTTTTGGACCAACCTTTTGCCTGAGCTTGGGAACACGTGGGCCTGTTTGGATTATTCGTGAAGGTGATTAGTAGTAACATCCTGGACGGTAACCTTTTCCGTGGGTGCATGGGTTTAGCAGGCAGCATGTTCTGTGGGTAGTATTCCTCTTCATCTATTTGGAATGGTCTACCTTTCTGTAGCATCAGTACGCATTTTGAGGTGACTTTCCAGCCTTGGAAGTTCACCTTCTCTAATCTCTTTCAGCCCCAAAGCTTTATGCCGTCATTCTGGACCCCATTTTGGATTTTTTTTGCTTTTAGGTGAATTTATTGCCGCAACCCTGCATTAGAACATCCTATATCTTTCCGATTTGCATCCTCATCGATGTAGACTTCCGTGTAGCTGACATCATCTTCCCCTGCGTAAGCCTAATAGCAGGCCCTCACCACACACTTGTGCCTCATCATCTGTTTCACCCTCTCACACCTCCCCGCTTTGTCTCTGGGAACCCCCAATCAAATGTCCCGTGCCACCTGTTCCTGACCGCTTGTTTTGGCTTCTCCTACTCTTAAGTGAGGTCCTACGGTACTTGCCTTGCTCCCTGGGGCTTGTTTCACTTCCCTAAAACCCTCACAGCCATTCTGGTGGTCACAAATGGCTGGATTGCATCCTTGGTTCCGGCTGACTGGTATGCCATTGCGTGGCTATAGCCCATCTTCCTTCTGCACTCGTCCCTTGCTGGGCTCCAGGGAGGCTTCCAAGCCTTGGGTCGTGGGAGCGACGCTGTGGTGAACTCAGCGGTGCACATGTCTTTATGCAGGAGTGTTTCCGAGTTCTTTGGATCAACACGCCGCAGAGGAATAGCTGGATCATATCGGACATGGATTCTTCAAGTTCTGAGGCAGTTCCACACCGCTTGGCGTAGTGGCTGCACCGGTCTGCACTCCCACCAACGGTGCAGGAGGCTTCCCTTCTCTCCACCTCCTCTCTGACACTTGTGGCTTCCTGTCTGCTTCCTTATAGCCATTCTGACCACAGTGAGCTGCTGTGCCCTTGCAGTTTGCATTTGCATTGGCCTGAGACTTCATGACGGTGAACAAGTGTTCATGCACCCGTTGGCCCTCTTTCCATCTTCTTGGCAGAAATCTCTGTTTCCATCTTCTGCCCAGGTTTTCATTGGCTTGTTGTTTTTTTTTTTTTTTTTTCCTGTGGGGACGTGCGAGTTGATTGCATCTTTGCGCTTTTCACCCCTTGTCCGATGTGTGGTTTGCAAACATCCTCCCCCAGTCGTTGTGCTATCTTTGCATTCAGTCGATGGTTTCCTTCACTGGGCAGAAGCGTCCGCATTTGACGTGGTCCCGTTGGTTTCTTGTTGACTTGGTTGCCCTGGCCCAGTCGGACTTGCTTCTTCCAAACAGGCGGCTCAGACAGATGGCAAAGAGCACTCTGCCTAGGTCTTCTGCTACAAGGTTCACGGTTTCAAGTCTGCCATTCAAGGCTTTGATCCATTTCAGGTGGTGTGTGTGCCAGGTGTAACATCATGGTGTACTCTCGTTGTGTTCCATGTGGCTGTGCAGGCTTCCCAGCACCGTTTATGGTAGAGGCTCTCCTTTCTCCGCTGTCTCCTCTTGGCTCCCTGGTCGAAAATGGGCTGTCCATGTAGGTTTGAGTTGGGCTCTGGGTTCTCGATTCTGTTGCATGGGTCTGTGTGCCTGTTTTGGGGCCCAGACTGTGCCGTCTCGGTACCTAGTGCTTCGTCCTATATGTTGAAATCGGAAAGTGTGCCACGTCCTGCTTTTTTCGTTTTCCTGAGGATTCCTTTGCCTAGTCAGGGTCTCTTGTTGCTGGCTAGAAACTTTAGGATTCCCTCTTCTGTCTCTGTGGGAAACATTGCTGCAACTTTGACTGGGATTGCATGGAATCCAGAGATTCCTTGCTCTGGTAGGGACGTTTCCAGTGTGTTGATGCTTCCACTCCTAGATCCTGGAATCTGCTTCTTTCTCCTTGTGTCTTCTTGAATTTCTTTCCCCCAACGTTGGTTAGTTTTGCATTGCCATGGCTTTCACCTGTTCTGCTAAGTTTCTTCATAGAGATCTCAGCCTTCTCACTGGCATGCAGTTTTTCACTTTTTCTTTTCAGCTTCAGTTTCTCTATGCTTTGCAACTTGGAATCGGTTTTGTTCTGGCAGAAGTGCATCGCTGAGCTCACATCTGCTGGCAATGCTCCTGTCTTTGCTGTGGAAGTCTG
Source organism: Equus asinus (assembly GCF_041296235.1). Classification (NCBI taxonomy): domain Eukaryota; kingdom Metazoa; phylum Chordata; class Mammalia; order Perissodactyla; family Equidae; genus Equus; species Equus asinus. The sequence goes on along the minus strand of NC_091816.1, from coordinate 41,316,829 downwards.
GCCCTGTCTAACGTCCCTTCCCGTCTGCCTCTACACTACCTCGGACGCCTGCCCCAGAATGCCTGAAGCAGTGGTGAGCAGGCTCACCCGAGGGTCCACCCGGCCCACCCCGGGCCACCGACCCAGAAGGTGCGGACCTCACCGCTGCGCCACCGGCCGGCCCGTTTCATGTTCCGTTGGCAACCTGCAGTTGAGGGCAATGGGACTTGAATATGCTACTTGAGCCCAACTCTGGCACTGTGTAGATGAGGCCAGGTTGTTTTTCGGGTCCACTGCGATGTCAGAGGATTTGTCAGAATCGTGTCTCTGCTGTCCCGGCAAGCTTCACGGACACACGGTTTCCTGGCCCGCTTGGAGCAGTCTCATAACTCACCCTTCCCTCTTAGCCCAGCCTTGACCTTCGCTGCCGTCTTTTGGCTTGTGAATTTCTCTGCCTTTCAAACGTTCCAGCAGAGTCTGTCGAAAGACGGACATCATCTTTCATTGTGGATCATCCAGGTGTGATTTCTGTTCGAGTTGCATTTTCTGGGACCTTGGTCTCTTTTCCATAGGAGAATCGTCATGGTATTTCTCAGCTATCCCCCTTAGACATGCTTATCAGTCCGTTCCCCTTCCTTCCAAGTGATTCATTTTGCATTTCTGGAATCACCGTATGTTCTCTAGGCCGAGGTGTGAGTGCTTTCGTGACTCTTGGTTGTTGTCTTTGAATTTGCACCGGTCACTTGAAGGAGTCTTTGCTGTCCTAGCCTGGGTCAAACTAAGCACCGGGAACACGTGGTCATCTGGGTTGGTTTGACATCCTGAGGTCAGAAACTCCAAACTCGAGGTGGTCCTGGCATCCCCCTTCACGGACACAATGTTTCCAGGACAAATTAGACGAGTCTGATGAATCCCTCTCTCCAGGAAAGATATTTTTCTGTCTCCTTTCCGGATTTGGGAAGTTTCGAACTTCACCCCTGATCCTGGAACGTTCCCCCAGGTGCCGTCTAGATACGGGCTTCCTTTATTTCTATAGGCTGTGCCATTTGTTTGCCTTACATCCTCAGCCCTGGCCTGTTTATTTTTCTTGAAACAGAATTGTAATGTTCTCATTTTCAGCCCACTTCCTTACATGTGGTGTCAAAACACATAATCCATAATCCTTCTACGGCAAGAGGTAGGGGGAGAGAATTTCGATGGAGGCAAACTGAGCACACTAGCCTGGGTGGGCAGCCTTCACGAAGGAACGGATCCCTGTGGTAAAGGGTGCTTTTCAGCACCCTTGTAGAGCACTTCCAAACAAAGAGACATAGCCCAAGCGTGACGGGGCTCCATTCCTTCAAGGCTTCCAAGACATCTCTTGGGACACATTAGCCTGTACCCGGTGGGCCCCCGTGACGCCAGAGCTATGGAAAGTGAGACTGATCTGCAAAGAATGCCAGGGGCCTAGGAAAGGAGGCATCGAGTCTTCTCTTCAACGTCCTCAAGACCTCATTCTTGACTTTGGCTTATGCTTAAGGCAGAAGGACCACGTAGGTCTGATAAGGCCCAAGTCCGGCCTCTTGCTTCCAATCAAGTTGCAAGCTTGAATCAGCATGGCCTCCCCATAGACTTGAATAGATGACAACGTTCTCCTCTCGGGGCTTGTCCCTCTATTCTCGCTTCTTGCCAAGGATTCCTTTCTTACCCCTCGAATCAGCGTCTGTTTTATGTCTTCCAGTTTCTGTGTCCGCTTTGTGTTTCTCAAAGCTGTTTCTCGGTATCCCTCCCTTTAATAGCCTAGCCTAGGCCAATCCTCAGTCTGTAACCGTGCGGCCATCTTGGCGGACATGATCCTCGGGATGTCATAAACAACCTCAAAATTCGAAGTTGTCCTGACAACCTGCGTGCACACAGAGTTTCAGAGCCATCTCAGGCCAGTCTGACTCCTCACCCTTTCCTGGTAGGATAGTTTTCCTTTTTCTCGATTTCTTGTCGGTTTCTGTCTTGCCCCTCGAACTTTGGAAGGCCTGCTACATTCTCTCTAGACACTGGTTTCTGTCCTGTAAGATGATCCTGGGTTTCTCCTCTTACATTTTATGTAGATGGCCAAGTGGGTGGACGTTCCCCAGAGAAAGTCCTGGACTCCCTCCCAGGTTGAAGTTGCCCGGGCCATCCTCTGATGCGCAATGATCGTGTCATCTCCTAGCACTCTGCCGATTCCACCTTGGCAGGTCCCATGTTTTCCTTCCTTCTTCCTCTGGGGAAGTGTACCAGAGGCGTTCATGGATTGTAAAAGCCTCACGGTTCTTTTTCTGGTGCATATTGATAAGGTGACCTCACCATTGCTACTTAGTTTATGATCCCTGTCCGCACCGTACCATGAAATCTATATTTCCTAACACTGCTAATGTGATCTGCACCCGTGATGTGAAACAGTGAGGCCTGGGCCAGCCAAGCGGAACGTGGGCACTTACCCGCTCCGCCACAGGGCCGGCCCTGAATTGGACTTTTGGACCAACCTTTTGCCTGAGCTTGGGAACACGTGGGCCTGTTTGGATTATTCGTGAAGGTGATTAGTAGTAACATCCTGGACGGTAACCTTTTCCGTGGGTGCATGGGTTTAGCAGGCAGCATGTTCTGTGGGTAGTATTCCTCTTCATCTATTTGGAATGGTCTACCTTTCTGTAGCATCAGTATGCATTTTGAGGTGACTTTCCAGCCTTGGAAGTTCACCTTCTCTAATCTCTTTCAGCCCCAAAGCTTTATGCCGTCATTCTGGACCCCATTTTGGATTTTTTTTGCTTTTAGGTGAATTTATTGCCGCAACCCTGCATTAGAACATCCTATATCTTTCCGATTTGCATCCTCATCGATGTAGACTTCCGTGTAGCTGACATCATCTTCCCCTGCGTAAGCCTAATAGCAGGCCCTCACCACACACTTGTGCCTCATCATCTGTTTCACCCTCTCACACCTCCCCGCTTTGTCTCTGGGAACCCCCAATCAAATGTCCCGTGCCACCTGTTCCTGACCGCTTGTTTTGGCTTCTCCTACTCTTAAGTGAGGTCCTACGGTACTTGCCTTGCTCCCTGGGGCTTGTTTCACTTCCCTAAAACCCTCACAGCCATTCTGGTGGTCACAAATGGCTGGATTGCATCCTTGGTTCCGGCTGACTGGTATGCCATTGCGTGGCTATAGCCCATCTTCCTTCTGCACTCGTCCCTTGCTGGGCTCCAGGGAGGCTTCCAAGTCTTGGGTCGTGGGAGCGACGCTGTGGTGAACTCAGCGGTGCACATGTCTTTATGCAGGAGTGTTTCCGAGTTCTTTGGATCAACACGCCGCAGAGGAATAGCTGGATCATATGGGACATGGATTCTTCAAGTTCTGAGGCAGTTCCACACCGCTTGGCGTAGTGGCTGCACCGGTCTGCACTCCCACCAACGGTGCAGGAGGCTTCCCTTCTCTCCACCTCCTCTCTGACACTTGTGGCTTCCTGTCTGCTTCCTTATAGCCATTCTGACCACAGTGAGCTGCTGTGCCCTTGCAGTTTGCATTTGCAGTGGCCTGAGACTTCATGACGGTGAACAAGTGTTCATGCACCCATTGGCCCTCTTTCCATCTTCTTGGCAGAAATCTCTGTTTCCATCTTCTGCCCAGGTTTTCATTGGCTTGTTGTTGTTTTTTTTTTTTTTCCTGTAGGGACGTGCGAGTTGATTGCATCTTTGCGCTTTTCACCCCTTGTCCGATGTGTGGTTTGCAAACATCCTCCCCCAGTCGTTGTGCTATCTTTGCATTCAGTCGATGGTTTCCTTCACTGGGCAGAAGCGTCCGCATTTGACGTGGTCCCGTTGGTTTCTTGTTGACTTGGTTGCCCTGGCCCAGTCGGACTTGCTTCTTCCAAACAGGCGGCTCAGACAGATGGCAAAGAGCACTCTGCCTAGGTCTTCTGCTACAAGGTTCACGGTTTCAAGTCTGCCATTCAAGGCTTTGATCCATTTCAGGTGGTGTGTGTGCCAGGTGTAACATCATGGTGTACTCTCGTTGTGTTCCATGTGGCTGTGCAGGCTTCCCAGCACCGTTTATGGTAGAGGCTCTCCTTTCTCCGCTGTCTCCTCTTGGCTCCCTGGTCGAAAATGGGCTGTCCATGTAGGTTTGAGTTGGGCTCTGGGTTCTCGATTCTGTTGCATGGGTCTGTGTGCCTGTTTTGGGGCCCAGACTGTGCCGTCTCGGTACCTAGTGCTTCGTCCTATATGTTGAAATCGGAAAGTGTGCCACGTCCTGCTTTTTTCGTTTTCCTGAGGATTCCTTTGCCTAGTCAGGGTCTCTTGTTGCTGGCTAGAAACTTTAGGATTCCCTCTTCTGTCTCTGTGGGAAACATTGCTGCAACTTTGACTGGGATTGCATGGAATCCAGAGATTCCTTGCTCTGGTAGGGACGTTTCCAGTGTGTTGATGCTTCCACTCCTACATCCTGGAATCTCCTTCTTTCTCCTTGTGTCTTCTTGAATTTCTTTCCCCCAACGTTGGTTAGTTTTGCATTGCCATGGCTTTCACCTGTTCTGCTAAGTTTCTTCATAGAGATCTCAGCCTTCTCACTGGCATGCAGTTTTTCACTTTTTCTTTTCAGCTTCAGTTTCTCTATGCTTTGCAACTTGGAATCGGTTTTGTTCTGGCAGAAGTGCATCGCTGAGCTCACATCTGCTGGCAATGCTCCTGTCTTTGCTGTGGAAGTCTGGCCCTGTCTAACGTCCCTTCCCGTCTGCCTCTACACTACCTCGGACGCCTGCCCCAGAATGCCTGAAGCAGTGGTGAGCAGGCTCACCCGAGGGTCCACCCGGCCCACCCCGGGCCACCGACCCAGAAGGTGCGGACCTCACCGCTGCGCCACCGGCCGGCCCGTTTCATGTTCCGTTGGCAACCTGCAGTTGAGGGCAATGGGACTTGAATATGCTACTTGAGCCCAACTCTGGCACTGTGTAGATGAGGCCAGGTTGTTTTTCGGGTCCACTGCGATGTCAGAGGATTTGTCAGAATCGTGTCTCTGCTGTCCCGGCAAGCTTCACGGACACACGGTTTCCTGGCCCGCTTGGAGCAGTCTCATAACTCACCCTTCCCTCTTAGCCCAGCCTTGACCTTCGCTGCCGTCTTTTGGCTTGTGAATTTCTCTGCCTTTCAAACGTTCCAGCAGAGTCTGTCGAAAGACGGACATCATCTTTCATTGTGGATCATCCAGGTGTGATTTCTGTTCGAGTTGCATTTTCTGGGACCTTGGTCTCTTTTCCATAGGAGAATCGTCATGGTATTTCTCAGCGATCCCCCTTAGACATGCTTATCAGTCCGTTCCCCTTCCTTCCAAGTGATTCATTTTGCATTTCTGGAATCACCGTATGTTCTCTAGGACGAGGTGTGAGTGCTTTCGTGACTCTTGGTTGTTGTCTTTGAATTTGCACCGGTCACTTGAAGGAGTCTTTGCTGTCCTAGCCTGGGTCAAACTAAGCACCGGGAACACGTGGTCATCTGGGTTGGTTTGACATCCTGAGGTCAGAAACTCCAAACTCGAGGTGGTCCTGGCATCCCCCTTCACGGACACAATGTTTCCAGGACAAATTAGACGAGTCTGATGAATCCCTCTCTCCAGGAAAGATATTTTTCTGTCTCCTTTCCGGATTTGGGAAGTTTCGAACTTCACCCCTGATCCTGGAACGTTCCCCCAGGTGCCGTCTAGATACGGGCTTCCTTTATTTCTATAGGCTGTGCCATTTGTTTGCCTTACATCCTCAGCCCTGGCCTGTTTATTTTTCTTGAAACAGAATTGTAATGTTCTCATTTTCAGCCCACTTCCTTACATGTGGTGTCAAAACACATAATCCATAATCCTTCTACGGCAAGAGGTAGGGGGAGAGAATTTCGATGGAGGCAAACTGAGCACACTAGCCTGGGTGGGCAGCCTTCACGAAGGAACGGATCCCTGTGGTAAAGGGTGCTTTTCAGCACCCTTGTAGAGCACTTCCAAACAAAGAGACATAGCCCAAGCGTGACGGGGCTCCATTCCTTCAAGGCTTCCAAGACATCTCTTGGGACACATTAGCCTGTACCCGGTGGGCCCCCGTGACGCCAGAGCTATGGAAAGTGAGACTGATCTGCAAAGAATGCCAGGGGCCTAGGAAAGGAGGCATCGAGTCTTCTCTTCAACGTCCTCAAGACCTCATTCTTGACTTTGGCTTATGCTTAAGGCAGAAGGACCACGTAGGTCTGATAAGGCCCAAGTCCGGCCTCTTGCTTCCAATCAAGTTGCAAGCTTGAATCAGCATGGCCTCCCCATAGACTTGAATAGATGACAACGTTCTCCTCTCGGGGCTTGTCCCTCTATTCTCGCTTCTTGCCAAGGATTCCTTTCTTACCCCTCGAATCAGCGTCTGTTTTATGTCTTCCAGTTTCTGTGTCCGCTTTCTGTTTCTCAAAGCTGTTTCTCGGTATCCCTCCCTTTAATAGCCTAGCCTAGGCCAATCCTCAGTCTGTAACCGTGCGGCCATCTTGGCGGACATGATCCTCGGGATGTCATAAACAACCTCAAAATTCGAAGTTGTCCTGACAACCTGCGTGCACACAGAGTTTCAGAGCCATCTCAGGCCAGTCTGACTCCTCACCCTTTCCTGGTAGGATAGTTTTCCTTTTTCTCGATTTCTTGTCGGTTTCTGTCTTGCCCCTCGAACTTTGGAAGGCCTGCTACATTCTCTCTAGACACTGGTTTCTGTCCTGTAAGATGATCCTGGGTTTCTCCTCTTACATTTTATGTAGATGGCCAAGTGGGTGGACGTTCCCCAGAGAAAGTCCTGGACTCCCTCCCAGGTTGAAGTTGCCCGGGCCATCCTCTGATGCGCAATGATCGTGTCATCTCCTAGCACTCTGCCGATTCCACCTTGGCAGGTCCCATGTTTTCCTTCCTTCTTCCTCTGGGGAAGTGTACCAGAGGCGTTCATGGATTGTAAAAGCCTCACGGTTCTTTTTCTGGTGCATATTGATAAGGTGACCTCACCATTGCTACTTAGTTTATGATCCCTGTCCGCACCGTACCATGAAATCTATATTTCCTAACACTGCTAATGTGATCTGCACCCGTGATGTGAAACAGTGAGGCCTGGGCCGGCCAAGCGGAACGTGGGCACTTACCCGCTCCGCCACAGGGCCGGCCCTGAATTGGACTTTTGGACCAACCTTTTGCCTGAGCTTGGGAACACGTGGGCCTGTTTGGATTATTCGTGAAGGTGATTAGTAGTAACATCCTGGACGGTAACCTTTTCCGTGGGTGCATGGGTTTAGCAGGCAGCATGTTCTGTGGGTAGTATTCCTCTTCATCTATTTGGAATGGTCTACCTTTCTGTAGCATCAGTATGCATTTTGAGGTGACTTTCCAGCCTTGGAAGTTCACCTTCTCTAATCTCTTTCAGCCCCAAAGCTTTATGCCGTCATTCTGGACCCCATTTTGGATTTTTTTTGCTTTTAGGTGAATTTATTGCCGCAACCCTGCATTAGAACATCCTATATCTTTCCGATTTGCATCCTCATCGATGTAGACTTCCGTGTAGCTGACATCATCTTCCCCTGCGTAAGCCTAATAGCAGGCCCTCACCACACACTTGTGCCTCATCATCTGTTTCACCCTCTCACACCTCCCCGCTTTGTCTCTGGGAACCCCCAATCAAATGTCCCGTGCCACCTGTTCCTGACCGCTTGTTTTGGCTTCTCCTACTCTTAAGTGAGGTCCTACGGTACTTGCCTTGCTCCCTGGGGCTTGTTTCACTTCCCTAAAACCCTCACAGCCATTCTGGTGGTCACAAATGGCTGGATTGCATCCTTGGTTCCGGCTGACTGGTATGCCATTGCGTGGCTATAGCCCATCTTCCTTCTGCACTCGTCCCTTGCTGGGCTCCAGGGAGGCTTCCAAGTCTTGGGTCGTGGGAGCGACGCTGTGGTGAACTCAGCGGTGCACATGTCTTTATGCAGGAGTGTTTCCGAGTTCTTTGGATCAACACGCCGCAGAGGAATAGCTGGATCATATGGGACATGGATTCTTCAAGTTCTGAGGCAGTTCCACACCGCTTGGCGTAGTGGCTGCACCGGTCTGCACTCCCACCAACGGTGCAGGAGGCTTCCCTTCTCTCCACCTCCTCTCTGACACTTGTGGCTTCCTGTCTGCTTCCTTATAGCCATTCTGACCACAGTGAGCTGCTGTGCCCTTGCAGTTTGCATTTGCAGTGGCCTGAGACTTCATGACGGTGAACAAGTGTTCATGCACCCATTGGCCCTCTTTCCATCTTCTTGGCAGAAATCTCTGTTTCCATCTTCTGCCCAGGTTTTCATTGGCTTGTTGTTGTTTTTTTTTTTTTTCCTGTGGGGACGTGCGAGTTGATTGCATCTTTGCGCTTTTCACCCCTTGTCCGATGTGTGGTTTGCAAACATCCTCCCCCAGTCGTTGTGCTATCTTTGCATTCAGTCGATGGTTTCCTTCACTGGGCAGAAGCGTCCGCATTTGACGTGGTCCCGTTGGTTTCTTGTTGACTTGGTTGCCCTGGCCCAGTCGGACTTGCTTCTTCCAAACAGGCGGCTCAGACAGATGGCAAAGAGCACTCTGCCTAGGTCTTCTGCTACAAGGTTCACGGTTTCAAGTCTGCCATTCAAGGCTTTGATCCATTTCAGGTGGTGTGTGTGCCAGGTGTAACATCATGGTGTACTCTCGTTGTGTTCCATGTGGCTGTGCAGGCTTCCCAGCACCGTTTATGGTAGAGGCTCTCCTTTCTCCGCTGTCTCCTCTTGGCTCCCTGGTCGAAAATGGGCTGTCCATGTAGGTTTGAGTTGGGCTCTGGGTTCTCGATTCTGTTGCATGGGTCTGTGTGCCTGTTTTGGGGCCCAGACTGTGCCGTCTCGGTACCTAGTGCTTCGTCCTATATGTTGAAATCGGAAAGTGTGCCACGTCCTGCTTTTTTCGTTTTCCTGAGGATTCCTTTGCCTAGTCAGGGTCTCTTGTTGCTGGCTAGAAACTTTAGGATTCCCTCTTCTGTCTCTGTGGGAAACATTGCTGCAACTTTGACTGGGATTGCATGGAATCCAGAGATTCCTTGCTCTGGTAGGGACGTTTCCAGTGTGTTGATGCTTCCACTCCTACATCCTGGAATCTCCTTCTTTCTCCTTGTGTCTTCTTGAATTTCTTTCCCCCAACGTTGGTTAGTTTTCCATTGCCATGGCTTTCACCTGTTCTGCTAAGTTTCTTCATAGAGATCTCAGCCTTCTCACTGGCATGCAGTTTTTCACTTTTTCTTTTCAGCTTCAGTTTCTCTATGCTTTGCAACTTGGAATCGGTTTTGTTCTGGCAGAAGTGCATCGCTGAGCTCACATCTGCTGGCAATGCTCCTGTCTTTGCTGTGGAAGTCTGGCCCTGTCTAACGTCCCTTCCCGTCTGCCTCTACACTACCTCGGACGCCTGCCCCAGAATGCCTGAAGCAGTGGTGAGCAGGCTCACCCGAGGGTCCACCCGGCCCACCCCGGGCCACCGACCCAGAAGGTGCGGACCTCACCGCTGCGCCACCGGCCGGCCCGTTTCATGTTCCGTTGGCAACCTGCAGTTGAGGGCAATGGGACTTGAATATGCTACTTGAGCCCAACTCTGGCACTGTGTAGATGAGGCCAGGTTGTTTTTCGGGTCCACTGCGATGTCAGAGGATTTGTCAGAATCGTGTCTCTGCTGTCCCGGCAAGCTTCACGGACACACGGTTTCCTGGCCCGCTTGGAGCAGTCTCATAACTCACCCTTCCCTCTTAGCCCAGCCTTGACCTTCGCTGCCGTCTTTTGGCTTGTGAATTTCTCTGCCTTTCAAACGTTCCAGCAGAGTCTGTCGAAAGACGGACATCATCTTTCATTGTGGATCATCCAGGTGTGATTTCTGTTCGAGTTGCATTTTCTGGGACCTTGGTCTCTTTTCCATAGGAGAATCGTCATGGTATTTCTCAGCTATCCCCCTTAGACATGCTTATCAGTCCGTTCCCCTTCCTTCCAAGTGATTCATTTTGCATTTCTGGAATCACCGTATGTTCTCTAGGCCGAGGTGTGAGTGCTTTCGTGACTCTTGGTTGTTGTCTTTGAATTTGCACCGGTCACTTGAAGGAGTCTTTGCTGTCCTAGCCTGGGTCAAACTAAGCACCGGGAACACGTGGTCATCTGGGTTGGTTTGACATCCTGAGGTCAGAAACTCCAAACTCGAGGTGGTCCTGGCATCCCCCTTCACGGACACAATGTTTCCAGGACAAATTAGACGAGTCTGATGAATCCCTCTCTCCAGGAAAGATATTTTTCTGTCTCCTTTCCGGATTTGGGAAGTTTCGAACTTCACCCCTGATCCTGGAACGTTCCCCCAGGTGCCGTCTAGATACGGGCTTCCTTTATTTCTATAGGCTGTGCCATTTGTTTGCCTTACATCCTCAGCCCTGGCCTGTTTATTTTTCTTGAAACAGAATTGTAATGTTCTCATTTTCAGCCCACTTCCTTACATGTGGTGTCAAAACACATAATCCATAATCCTTCTACGGCAAGAGGTAGGGGGAGAGAATTTCGATGGAGGCAAACTGAGCACACTAGCCTGGGTGGGCAGCCTTCACGAAGGAACGGATCCCTGTGGTAAAGGGTGCTTTTCAGCACCCTTGTAGAGCACTTCCAAACAAAGAGACATAGCCCAAGCGTGACGGGGCTCCATTCCTTCAAGGCTTCCAAGACATCTCTTGGGACACATTAGCCTGTACCCGGTGGGCCCCCGTGACGCCAGAGCTATGGAAAGTGAGACTGATCTGCAAAGAATGCCAGGGGCCTAGGAAAGGAGGCATCGAGTCTTCTCTTCAACGTCCTCAAGACCTCATTCTTGACTTTGGCTTATGCTTAAGGCAGAAGGACCACGTAGGTCTGATAAGGCCCAAGTCCGGCCTCTTGCTTCCAATCAAGTTGCAAGCTTGAATCAGCATGGCCTCCCCATAGACTTGAATAGATGACAACGTTCTCCTCTCGGGGCTTGTCCCTCTATTCTCGCTTCTTGCCAAGGATTCCTTTCTTACCCCTCGAATCAGCGTCTGTTTTATGTCTTCCAGTTTCTGTGTCCGCTTTGTGTTTCTCAAAGCTGTTTCTCGGTATCCCTCCCTTTAATAGCCTAGCCTAGGCCAATCCTCAGTCTGTAACCGTGCGGCCATCTTGGCGGACATGATCCTCGGGATGTCATAAACAACCTCAAAATTCGAAGTTGTCCTGACAACCTGCGTGCACACAGAGTTTCAGAGCCATCTCAGGCCAGTCTGACTCCTCACCCTTTCCTGGTAGGATAGTTTTCCTTTTTCTCGATTTCTTGTCGGTTTCTGTCTTGCCCCTCGAACTTTGGAAGGCCTGCTACATTCTCTCTAGACACTGGTTTCTGTCCTGTAAGATGATCCTGGGTTTCTCCTCTTACATTTTATGTAGATGGCCAAGTGGGTGGACGTTCCCCAGAGAAAGTCCTGGACTCCCTCCCAGGTTGAAGTTGCCCGGGCCATCCTCTGATGCGCAATGATCGTGTCATCTCCTAGCACTCTGCCGATTCCACCTTGGCAGGTCCCATGTTTTCCTTCCTTCTTCCTCTGGGGAAGTGTACCAGAGGCGTTCATGGATTGTAAAAGCCTCACGGTTCTTTTTCTGGTGCATATTGATAAGGTGACCTCACCATTGCTACTTAGTTTATGATCCCTGTCCGCACCGTACCATGAAATCTATATTTCCTAACACTGCTAATGTGATCTGCACCCGTGATGTGAAACAGTGAGGCCTGGGCCAGCCAAGCGGAACGTGGGCACTTACCCGCTCCGCCACAGGGCCGGCCCTGAATTGGACTTTTGGACCAACCTTTTGCCTGAGCTTGGGAACACGTGGGCCTGTTTGGATTATTCGTGAAGGTGATTAGTAGTAACATCCTGGACGGTAACCTTTTCCGTGGGTGCATGGGTTTAGCAGGCAGCATGTTCTGTGGGTAGTATTCCTCTTCATCTATTTGGAATGGTCTACCTTTCTGTAGCATCAGTATGCATTTTGAGGTGACTTTCCAGCCTTGGAAGTTCACCTTCTCCAATCTCTTTCAGCCCCAAAGCTTTATGCCGTCATTCTGGACCCCATTTTGGATTTTTTTTGCTTTTAGGTGAATTTATTGCCGCAACCCTGCATTAGAACATCCTATATCTTTCCGATTTGCATCCTCATCGATGTAGACTTCCGTGTAGCTGACATCATCTTCCCCTGCGTAAGCCTAATAGCAGGCCCTCACCACACACTTGTGCCTCATCATCTGTTTCACCCTCTCACACCTCCCCGCTTTGTCTCTGGGAACCCCCAATCAAATGTCCCGTGCCACCTGTTCCTGACCGCTTGTTTTTGCTTCTCCTACTCTTAAGTGAGGTCCTACGGTACTTGCCTTGCTCCCTGGGGCTTGTTTCACTTCCCTAAAACCCTCACAGCCATTCTGGTGGTCACAAATGGCTGGATTGCATCCTTGGTTCCGGCTGACTGGTATGCCATTGCGTGGCTATAGCCCATCTTCCTTCTGCACTCGTCCCTTGCTGGGCTCCAGGGAGGCTTCCAAGTCTTGGGTCGTGGGAGCGACGCTGTGGTGAACTCAGCGGTGCACATGTCTTTATGCAGGAGTGTTTCCGAGTTCTTTGGATCAACACGCCGCAGAGGAATAGCTGGATCATATGGGACATGGATTCTTCAAGTTCTGAGGCAGTTCCACACCGCTTGGCGTAGTGGCTGCACCGGTCTGCACTACCACCAACGGTGCAGGAGGCTTCCCTTCTCTCCACCTCCTCTCTGACACTTGTGGCTTCCTGTCTGCTTCCTTATAGCCATTCTGACCACAGTGAGCTGCTGTGCCCTTGCAGTTTGCATTTGCAGTGGCCTGAGACTTCATGACGGTGAACAAGTGTTCATGCACCCATTGGCCCTCTTTCCATCTTCTTGGCAGAAATCTCTGTTTCCATCTTCTGCCCAGGTTTTCATTGGCTTGTTGTTGTTTTTTTTTTTTTTCCTGTAGGGACGTGCGAGTTGATTGCATCTTTGCGCTTTTCACCCCTTGTCCGATGTGTGGTTTGCAAACATCCTCCCCCAGTCGTTGTGCTATCTTTGCATTCAGTCGATGGTTTCCTTCACTGGGCAGAAGCGTCCGCATTTGACGTGGTCCCGTTGGTTTCTTGTTGACTTGGTTGCCCTGGCCCAGTCGGACTTGCTTCTTCCAAACAGGCGGCTCAGACAGATGGCAAAGAGCACTCTGCCTAGGTCTTCTGCTACAAGGTTCACGGTTTCAAGTCTGCCATTCAAGGCTTTGATCCATTTCAGGTGGTGTGTGTGCCAGGTGTAACATCATGGTGTACTCTCGTTGTGTTCCATGTGGCTGTGCAGGCTTCCCAGCACCGTTTATGGTAGAGGCTCTCCTTTCTCCGCTGTCTCCTCTTGGCTCCCTGGTCGAAAATGGGCTGTCCATGTAGGTTTGAGTTGGGCTCTGGGTTCTCGATTCTGTTGCATGGGTCTGTGTGCCTGTTTTGGGGCCCAGACTGTGCCGTCTCGGTACCTAGTGCTTCGTCCTATATGTTGAAATCGGAAAGTGTGCCACGTCCTGCTTTTTTCGTTTTCCTGAGGATTCCTTTGCCTAGTCAGGGTCTCTTGTTGCTGGCTAGAAACTTTAGGATTCCCTCTTCTGTCTCTGTGGGAAACATTGCTGCAACTTTGACTGGGATTGCATGGAATCCAGAGATTCCTTGCTCTGGTAGGGACGTTTCCAGTGTGTTGATGCTTCCACTCCTACATCCTGGAATCTCCTTCTTTCTCCTTGTGTCTTCTTGAATTTCTTTCCCCCAACGTTGGTTAGTTTTCCATTGCCATGGCTTTCACCTGTTCTGCTAAGTTTCTTCATAGAGATCTCAGCCTTCTCACTGGCATGCAGTTTTTCACTTTTTCTTTTCAGCTTCAGTTTCTCTATGCTTTGCAACTTGGAATCGGTTTTGTTCTGGCAGAAGTGCATCGCTGAGCTCACATCTGCTGGCAATGCTCCTGTCTTTGCTGTGGAAGTCTGGCCCTGTCTAACGTCCCTTCCCGTCTGCCTCTACACTACCTCGGACGCCTGCCCCAGAATGCCTGAAGCAGTGGTGAGCAGGCTCACCCGAGGGTCCACCCGGCCCACCCCGGGCCACCGACCCAGAAGGTGCGGACCTCACCGCTGCGCCACCGGCCGGCCCGTTTCATGTTCCGTTGGCAACCTGCAGTTGAGGGCAATGGGACTTGAATATGCTACTTGAGCCCAACTCTGGCACTGTGTAGATGAGGCCAGGTTGTTTTTCGGGTCCACTGCGATGTCAGAGGATTTGTCAGAATCGTGTCTCTGCTGTCCCGGCAAGCTTCACGGACACACGGTTTCCTGGCCCGCTTGGAGCAGTCTCATAACTCACCCTTCCCTCTTAGCCCAGCCTTGACCTTCGCTGCCGTCTTTTGGCTTGTGAATTTCTCTGCCTTTCAAACGTTCCAGCAGAGTCTGTCGAAAGACGGACATCATCTTTCATTGTGGATCATCCAGGTGTGATTTCTGTTCGAGTTGCATTTTCTGGGACCTTGGTCTCTTTTCCATAGGAGAATCGTCATGGGATTTCTCAGCTATCCCCCTTAGACATGCTTATCAGTCCGTTCCCCTTCCTTCCAAGTGATTCATTTTGCATTTCTGGAATCACCGTATGTTCTCTAGGCCGAGGTGTGAGTGCTTTCGTGACTCTTGGTTGTTGTCTTTGAATTTGCACCGGTCACTTGAAGGAGTCTTTGCTGTCCTAGCCTGGGTCAAACTAAGCACCGGGAACACGTGGTCATCTGGGTTGGTTTGACATCCTGAGGTCAGAAACTCCAAACTCGAGGTGGTCCTGGCATCCCCCTTCACGGACACAATGTTTCCAGGACAAATTAGACGAGTCAGATGAATCCCTCTCTCCAGGAAAGATATTTTTCTGTCTCCTTTCCGGATTTGGGAAGTTTCGAACTTCACCCCTGATCCTGGAACGTTCCCCCAGGTGCCGTCTAGATACGGGCTTCCTTTATTTCTATAGGCTGTGCCATTTGTTTGCCTTACATCCTCAGCCCTGGCCTGTTTATTTTTCTTGAAACAGAATTGTAATGTTCTCATTTTCAGCCCACTTCCTTACATGTGGTGTCAAAACACATAATCCATAATCCTTCTACGGCAAGAGGTAGGGGGAGAGAATTTCGATGGAGGCAAACTGAGCACACTAGCCTGGGTGGGCAGCCTTCACGAAGGAACGGATCCCTGTGGTAAAGGGTGCTTTTCAGCACCCTTGTAGAGCACTTCCAAACAAAGAGATATAGCCCAAGCGTGACGGGGCTCCATTCCTTCAAGGCTTCCAAGACATCTCTTGGGACACATTAGCCTGTACCCGGTGGGCCCCCGTGACGCCAGAGCTATGGAAAGTGAGACTGATCTGCAAAGAATGCCAGGGGCCTAGGAAAGGAGGCATCGAGTCTTCTCTTCAACGTCCTCAAGACCTCATTCTTGACTTTGGCTTATGCTTAAGGCAGAAGGACCACGTAGGTCTGATAAGGCCCAAGTCCGGCCTCTTGCTTCCAATCAAGTTGCAAGCTTGAATCAGCATGGCCTCCCCATAGACTTGAATAGATGACAACGTTCTCCTCTCGGGGCTTGTCCCTCTATTCTCGCTTCTTGCCAAGGATTCCTTTCTTACCCCTCGAATCAGCGTCTGTTTTATGTCTTCCAGTTTCTGTGTCCGCTTTGTGTTTCTCAAAGCTGTTTCTCGGTATCCCTCCCTTTAATAGCCTAGCCTAGGCCAATCCTCAGTCTGTAACCGTGCGGCCATCTTGGCGGACATGATCCTCGGGATGTCATAAACAACCTCAAAATTCGAAGTTGTCCTGACAACCTGCGTGCACACAGAGTTTCAGAGCCATCTCAGGCCAGTCTGACTCCTCACCCTTTCCTGGTAGGATAGTTTTCCTTTTTCTCGATTTCTTGTCGGTTTCTGTCTTGCCCCTCGAACTTTGGAAGGCCTGCTACATTCTCTCTAGACACTGGTTTCTGTCCTGTAAGATGATCCTGGGTTTCTCCTCTTACATTTTATGTAGATGGCCAAGTGGGTGGACGTTCCCCAGAGAAAGTCCTGGACTCCCTCCCAGGTTGAAGTTGCCCGGGCCATCCTCTGATGCGCAATGATCGTGTCATCTCATAGCACTCTGCCGATTCCACCTTGGCAGGTCCCATGTTTTCCTTCCTTCTTCCTCTGGGGAAGTGTACCAGAGGCGTTCATGGATTGTAAAAGCCTCACGGTTCTTTTTCTGGTGCATATTGATAAGGTGACCTCACCATTGCTACTTAGTTTATGATCCCTGTCCGCACCGTACCATGAAATCTATATTTCCTAACACTGCTAATGTGATCTGCACCCGTGATGTGAAACAGTGAGGCCTGGGCCGGCCAAGCGGAACGTGGGCACTTACCCGCTCCGCCACAGGGCCGGCCCTGAATTGGACTTTTGGACCAACCTTTTGCCTGAGCTTGGGAACACGTGGGCCTGTTTGGATTATTCGTGAAGGTGATTAGTAGTAACATCCTGGACGGTAACCTTTTCCGTGGGTGCATGGGTTTAGCAGGCAGCATGTTCTGTGGGTAGTATTCCTCTTCATCTATTTGGAATGGTCTACCTTTCTGTAGCATCAGTACGCATTTTGAGGTGACTTTCCAGCCTTGGAAGTTCACCTTCTCTAATCTCTTTCAGCCCCAAAGCTTTATGCCGTCATTCTGGACCCCATTTTGGATTTTTTTTGCTTTTAGGTGAATTTATTGCCGCAACCCTGCATTAGAACATCCTATATCTTTCCGATTTGCATCCTCATCGATGTAGACTTCCGTGTAGCTGACATCATCTTCCCCTGCGTAAGCCTAATAGCAGGCCCTCACCACACACTTGTGCCTCATCATCTGTTTCACCCTCTCACACCTCCCCGCTTTGTCTCTGGGAACCCCCAATCAAATGTCCCGTGCCACCTGTTCCTGACCGCTTGTTTTTGCTTCTCCTACTCTTAAGTGAGGTCCTACGGTACTTGCCTTGCTCCCTGGGGCTTGTTTCACTTCCCTAAAACCCTCACAGCCATTCTGGTGGTCACAAATGGCTGGATTGCATCCTTGGTTCCGGCTGACTGGTATGCCATTGCGTGGCTATAGCCCATCTTCCTTCTGCACTCGTCCCTTGCTGGGCTCCAGGGAGGCTTCCAAGTCTTGGGTCGTGGGAGCGACGCTGTGGTGAACTCAGCGGTGCACATGTCTTTATGCAGGAGTGTTTCCGAGTTCTTTGGATCAACACGCCGCAGAGGAATAGCTGGATCATATGGGACATGGATTCTTCAAGTTCTGAGGCAGTTCCACACCGCTTGGCGTAGTGGCTGCACCGGTCTGCACTACCACCAACGGTGCAGGAGGCTTCCCTTCTCTCCACCTCCTCTCTGACACTTGTGGCTTCCTGTCTGCTTCCTTATAGCCATTCTGACCACAGTGAGCTGCTGTGCCCTTGCAGTTTGCATTTGCAGTGGCCTGAGACTTCATGACGGTGAACAAGTGTTCATGCACCCATTGGCCCTCTTTCCATCTTCTTGGCAGAAATCTCTGTTTCCATCTTCTGCCCAGGTTTTCATTGGCTTGTTGTTGTTTTTTTTTTTTTTCCTGTAGGGACGTGCGAGTTGATTGCATCTTTGCGCTTTTCACCCCTTGTCCGATGTGTGGTTTGCAAACATCCTCCCCCAGTCGTTGTGCTATCTTTGCATTCAGTCGATGGTTTCCTTCACTGGGCAGAAGCGTCCGCATTTGACGTGGTCCCGTTGGTTTCTTGTTGACTTGGTTGCCCTGGCCCAGTCGGACTTGCTTCTTCCAAACAGGCGGCTCAGACAGATGGCAAAGAGCACTCTGCCTAGGTCTTCTGCTACAAGGTTCACGGTTTCAAGTCTGCCATTCAAGGCTTTGATCCATTTCAGGTGGTGTGTGTGCCAGGTGTAACATCATGGTGTACTCTCGTTGTGTTCCATGTGGCTGTGCAGGCTTCCCAGCACCGTTTATGGTAGAGGCTCTCCTTTCTCCGCTGTCTCCTCTTGGCTCCCTGGTCGAAAATGGGCTGTCCATGTAGGTTTGAGTTGGGCTCTGGGTTCTCGATTCTGTTGCATGGGTCTGTGTGCCTGTTTTGGGGCCCAGACTGTGCCGTCTCGGTACCTAGTGCTTCGTCCTATATGTTGAAATCGGAAAGTGTGCCACGTCCTGCTTTTTTCGTTTTCCTGAGGATTCCTTTGCCTAGTCAGGGTCTCTTGTTGCTGGCTAGAAACTTTAGGATTCCCTCTTCTGTCTCTGTGGGAAACATTGCTGCAACTTTGACTGGGATTGCATGGAATCCAGAGATTCCTTGCTCTGGTAGGGACGTTTCCAGTGTGTTGATGCTTCCACTCCTAGATCCTGGAATCTCCTTCTTTCTCCTTGTGTCTTCTTGAATTTCTTTCCCCCAACGTTGGTTAGTTTTCCATTGCCATGGCTTTCACCTGTTCTGCTAAGTTTCTTCATAGAGATCTCAGCCTTCTCACTGGCATGCAGTTTTTCACTTTTTCTTTTCAGCTTCAGTTTCTCTATGCTTTGCAACTTGGAATCGGTTTTGTTCTGGCAGAAGTGCATCGCTGAGCTCACATCTGCTGGCAATGCTCCTGTCTTTGCTGTGGAAGTCTGGCCCTGTCTAACGTCCCTTCCCGTCTGCCTCTACACTACCTCGGACGCCTGCCCCAGAATGCCTGAAGCAGTGGTGAGCAGGCTCACCCGAGGGTCCACCCGGCCCACCCCGGGCCACCGACCCAGAAGGTGCGGACCTCACCGCTGCGCCACCGGCCGGCCCGTTTCATGTTCCGTTGGCAACCTGCAGTTGAGGGCAATGGGACTTGAATATGCTACTTGAGCCCAACTCTGGCACTGTGTAGATGAGGCCAGGTTGTTTTTCGGGTCCACTGCGATGTCAGAGGATTTGTCAGAATCGTGTCTCTGCTGTCCCGGCAAGCTTCACGGACACACGGTTTCCTGGCCCGCTTGGAGCAGTCTCATAACTCACCCTTCCCTCTTAGCCCAGCCTTGACCTTCGCTGCCGTCTTTTGGCTTGTGAATTTCTCTGCCTTTCAAACGTTCCAGCAGAGTCTGTCGAAAGACGGACATCATCTTTCATTGTGGATCATCCAGGTGTGATTTCTGTTCGAGTTGCATTTTCTGGGACCTTGGTCTCTTTTCCATAGGAGAATCGTCATGGGATTTCTCAGCTATCCCCCTTAGACATGCTTATCAGTCCGTTCCCCTTCCTTCCAAGTGATTCATTTTGCATTTCTGGAATCACCGTATGTTCTCTAGGCCGAGGTGTGAGTGCTTTCGTGACTCTTGGTTGTTGTCTTTGAATTTGCACCGGTCACTTGAAGGAGTCTTTGCTGTCCTAGCCTGGGTCAAACTAAGCACCGGGAACACGTGGTCATCTGGGTTGGTTTGACATCCTGAGGTCAGAAACTCCAAACTCGAGGTGGTCCTGGCATCCCCCTTCACGGACACAATGTTTCCAGGACAAATTAGACGAGTCAGATGAATCCCTCTCTCCAGGAAAGATATTTTTCTGTCTCCTTTCCGGATTTGGGAAGTTTCGAACTTCACCCCTGATCCTGGAACGTTCCCCCAGGTGCCGTCTAGATACGGGCTTCCTTTATTTCTATAGGCTGTGCCATTTGTTTGCCTTACATCCTCAGCCCTGGCCTGTTTATTTTTCTTGAAACAGAATTGTAATGTTCTCATTTTCAGCCCACTTCCTTACATGTGGTGTCAAAACACATAATCCATAATCCTTCTACGGCAAGAGGTAGGGGGAGAGAATTTCGATGGAGGCAAACTGAGCACACTAGCCTGGGTGGGCAGCCTTCACGAAGGAACGGATCCCTGTGGTAAAGGGTGCTTTTCAGCACCCTTGTAGAGCACTTCCAAACAAAGAGATATAGCCCAAGCGTGACGGGGCTCCATTCCTTCAAGGCTTCCAAGACATCTCTTGGGACACATTAGCCTGTACCCGGTGGGCCCCCGTGACGCCAGAGCTATGGAAAGTGAGACTGATCTGCAAAGAATGCCAGGGGCCTAGGAAAGGAGGCATCGAGTCTTCTCTTCAACGTCCTCAAGACCTCATTCTTGACTTTGGCTTATGCTTAAGGCAGAAGGACCACGTAGGTCTGATAAGGCCCAAGTCCGGCCTCTTGCTTCCAATCAAGTTGCAAGCTTGAATCAGCATGGCCTCCCCATAGACTTGAATAGATGACAACGTTCTCCTCTCGGGGCTTGTCCCTCTATTCTCGCTTCTTGCCAAGGATTCCTTTCTTACCCCTCGAATCAGCGTCTGTTTTATGTCTTCCAGTTTCTGTGTCCGCTTTGTGTTTCTCAAAGCTGTTTCTCGGTATCCCTCCCTTTAATAGCCTAGCCTAGGCCAATCCTCAGTCTGTAACCGTGCGGCCATCTTGGCGGACATGATCCTCGGGATGTCATAAACAACCTCAAAATTCGAAGTTGTCCTGACAACCTGCGTGCACACAGAGTTTCAGAGCCATCTCAGGCCAGTCTGACTCCTCACCCTTTCCTGGTAGGATAGTTTTCCTTTTTCTCGATTTCTTGTCGGTTTCTGTCTTGCCCCTCGAACTTTGGAAGGCCTGCTACATTCTCTCTAGACACTGGTTTCTGTCCTGTAAGATGATCCTGGGTTTCTCCTCTTACATTTTATGTAGATGGCCAAGTGGGTGGACGTTCCCCAGAGAAAGTCCTGGACTCCCTCCCAGGTTGAAGTTGCCCGGGCCATCCTCTGATGCGCAATGATCGTGTCATCTCATAGCACTCTGCCGATTCCACCTTGGCAGGTCCCATGTTTTCCTTCCTTCTTCCTCTGGGGAAGTGTACCAGAGGCGTTCATGGATTGTAAAAGCCTCACGGTTCTTTTTCTGGTGCATATTGATAAGGTGACCTCACCATTGCTACTTAGTTTATGATCCCTGTCCGCACCGTACCATGAAATCTATATTTCCTAACACTGCTAATGTGATCTGCACCCGTGATGTGAAACAGTGAGGCCTGGGCCGGCCAAGCGGAACGTGGGCACTTACCCGCTCCGCCACAGGGCCGGCCCTGAATTGGACTTTTGGACCAACCTTTTGCCTGAGCTTGGGAACACGTGGGCCTGTTTGGATTATTCGTGAAGGTGATTAGTAGTAACATCCTGGACGGTAACCTTTTCCGTGGGTGCATGGGTTTAGCAGGCAGCATGTTCTGTGGGTAGTATTCCTCTTCATCTATTTGGAATGGTCTACCTTTCTGTAGCATCAGTACGCATTTTGAGGTGACTTTCCAGCCTTGGAAGTTCACCTTCTCTAATCTCTTTCAGCCCCAAAGCTTTATGCCGTCATTCTGGACCCCATTTTGGATTTTTTTTGCTTTTAGGTGAATTTATTGCCGCAACCCTGCATTAGAACATCCTATATCTTTCCGATTTGCATCCTCATCGATGTAGACTTCCGTGTAGCTGACATCATCTTCCCCTGCGTAAGCCTAATAGCAGGCCCTCACCACACACTTGTGCCTCATCATCTGTTTCACCCTCTCACACCTCCCCGCTTTGTCTCTGGGAACCCCCAATCAAATGTCCCGTGCCACCTGTTCCTGACCGCTTGTTTTGGCTTCTCCTACTCTTAAGTGAGGTCCTACGGTACTTGCCTTGCTCCCTGGGGCTTGTTTCACTTCCCTAAAACCCTCACAGCCATTCTGGTGGTCACAAATGGCTGGATTGCATCCTTGGTTCCGGCTGACTGGTATGCCATTGCGTGGCTATAGCCCATCTTCCTTCTGCACTCGTCCCTTGCTGGGCTCCAGGGAGGCTTCCAAGCCTTGGGTCGTGGGAGCGACGCTGTGGTGAACTCAGCGGTGCACATGTCTTTATGCAGGAGTGTTTCCGAGTTCTTTGGATCAACACGCCGCAGAGGAATAGCTGGATCATATGGGACATGGATTCTTCAAGTTCTGAGGCAGTTCCACACCGCTTGGCTTAGTGGCTGCACCGGTCTGCACTCCCACCAACGGTGCAGGAGGCTTCCCTTCTCTCCACCTCCTCTCTGACACTTGTGGCTTCCTGTCTGCTTCCTTATAGCCATTCTGACCACAGTGAGCTGCTGTGCCCTTGCAGTTTGCATTTGCATTGGCCTGAGACTTCATGACGGTGAACAAGTGTTCATGCACCCATTGGCCCTCTTTCCATCTTCTTGGCAGAAATCTCTGTTTCCATCTTCTGCCCAGGTTTTCATTGGCTTGTTGTTTTTTTTTTTTTTTTTTTCCTGTGGGGACTTGCGAGATGATTGCGTCTTTGCGCTTTTCACCCCTTGTCCGATGTGTGGTTTGCAAACATCCTCCCCCAGTCGTTGTGCTATCTTTGCATTCAGTCGATGGTTTCCTTCACTGGGCAGAAGCGTCCGCATTTGACGTGGTCCCGTTGGTTTCTTGTTGACTTGGTTGCCCTGGCCCAGTCGGACTTGCTTCTTCCAAACAGGCGGCTCAGACAGATGGCAAAGAGCACTCTGCCTAGGTCTTCTGCTCCAAGGTTCACGGTTTCAAGTCTGCCATTCAAGGCTTTGATCCATTTCAGGTGGTGTGTGTGCCAGGTGTAACACCATGGTGTACTCTCGTTGTGTTCCATGTGGCTGTGCAGGCTTCCCAGCACCGTTTATGGTAGAGGCTCTCCTTTCTCCGCTGTCTCCTCTTGGCTCCCTGGTCGAAGATGGGCTGTCCATGTACGTTTGAGTTGGGCTCTGGGTTCTCGATTCTGTTGCATGGGTCTGTGTGCCTGTTTTGGGGCCCAGCCTGCGGCGTCTCGGTACCTACTGCTTCGTCCTATATGTTGAAATCGGAAAGTGTGCCACGTCCTGCTTTTTTCGTTTTCCTGAGGATTCCTTTGCCTAGTCAGGGTCTCTTGTTGCTGGCTAGAAGCTTTAGGATTCCCTCTTCTGTCTCTGTGGGAAACATTGCTGCAACTTTGACTGGGATTGCATAGAATCCAGAGATTCCTTGCTCTGGTAGGGGCGTTTCCAGTGTGTTGATGCTTCCACTCCTAGATCCTGGAATCTCCTTCTTTCTCCTTGTGTCTTCTTGAATTTCTTTCCCCCAACGTTGGTTAGTTTTCCATTGCCATGGCTTTCACCTGTTCTGCTAAGTTTCTTCATAGAGATCTCAGCCTTCTCACTGGCATGCAGTTTTTCACTTTTTCTTTTCAGCTTCAGTTTCTCTATGCTTTGCAACTTGGAATCGGTTTTGTTCTGGCAGAAGTGCATCGCTGAGCTCACATCTGCTGGCAATGCTCCTGTCTTTGCTGTGGAAGTCTGGCCCTGTCTAACGTCCCTTCCCGTCTGCCTCTACACTACCTCGGACGCCTGCCCCAGAATGCCTGAAGCAGTGGTGAGCAGGCTCACCCGAGGGTCCACCCGGCCCACCCCGGGCCACCGACCCAGAAGGTGCGGACCTCACCGCTGCGCCACCGGCCGGCCCGTTTCATGTTCCGTTGGCAACCTGCAGTTGAGGGCAATGGGACTTGAATATGCTACTTGAGCCCAACTCTGGCACTGTGTAGATGAGGCCAGGTTGTTTTTCGGGTCCACTGCGATGTCAGAGGATTTGTCAGAATCGTGTCTCTGCTGTCCCGGCAAGCTTCACGGACACACGGTTTCCTGGCCCGCTTGGAGCAGTCTCATAACTCACCCTTCCCTCTTAGCCCAGCCTTGACCTTCGCTGCCGTCTTTTGGCTTGTGAATTTCTCTGCCTTTCAAACGTTCCAGCAGAGTCTGTCGAAAGACGGACATCATCTTTCATTGTGGATCATCCAGGTGTGATTTCTGTTCGAGTTCCATTTTCTGGGACCTTTGTCTCTTTTCCATAGGAGAATCGTCATGGTATTTCTCAGCGATCCCCCTTAGACATGCTTATCAGTCCGTTCCCCTTCCTTCCAAGTGATTCATTTTGCATTTCTGGAATCACCGTATGTTCTCTAGGCCGAGGTGTGAGTGCTTTCGTGACTCTTGGTTGTTGTCTTTGAATTTGCGCCGGTCACTTGAAGGAGTCTTTGCTGTCCTAGCCTGGGTCAAACTAAGCACCGGGAACACGTGGTCATCTGGGTTGGTTTGACATCCTGAGGTCAGAAACTCCAAACTCGAGGTGGTCCTGGCATCCCCCTTCACGGACACAATGTTTCCAGGACAAATTAGACGAGTGTGATGAATCCCTCTCTCCAGGAAAGATATTTTTCTGTCTCCTTTCCGGATTTGGGAAGTTTCGAACTTCACCCCTGATCCTGGAACGTTCCCCCAGGTGCCGTCTAGATACGGGCTTCCTTTATTTCTATAGGCTGTGCCATTTGTTTGCCTTACATCCTCAGCCCTGGCCTGTTTATTTTTCTTGAAACAGAATTGTAATGTTCTCATTTTCAGCCCACTTCCTTACATGTGGTGTCAAAACACATAATCCATAATCCTTCTACGGCAAGAGGTAGGGGGAGAGAATTTCGATGGAGGCAAACTGAGCACACTAGCCTGGGTGGGCAGCCTTCACGAAGGAACGGATCCCTGTGGTAAAGGGTGCTTTTCAGCACCCTTGTAGAGCACTTCCAAACAAAGAGACATAGCCCAAGCGTGACGGGGCTCCATTCCTTCAAGGCTTCCAAGACATCTCTTGGGAAACATTAGCCTGTACCCGGTGGGCCCCCGTGACGCCAGAGCTATGGAAAGTGAGACTGATCTGCAAAGAATGCCAGGGGCCTAGGAAAGGAGGCATCGAGTCTTCTCTTCAACGTCCTCAAGACCTCATTCTTCACTTTGGCTTATGCTTAAGGCAGAAGGACCACGTAGGTCTGATAAGGCCCAAGTCCGGCCTCTTGCTTCCAATCAAGTTGCAAGCTTGAATCAGCATGGCCTCCCCATACACTTGAATAGATGACAACGTTCTCCTCTCGGGGCTTGTCCCTCTATTCTCGCTTCTTGCCAAGGATTCCTTTCTTACCCCTCGAATCAGCGTCTGTTTTATGTCTTCCAGTTTCTGTGTCCGCTTTGTGTTTCTCAAAGCTGTTTCTCGGTATCCCTCCCTTTAATAGCCTAGCCTAGGCCAATCCTCAGTCTGTAACCGTGCGGCCATCTTGGCGGACATGATCCTCGGGATGTCATAAACAACCTCAAAATTCGAAGTTGTCCTGACAACCTGCGTGCACACAGAGTTTCAGAGCCATCTCAGGCCAGTCTGACTCCTCACCCTTTCCTGGTAGGATAGTTTTCCTTTTTCTCGATTTCTTGTCGGTTTCTGTCTTGCCCCTCGAACTTTGGAAGGCCTGCCACATTCTCTCTAGACACTGGTTTCTGTCCTGTAAGATGATCCTGGGTTTCTCCTCTTACATTTTATGTAGATGGCCAAGTGGGTGGACGTTCCCCAGAGAAAGTCCTGGACTCCCTCCCAGGTTGAAGTTGCCCGGGCCATCCTCTGATGCGCAATGATCGTGTCATCTCCTAGCACTCTGCCGATTCCACCTTGGCAGGTCCCATGTTTTCCTTCCTTCTTCCTCTGGGGAAGTGTACCAGAGGCGTTCATGGATTGTAAAAGCCTCACGGTTCTTTTTCTGGTGCATATTGATAAGGTGACCTCACCATTGCTACTTAGTTTATGATCCCTGTCCGCACCGTACCATGAAATCTATATTTCCTAACACTGCTAATGTGATCTGCACCCGTGATGTGAAACAGTGAGGCCTGGGCCGGCCAAGCGGAACGTGGGCACTTACCCGCTCCGCCACAGGGCCGGCCCTGAATTGGACTTTTGGACCAACCTTTTGCCTGAGCTTGGGAACACGTGGGCCTGTTTGGATTATTCGTGAAGGTGATTAGTAGTAACATCCTGGACGGTAAACTTTTCCGTGGGTGCATGGGTTTAGCAGGCAGCATGTTCTGTGGGTAGTATTCCTCTTCATCTATTTGGAATGGTCTACCTTTCTGTAGCATCAGTACGCATTTTGAGGTGACTTTCCAGCCTTGGAAGTTCACCTTCTCTAATCTCTTTCAGCCCCAAAGCTTTATGCCGTCATTCTGGACCCCATTTTGGATTTTTTTTGCTTTTAGGTGAATTTATTGCCGCAACCCTGCATTAGAACATCCTATATCTTTCCGATTTGCATCCTCATCGATGTAGACTTCCGTGTAGCTGACATCATCTTCCCCTGCGTAAGCCTAATAGCAGGCCCTCACCACACACTTGTGCCTCATCATCTGTTTCACCCTCTCACACCTCCCCGCTTTGTCTCTGGGAACCCCCAATCAAATGTCCCGTGCCACCTGTTCCTGACCGCTTGTTTTGGCTTCTCCTACTCTTAAGTGAGGTCCTACGGTACTTGCCTTGCTCCCTGGGGCTTGTTTCACTTCCCTAAAACCCTCACAGCCATTCTGGTGGTCACAAATGGCTGGATTGCATCCTTGGTTCCGGCTGACTGGTATGCCATTGCGTGGCTATAGCCCATCTTCCTTCTGCACTCGTCCCTTGCTGGGCTCCAGGGAGGCTTCCAAGCCTTGGGTCGTGGGAACGACGCTGTG
Source organism: Equus asinus (assembly GCF_041296235.1). Classification (NCBI taxonomy): domain Eukaryota; kingdom Metazoa; phylum Chordata; class Mammalia; order Perissodactyla; family Equidae; genus Equus; species Equus asinus. The sequence goes on along the minus strand of NC_091816.1, from coordinate 41,290,115 downwards.
GTGAACTCAGCGGTGCACATGTCTTTATGCAGGAGTGTTTCCGAGTTCTTTGGATCAACACGCCGCAGAGGAATAGCTGGATCATATGGGACATGGATTCTTCAAGTTCTGAGGCAGTTCCACACCGCTTGGCGTAGTGGCTGCACCGGTCTGCACTACCACCAAAGGTGCAGGAGGCTTCCCTTCTCTCCACCTCCTCTCTGACACTTGTGGCTTCCTGTCTGCTTCCTTATAGCCATTCTGACCACAGTGAGCTGCTGTGCCCTTGCAGTTTGCATTTGCAGTGGCCTGAGACTTCATGACGGTGAACAAGTGTTCATGCACCCATTGGCCCTCTTTCCATCTTCTTGGCAGAAATCTCTGTTTCCATCTTCTGCCCAGGTTTTCATTGGCTTGTTGTTGTTTTTTGTTTTTTTCCTGTGGGGACGTGCGAGTTGATTGCATCTTTGCGCTTTTCACCCCTTGTCCGATGTGTGGTTTGCAAACATCCTCCCCCAGTCGTTGTGCTATCTTTGCATTCAGTCGATGGTTTCCTTCACTGGGCAGAAGCGTCCGCATTTGACGTGGTCCCGTTGGTTTCTTGTTGACTTGGTTGCCCTGGCCCAGTCGGACTTGCTTCTTCCAAACAGGCGGCTCAGACAGATGGCAAAGAGCACTCTGCCTAGGTCTTCTGCTACAAGGTTCACGGTTTCAAGTCTGCCATTCAAGGCTTTGATCCATTTCAGGTGGTGTGTGTGCCAGGTGTAACATCATGGTGTACTCTCGTTGTGTTCCATGTGGCTGTGCAGGCTTCCCAGCACCGTTTATGGTAGAGGCTCTCCTTTCTCCGCTGTCTCCTCTTGGCTCCCTGGTCGAAAATGGGCTGTCCATGTAGGTTTGAGTTGGGCTCTGGGTTCTCGATTCTGTTGCATGGGTCTGTGTGCCTGTTTTGGGGCCCAGACTGTGCCGTCTCGGTACCTAGTGCTTCGTCCTATATGTTGAAATCGGAAAGTGTGCCACGTCCTGCTTTTTTCGTTTTCCTGAGGATTCCTTTGCCTAGTCAGGGTCTCTTGTTGCTGGCTAGAAACTTTAGGATTCCCTCTTCTGTCTCTGTGGGAAACATTGCTGCAACTTTGACTGGGATTGCATGGAATCCAGAGATTCCTTGCTCTGGTAGGGACGTTTCCAGTGTGTTGATGCTTCCACTCCTAGATCCTGGAATCTGCTTCTTTCTCCTTGTGTCTTCTTGAATTTCTTTCCCCCAACGTTGGTTAGTTTTCCATTGCCATGGCTTTCACCTGTTCTGCTAAGTTTCTTCATAGAGATCTCAGCCTTCTCACTGGCATGCAGTTTTTCACTTTTTCTTTTCAGCTTCAGTTTCTCTATGCTTTGCAACTTGGAATCGGTTTTGTTCTGGCAGAAGTGCATCGCTGAGCTCACATCTGCTGGCAATGCTCCTGTCTTTGCTGTGGAAGTCTGGCCCTGTCTAACGTCCCTTCCCGTCTGCCTCTACACTACCTCGGACGCCTGCCCCAGAATGCCTGAAGCAGTGGTGAGCAGGCTCACCCGAGGGTCCACCCGGCCCACCCCGGGCCACCGACCCAGAAGGTGCGGACCTCACCGCTGCGCCACCGGCCGGCCCGTTTCATGTTCCGTTGGCAACCTGCAGTTGAGGGCAATGGGACTTGAATATGCTACTTGAGCCCAACTCTGGCACTGTGTAGATGAGGCCAGGTTGTTTTTCGGGTCCACTGCGATGTCAGAGGATTTGTCAGAATCGTGTCTCTGCTGTCCCGGCAAGCTTCACGGACACACGGTTTCCTGGCCCGCTTGGAGCAGTCTCATAACTCACCCTTCCCTCTTAGCCCAGCCTTGACCTTCGCTGCCGTCTTTTGGCTTGTGAATTTCTCTGCCTTTCAAACGTTCCAGCAGAGTCTGTCGAAAGACGGACATCATCTTTCATTGTGGATCATCCAGGTGTGATTTCTGTTCGAGTTGCATTTTCTGGGACCTTGGTCTCTTTTCCATAGGAGAATCGTCATGGGATTTCTCAGCTATCCCCCTTAGACATGCTTATCAGTCCGTTCCCCTTCCTTCCAAGTGATTCATTTTGCATTTCTGGAATCACCGTATGTTCTCTAGGCCGAGGTGTGAGTGCTTTCGTGACTCTTGGTTGTTGTCTTTGAATTTGCACCGGTCACTTGAAGGAGTCTTTGCTGTCCTAGCCTGGGTCAAACTAAGCACCGGGAACACGTGGTCATCTGGGTTGGTTTGACATCCTGAGGTCAGAAACTCCAAACTCGAGGTGGTCCTGGCATCCCCCTTCACGGACACAATGTTTCCAGGACAAATTAGACGAGTGTGATGAATCCCTCTCTCCAGGAAAGATATTTTTCTGTCTCCTTTCCGGATTTGGGAAGTTTCGAACTTCACCCCTGATCCTGGAACGTTCCCCCAGGTGCCGTCTAGATACGGGCTTCCTTTATTTCTATAGGCTGTGCCATTTGTTTGCCTTACATCCTCAGCCCTGGCCTGTTTATTTTTCTTGAAACAGAATTGTAATGTTCTCATTTTCAGCCCACTTCCTTACATGTGGTGTCAAAACACATAATCCATAATCCTTCTACGGCAAGAGGTAGGGGGAGAGAATTTCGATGGAGGCAAACTGAGCACACTAGCCTGGGTGGGCAGCCTTCACGAAGGAACGGATCCCTGTGGTAAAGGGTGCTTTTCAGCACCCTTGTAGAGCACTTCCAAACAAAGAGACATAGCCCAAGCGTGACGGGGCTCCATTCCTTCAAGGCTTCCAAGACATCTCTTGGGACACATTAGCCTGTACCCGGTGGGCCCCCGTGACGCCAGAGCTATGGAAAGTGAGACTGATCTGCAAAGAATGCCAGGGGCCTAGGAAAGGAGGCATCGAGTCTTCTCTTCAACGTCCTCAAGACCTCATTCTTGACTTTGGCTTATGCTTAAGGCAGAAGGACCACGTAGGTCTGATAAGGCCCAAGTCCGGCCTCTTGCTTCCAATCAAGTTGCAAGCTTGAATCAGCATGGCCTCCCCATACACTTGAATAGATGACAACGTTTTCCTCTCGGGGCTTGTCCCTCTATTCTCGCTTCTTGCCAAGGATTCCTTTCTTACCCCTCGAATCAGCGTCTGTTTTATGTCTTCCAGTTTCTGTGTCCGCTTTCTGTTTCTCAAAGCTGTTTCTCGGTATCCCTCCCTTTAATAGCCTAGCCTAGGCCAATCCTCAGTCTGTAACCGTGCGGCCATCTTGGCGGACATGATCTTCGGGATGTCATAAACAACCTCAAAATTCGAAGTTGTCCTGACAACCTGCGTGCACACAGAGTTTCAGAGCCATCTCAGGCCAGTCTGACTCCTCACCCTTTCCTGGTAGGATAGTTTTCCTTTTTCTCGATTTCTTGTCGGTTTCTGTCTTGCCCCTCGATCTTTGGAAGGCCTGCTACATTCTCTCTAGACACTGGTTTCTGTCCTGTAAGATTATCCTGGGTTTCACCTCTTACATTTTATGTAGATGGCCAATTGGTTGGACGTTCCCCAGAGAAAGTCCTGGACTCCCTCCCAGGTTGAAGTTGCCCGGGCAGTCCTCTGATGCGCAATGATCGCGTCATCTCCTAGCACTCTGCCGATTCCACCTTGGCAGGTCCCATGTTTTCCTTCCTTCTTCCTCTGGGGAAGTGTACCAGAGGCGTTCATGGATTGTAAAAGCCTCACGGTTCTTTTTCTGGTGGGTATTGATAAGGTGACCTCACCATTGCTACTTAGTTTATGATCCCTGTCCGCACCGTACCATGAAATCTATATTTCCTAACACTGCTAATGTGATCTGCACCTGTGATGTGAAACAGTGAGGCCTGGGTCAGCCAAGCGGAACGTGGGCACTTACCCGCTCCGCCACAGGGCCGGCCCTGAATTGGACTTTTGGACCAACCTTTTGCCTGAGCTTGGGAACACGTGGGCCTGTTTAGATTATTCGTGAAGGTGATTAGTAGTAACATCCTGGACGGTAACCTTTTCCGTGGGTGCATGGGTTTAGCAGGCAGCATGTTCTGTGGGTAGTATTCCTCTTCATCTATTCGGAATCGTCTACCTTTCTGTAGCATCAGTACGCATTTTGAGGTGATTTTCCAGCCTTGGAAGTTCACCTTCTCTAATCTCTTTCAGCCCCAAAGCTTTATGCCGTCATTCTGGACCCCATTTTGGATTTTTTTTGCTTTCAGGTGAATTTATTGCCGCAACCCTGCATTAGAACATCCTATATCTTTCCGATTTGCATCCTCATCGATGTAGACATCCGTGTAGCTGACAGCATCTTCCCCTGCATAAGCCTAGTAGCAGGCCCTCACCACACACTTGTGCCTCATCATCTGTTTCACCCTCTCACACCTCCCCGCTTTGTCTCTGGGAACCCCCAATCAAATGTCCCGTGCCACCTGTTCCTCACCGCTTGTTTTTGCTTCTCCTCTTAAGTGAGGTCCTACGGTACTTGCCTTGCTCCCTGGCGCTTGTTTCACTTCCATAAAACCCTCACAGCCATTCTGGTGGTCACAAATGGCTGGATTGCATCCTTGGTTCCGGCTGACTGGTATGCCATTGCGTGGCTATAGCCCATCTTCCTTCTGCACTCGTCCCTTGCTGGGCTCCAGGGAGGCTTCCAAGCCTTGGGTCGTGGGAGCGACGCTGTGGTGAACTCAGCGGTGCACATGTCTTTATGCAGGAGTGTTTCCGAGTTCTTTGGATCAACACGCCGCAGAGGAATAGCTGGATCATATGGGACATGGATTCTTCAAGTTCTGAGGCAGTTCCACACCGCTTGGCGTAATGGCTGCACCGGTCTGCACTCCCACCAACGGTGCAGGAGGCTTCCCTTCTCTCCACCTCCTCTCTGACACTTGTGGCTTCCTGTCTGCTTCCTTATAGCCATTCTGACCACAGTGAGCTGCTGTGCCCTTGCAGTTTGCATTTGCATTGGCCTGAGACTTCATGACGGTGAACAAGTGTTCATGCACCCGTTGGCCCTCTTTCGATCTTCTTGGCAGAAATCTCTGTTTCCATCTTCTGCCCAGGTTTTCATTGGCTTGTTGTGTTTTTTCTTCTTGTGGGGATGTGTGAGTTGATTGCATCTTTGGGCTTTTCACCCCTTGTCCGATGTGTGGTTTGCAAACATCCTCCCCCAGTCGTTGTGCTATCTTTGCATTCAGTCGATGGTTTCCTTCACTGGGCAGAAGCGTCCGCATTTGACGTGGTCCCGTTGGTTTCTTGTTGACTTGGTTGCCCTGGCCCAGTCGGACTTGCTTCTTCCAAACAGGCGGCTCAGACAGATGGCAAAGAGCACTCTGCCTAGGTCTTCTGCTACAAGGTTCACGGTTTCAAGTCTGCCATTCAAGGCTTTGATCCATTTCAGGTGGTGTGTGTGCCAGGTGTAACATCATGGTGTACTCTCGTTGTGTTCCATGTGGCTGTGCAGGCTTCCCAGCACCGTTTATGGTAGAGGCTCTCCTTTCTCCGCTGTCTCCTCTTGGCTCCCTGGTCGAAAATGGGCTGTCCATGTAGGTTTGAGTTGGGCTCTGGGTTCTCGATTCTGTTGCATGGGTCTGTGTGCCTGTTTTGGGGCCCAGACTGTGCCGTCTCGGTACCTAGTGCTTCGTCCTATATGTTGAAATCGGAAAGTGTGCCACGTCCTGCTTTTTCCGTTTTCCTGAGGATTCCTTTGCCTAGTCAGGGTCTCTTGTTGCTGGCTAGAAACTTTAGGATTCCCTCTTCTGTCTCTGTGGGAAACATTGCTGCAACTTTGACTGGGATTGCATGGAATCCAGAGATTCCTTGCTCTGGTAGGGACGTTTCCAGTGTGTTGATGCTTCCACTCCTAGATCCTGGTATCTCCTTCTTTCTCCTTGTGTCTTCTTGAATTTCTTTCCCCCAACGTTGGTTAGTTTTCCATTGCCATGGCTTTCACCTGTTCTGCTAAGTTTCTTCATAGAGATCTCAGCCTTCTCACTGGCATGCAGTTTTTCACTTTTTCTTTTCAGCTTCAGTTTCTCTATGCTTTGCAACTTGGAATCGGTTTTGTTCTGGCAGAAGTGCATCGCTGAGCTCACATCTGCTGGCAATGCTCCTGTCTTTGCTGTGGAAGTCTGGCCCTGTCTAACGTCCCTTCCCGTCTGCCTCTACACTACCTCGGACGCCTGCCCCAGAATGCCTGAAGCAGTGGTGAGCAGGCTCACCCGAGGGTCCACCCGGCCCACCCCGGGCCACCGACCCAGAAGGTGCGGACCTCACCGCTGCGCCACCGGCCGGCCCGTTTCATGTTCCGTTGGCAACCTGCAGTTGAGGGCAATGGGACTTGAATATGCTACTTGAGCCCAACTCTGGCACTGTGTAGATGAGGCCAGGTTGTTTTTCGGGTCCACTGCGATGTCAGAGGATTTGTCAGAATCGTGTCTCTGCTGTCCCGGCAAGCTTCACGGACACACGGTTTCCTGGCCCGCTTGGAGCAGTCTCATAACTCACCCTTCCCTCTTAGCCCAGCCTTGACCTTCGCTGCCGTCTTTTGGCTTGTGAATTTCACTGCCTTTCAAAGGTTCCAGCAGAGTCTGTCGAAAGACGGACATCATCTTTCATTGTGGATCATCCAGGTGTGATTTCTGTTCGAGTTCCATTTTCTGGGACCTTGGTCTCTTTTCCATAGGAGAATCGTCATGGTATTTCTCAGCTATCCCCCTTAGACATGCTTATCAGTCGGTTCCCCTTCCTTCCAAGTGATTCATTTTGCATTTCTGGAATCACCGTATGTTCTCTAGGCCGAGGTGTGAGTGCTTTCGTGACTCTTGGTTGTTGTCTTTGAATTTGCACCGGTCACTTAGAGGAGTCTTTGCTGTCCTAGCCTGGGTCAAACTAAGCACTGGGAACACGTTGTCATCTGGGTTGGTTTGACATCCTGAGGTCAGAAACTCCAAACTCGAGGTGGTCCTGGCATCCCCCTTCACAGACACAATGTTTCCAGGACAAATTAGACGAGTCAGATGAATCCCTCTCTCCAGGAAAGATATTTTTCTGTCTCCTTTCCGGATTTGGGAAGTTTCGAACTTCACCCCTGATCCTGGAACGTGCCCCCAGGTGCCGTCTAGATACGGGCTTACTTTATTTCTAAAGGCTGTGCCATTTGTTTGCCTTACATCCTCAGCCCTGGCCTGTTTATTTTTCTTGAAACAGAATTGTAATGTTCTCATTTTCAGCCCACTTCCTTACATGTGGTGTCAAAACACATAATCCATAATCCTTCTACGGCAAGAGGTAGGGGGAGAGAATTTCGATGGAGGCAAACTGAGCACACTAGCCTGGGAGGGCAGCCTTCACGAAGGAACGGATCCCTGTGGAAAAGGGTGCTTTTCAGCACCCTTGTAGAGCACTTCCAAACAAAGAGACATAGCCCAAGCGTGACGGGGCTCCATTCCTTCAAGGCTTCCAAGACATCTCTTGGGACACATTAGCCTGTACCCGGTGGGCCCCCGTGACGCCAGAGCTATGGAAAGTGAGACTGATCTGCAAAGAATGCCAGGGGCCTAGGAAAGGAGGCATCGAGTCTTCTCTTCAACGTCCTCAAGACCTCATTCTTCACTTTGGCTTATGCTTAAGGCAGAAGGACCACGTAGGTCTGATAAGGCCCAAGTCCGGCCTCTTGCTTCCAATCAAGTTGCAAGCTTGAATCAGCATGGCCTCCCCATACACTTGAATAGATGACAACGTTCTCCTCTCGGGGCTTGTCCCTCTATTCTCGCTTCTTGCCAAGGATTCCTTTCTTACCCCTCGAATCAGCGTCTGTTTTATGTCTTCCAGTTTCTGTGTCCGCTTTGTGTTTCTCAAAGCTGTTTCTGGGTATCCCTCCCTTTAATAGCCTAGCCTAGGCCAATCCTCAGTCTGTAACCGTGCGGCCATCTTAGCGGACATGATCTTCGGGATGTCATAAACAACCTCAAAATTCGAAGTTGTCCTGACAACCTGCGTGCACACAGAGTTTCAGAGCCATCTCAGGCCAGTCTGACTCCTCACCCTTTCCTGGTAGGATAGTTTTCCTTTTTCTCGATTTCTTGTCGGTTTCTGTCTTGCCCCTCGATCTTTGGAAGGCCTGCTACATTCTCTCTAGACACTGGTTTCTGTCCTGTAAGATTATCCTGGGTTTTACCTCTTACATTTTATGTAGATGGCCAAGTGGGTGGACGTTCCCCAGAGAAAGTCCTGCACTCCCTCCCAGGTTGAAGTTGCCCGGGCAGTCCTCTGATGCGCAATGATCGCGTCATCTCCTAGCACTCTGCCGATTCCACCTTGGCAGGTCCCATGTTTTCCTTCCTTCTTCCTCTGGGGAAGTGTACCAGAGGCGTTCATGGATTGTAAAAGCCTCACGGTTCTTTTTCTGGTGGGTATTGATAAGGTGACCTCACCATTGCTACTTAGTTTATGATCCCTGTCCGCACCGTACCATGAAATCTATATTTCCTAACACTGCTAATGTGATCTGCACCCGTGATGTGAAACAGTGAGGCCTGGGCCAGCCAAGCGGAACGTGGGCACTTACCCGCTCCACCACAGGGCCGGCCCTGAATTGGACTTTTGGACCAACCTTTTGCCTGAGCTTGGGAACACGTGGGCCTGTTTAGATTATTCGTGAAGGTGATTAGTAGTAACATCCTGGACGGTAACCTTTTCCGTGGGTGCATGGGTTTAGCAGGCAGCATGTTCTGTGGGTAGTATTCCTCTTCATCTATTCGGAATCGTCTACCTTTCTGTAGCATCAGTACGCATTTTGAGGTGATTTTCCAGCCTTGGAAGTTCACCTTCTCTAATCTCTTTCAGCCCCAAAGCTTTATGCCGTCATTCTGGACCCCATTTTGGATTTTTTTTGCTTTCAGGTGAATTTATTGCCGCAACCCTGCATTAGAACATCCTATATCTTTCCGATTTGCATCCTCATCGATGTAGACTTCCGTGTAGCTGACATCATCTTCCCCTGCATAAGCCTAATAGCAGGCCCTCACCACACACTTGTGCCTCATCATCTGTTTCACCCTCTCACACCTCCCCGCTTTGTCTCTGGGAACCCCCAATCAAATGTCCCGTGCCACCTGTTCCTGACCGCTTGTTTTTGCTTCTCCTCTTAAGTGAGGTCCTACGGTACTTGCCTTGCTCCCTGGGGCTTGTTTCACTTCCCTAAAACCCTCACAGCCATTCTGGTGGTCACAAATGGCTGGATTGCATCCTTGGTTCCGGCTGACTGGTATGCCATTGCGTGGCTATAGCCCATCTTCCTTCTGCACTCGTCCCCTGCTGGGCTCCAGGGAGGCTTCCAAGCCTTGGGTCGTGGGAGCGACGCTGTGGTGAACTCAGCGGTGCACATGTCTTTATGCAGGAGTGTTTCCGAGTTCTTTGGATCAACACGCCGCAGAGGAATAGCTGGATCATATGGGACATGGATTCTTCAAGTTCTGAGGCAGTTCCACACCGCTTGGCGTAATGGCTGCACCGGTCTGCACTCCCACCAATGGTGCAGGAGGCTTCCCTTCTCTCCACCTCCTCTCTGACACTTGTGGCTTCCTGTCTGCTTCTTTATAGCCATTCTGACCACAGTGAGCTGCTGTGCCCTTGCAGTTTGCATTTGCATTGGCCTGAGACTTCATGACGGTGAACAAGTGTTCATGCACCCGTTGGCCCTCTTTCGATCTTCTTGGCAGAAATCTCTGTTTCCATCTTCTGCCCAGGTTTTCATTGGCTTGTTGTGTTTTTTCTTCTTGTGGGGATGTGTGAGTTGATTGCATCTTTGGGCTTTTCACCCCTTGTCCGATGTGTGGTTTGCAAACATCCTCCCCCAGTCGTTGTGCTATCTTTGCATTCAGTCGATGGTTTCCTTCACTGGGCAGAAGCGTCCGCATTTGACGTGGTCCCGTTGGTTTCTTGTTGACTTGGTTGCCCTGGCCCAGTCGGACTTGCTTCTTCCAAACAGGCGGCTCAGACAGATGGCAAAGAGCACTCTGCCTAGGTCTTCTGCTACAAGGTTCACGGTTTCAAGTCTGCCATTCAAGGCTTTGATCCATTTCAGGTGGTGTGTGTGCCAGGTGTAACATCATGGTGTACTCTCGTTGTGTTCCATGTGGCTGTGCAGGCTTCCCAGCACCGTTTATGGTAGAGGCTCTCCTTTCTCCGCTGTCTCCTCTTGGCTCCCTGGTCGAAAATGGGCTGTCCATGTAGGTTTGAGTTGGGCTCTGGGTTCTCGATTCTGTTGCATGGGTCTGTGTGCCTGTTTTGGGGCCCAGACTGTGCCGTCTCGGTACCTAGTGCTTCGTCCTATATGTTGAAATCGGAAAGTGTGCCACGTCCTGCTTTTTCCGTTTTCCTGAGGATTCCTTTGCCTAGTCAGGGTCTCTTGTTGCTGGCTAGAAACTTTAGGATTCCCTCTTCTGTCTCTGTGGGAAACATTGCTGCAACTTTGACTGGGATTGCATGGAATCCAGAGATTCCTTGCTCTGGTAGGGACGTTTCCAGTGTGTTGATGCTTCCACTCCTAGATCCTGGTATCTCCTTCTTTCTCCTTGTGTCTTCTTGAATTTCTTTCCCCCAACGTTGGTTAGTTTTCCATTGCCATGGCTTTCACCTGTTCTGCTAAGTTTCTTCATAGAGATCTCAGCCTTCTCACTGGCATGCAGTTTTTCACTTTTTCTTTTCAGCTTCAGTTTCTCTATGCTTTGCAACTTGGAATCGGTTTTGTTCTGGCAGAAGTGCATCGCTGAGCTCACATCTGCTGGCAATGCTCCTGTCTTTGCTGTGGAAGTCTGGCCCTGTCTAACGTCCCTTCCCGTCTGCCTCTACACTACCTCGGACGCCTGCCCCAGAATGCCTGAAGCAGTGGTGAGCAGGCTCACCCGAGGGTCCACCCGGCCCACCCCGGGCCACCGACCCAGAAGGTGCGGACCTCACCGCTGCGCCACCGGCCGGCCCCTTTCATGTTCCGTTGGCAACCTGCAGTTGAGGGCAATGGGACTTGAATATGCTACTTGAGCCCAACTCTGGCACTGTGTAGATGAGGCCAGGTTGTTTTTCGGGTCCACTGCGATGTCAGAGGATTTGTCAGAATCGTGTCTCTGCTGTCCCGGCAAGCTTCACGGACACACGGTTTCCTGGCCCGCTTGGAGCAGTCTCATAACTCACCCTTCCCTCTTAGCCCAGCCTTGACCTTCGCTGCCGTCTTTTGGCTTGTGAATTTCACTGCCTTTCAAAGGTTCCAGCAGAGTCTGTCGAAAGACGGACATCATCTTTCATTGTGGATCATCCAGGTGTGATTTCTGTTCGAGTTCCATTTTCTGGGACCTTGGTCTCTTTTCCATAGGAGAATCGTCATGGTATTTCTCAGCTATCCCCCTTAGACATGCTTATCAGTCCGTTCCCCTTCCTTCCAAGTGATTCATTTTGCATTTCTGGAATCACCGTATGTTCTCTAGGCCGAGGTGTGAGTGCTTTCGTGACTCTTGGTTGTTGTCTTTGAATTTGCACCGGTCACTTAGAGGAGTCTTTGCTGTCCTAGCCTGGGTCAAACTAAGCACTGGGAACACGTTGTCATCTGGGTTGGTTTGACATCCTGAGGTCAGAAACTCCAAACTCGAGGTGGTCCTGGCATCCCCCTTCACAGACACAATGTTTCCAGGACAAATTAGACGAGTCAGATGAATCCCTCTCTCCAGGAAAGATATTTTTCTGTCTCCTTTCCGGATTTGGGAAGTTTCGAACTTCACCCCTGATCCTGGAACGTGCCCCCAGGTGCCGTCTAGATACGGGCTTACTTTATTTCTAAAGGCTGTGCCATTTGTTTGCCTTACATCCTCAGCCCTGGCCTGTTTATTTTTCTTGAAACAGAATTGTAATGTTCTCATTTTCAGCCCACTTCCTTACATGTGGTGTCAAAACACATAATCCATAATCCTTCTACGGCAAGAGGTAGGGGGAGAGAATTTCGATGGAGGCAAACTGAGCACACTAGCCTGGGAGGGCAGCCTTCACGAAGGAACGGATCCCTGTGGAAAAGGGTGCTTTTCAGCACCCTTGTAGAGCACTTCCAAACAAAGAGACATAGCCCAAGCGTGACGGGGCTCCATTCCTTCAAGGCTTCCAAGACATCTCTTGGGACACATTAGCCTGTACCCGGTGGGCCCCCGTGACGCCAGAGCTATGGAAAGTGAGACTGATCTGCAAAGAATGCCAGGGGCCTAGGAAAGGAGGCATCGAGTCTTCTCTTCAACGTCCTCAAGACCTCATTCTTCACTTTGGCTTATGCTTAAGGCAGAAGGACCACGTAGGTCTGATAAGGCCCAAGTCCGGCCTCTTGCTTCCAATCAAGTTGCAAGCTTGAATCAGCATGGCCTCCCCATACACTTGAATAGATGACAACGTTCTCCTCTCGGGGCTTGTCCCTCTATTCTCGCTTCTTGCCAAGGATTCCTTTCTTACCCCTCGAATCAGCGTCTGTTTTATGTCTTCCAGTTTCTGTGTCCGCTTTGTGTTTCTCAAAGCTGTTTCTGGGTATCCCTCCCTTTAATAGCCTAGCCTAGGCCAATCCTCAGTCTGTAACCGTGCGGCCATCTTAGCGGACATGATCTTCGGGATGTCATAAACAACCTCAAAATTCGAAGTTGTCCTGACAACCTGCGTGCACACAGAGTTTCAGAGCCATCTCAGGCCAGTCTGACTCCTCACCCTTTCCTGGTAGGATAGTTTTCCTTTTTCTCGATTTCTTGTCGGTTTCTGTCTTGCCCCTCGATCTTTGGAAGGCCTGCTACATTCTCTCTAGACACTGGTTTCTGTCCTGTAAGATTATCCTGGGTTTTACCTCTTACATTTTATGTAGATGGCCAAGTGGGTGGACGTTCCCCAGAGAAAGTCCTGCACTCCCTCCCAGGTTGAAGTTGCCCGGGCAGTCCTCTGATGCGCAATGATCGCGTCATCTCCTAGCACTCTGCCGATTCCACCTTGGCAGGTCCCATGTTTTCCTTCCTTCTTCCTCTGGGGAAGTGTACCAGAGGCGTTCATGGATTGTAAAAGCCTCACGGTTCTTTTTCTGGTGGGTATTGATAAGGTGACCTCACCATTGCTACTTAGTTTATGATCCCTGTCCGCACCGTACCATGAAATCTATATTTCCTAACACTGCTAATGTGATCTGCACCCGTGATGTGAAACAGTGAGGCCTGGGCCAGCCAAGCGGAACGTGGGCACTTACCCGCTCCGCCACAGGGCCGGCCCTGAATTGGACTTTTGGACCAACCTTTTGCCTGAGCTTGGGAACACGTGGGCCTGTTTAGATTATTCGTGAAGGTGATTAGTAGTAACATCCTGGACGGTAACCTTTTCCGTGGGTGCATGGGTTTAGCAGGCAGCATGTTCTGTGGGTAGTATTCCTCTTCATCTATTCGGAATCGTCTACCTTTCTGTAGCATCAGTACGCATTTTGAGGTGATTTTCCAGCCTTGGAAGTTCACCTTCTCTAATCTCTTTCAGCCCCAAAGCTTTATGCCGTCATTCTGGACCCCATTTTGGATTTTTTTTGCTTTCAGGTGAATTTATTGCCGCAACCCTGCATTAGAACATCCTATATCTTTCCGATTTGCATCCTCATCGATGTAGACTTCCGTGTAGCTGACATCATCTTCCCCTGCATAAGCCTAATAGCAGGCCCTCACCACACACTTGTGCCTCATCATCTGTTTCACCCTCTCACACCTCCCCGCTTTGTCTCTGGGAACCCCCAATCAAATGTCCCGTGCCACCTGTTCCTCACCCCTTGTTTTTGCTTCTCCTCTTAAGTGAGGTCCTACGGTACTTGCCTTGCTCCCTGGGGCTTGTTTCACTTCCCTAAAACCCTCACAGCCATTCTGGTGGTCACAAATGGCTGGATTGCATCCTTGGTTCCGGCTGACTGGTATGCCATTGCGTGGCTATAGCCCATCTTCCTTCTGCACTCGTCCCTTGCTGGGCTCCAGGGAGGCTTCCAAGCCTTGGGTCGTGGGAGCGACGCTGTGGTGAACTCAGCGGTGCACATGTCTTTATGCAGGAGTGTTTCCGAGTTCTTTGGATCAACACGCCGCAGAGGAATAGCTGGATCATATGGGACATGGATTCTTCAAGTTCTGAGGCAGTTCCACACCGCTTCTCGTAGTGGCTGCACCGGTCTGCACTCCCACCAACGGTGCAGGAGGCTTCCCTTCTCTCCACCTCCTCTCTGACACTTGTGGCTTCCTGTCTGCTTCCTTATAGCCATTCTGACCACAGTGAGCTGCTGTGCCCTTGCAGTTTGCATTTGCAGTGGCCTGAGACTTCATGACGGTGAACAAGTGTTCATGCACCCGTTGGCCCTCTTTCGATCTTCTTGGCAGAAATCTCTGTTTCCATCTTCTGCCCAGGTTTTCATTGGCTTGTTGTGTTTTTTCTTCTTGTGGGGATGTGTGAGTTGATTGCATCTTTGGGCTTTTCACCCCTTGTCCGATGTGTGGTTTGCAAACATCCTCCCCCAGTCGTTGTGCTATCTTTGCATTCAGTCGATGGTTTCCTTCACTGGGCAGAAGCGTCCGCATTTGACGTGGTCCCGTTGGTTTCTTGTTGACTTGGTTGCCCTGGCCCAGTCGGACTTGCTTCTTCCAAACAGGCGGCTCAGACAGATGGCAAAGAGCACTCTGCCTAGGTCTTCTGCTACAAGGTTCACGGTTTCAAGTCTGCCATTCAAGGCTTTGATCCATTTCAGGTGGTGTGTGTGCCAGGTGTAACATCATGGTGTACTCTCGTTGTGTTCCATGTGGCTGTGCAGGCTTCCCAGCACCGTTTATGGTAGAGGCTCTCCTTTCTCCGCTGTCTCCTCTTGGCTCCCTGGTCGAAAATGGGCTGTCCATGTAGGTTTGAGTTGGGCTCTGGGTTCTCGATTCTGTTGCATGGGTCTGTGTGCCTGTTTTGGGGCCCAGACTGTGCCGTCTCGGTACCTAGTGCTTCGTCCTATATGTTGAAATCGGAAAGTGTGCCACGTCCTGCTTTTTCCGTTTTCCTGAGGATTCCTTTGCCTAGTCAGGGTCTCTTGTTGCTGGCTAGAAACTTTAGGATTCCCTCTTCTGTCTCTGTGGGAAACATTGCTGCAACTTTGACTGGGATTGCATGGAATCCAGAGATTCCTTGCTCTGGTAGGGACGTTTCCAGTGTGTTGATGCTTCCACTCCTAGATCCTGGTATCTCCTTCTTTCTCCTTGTGTCTTCTTGAATTTCTTTCCCCCAACGTTGGTTAGTTTTCCATTGCCATGGCTTTCACCTGTTCTGCTAAGTTTCTTCATAGAGATCTCAGCCTTCTCACTGGCATGCAGTTTTTCACTTTTTCTTTTCAGCTTCAGTTTCTCTATGCTTTGCAACTTGGAATCGGTTTTGTTCTGGCAGAAGTGCATCGCTGAGCTCACATCTGCTGGCAATGCTCCTGTCTTTGCTGTGGAAGTCTGGCCCTGTCTAACGTCCCTTCCCGTCTGCCTCTACACTACCTCGGACGCCTGCCCCAGAATGCCTGAAGCAGTGGTGAGCAGGCTCACCCGAGGGTCCACCCGGCCCACCCCGGGCCACCGACCCAGAAGGTGCGGACCTCACCGCTGCGCCACCGGCCGGCCCCTTTCATGTTCCGTTGGCAACCTGCAGTTGAGGGCAATGGGACTTGAATATGCTACTTGAGCCCAACTCTGGCACTGTGTAGATGAGGCCAGGTTGTTTTTCGGGTCCACTGCGATGTCAGAGGATTTGTCAGAATCGTGTCTCTGCTGTCCCGGCAAGCTTCACGGACACACGGTTTCCTGGCCCGCTTGGAGCAGTCTCATAACTCACCCTTCCCTCTTAGCCCAGCCTTGACCTTCGCTGCCGTCTTTTGGCTTGTGAATTTCACTGCCTTTCAAAGGTTCCAGCAGAGTCTGTCGAAAGACGGACATCATCTTTCATTGTGGATCATCCAGGTGTGATTTCTGTTCGAGTTCCATTTTCTGGGACCTTGGTCTCTTTTCCATAGGAGAATCGTCATGGTATTTCTCAGCTATCCCCCTTAGACATGCTTATCAGTCCGTTCCCCTTCCTTCCAAGTGATTCATTTTGCATTTCTGGAATCACCGTATGTTCTCTAGGCCGAGGTGTGAGTGCTTTCGTGACTCTTGGTTGTTGTCTTTGAATTTGCACCGGTCACTTAGAGGAGTCTTTGCTGTCCTAGCCTGGGTCAAACTAAGCACTGGGAACACGTTGTCATCTGGGTTGGTTTGACATCCTGAGGTCAGAAACTCCAAACTCGAGGTGGTCCTGGCATCCCCCTTCACAGACACAATGTTTCCAGGACAAATTAGACGAGTCAGATGAATCCCTCTCTCCAGGAAAGATATTTTTCTGTCTCCTTTCCGGATTTGGGAAGTTTCGAACTTCACCCCTGATCCTGGAACGTGCCCCCAGGTGCCGTCTAGATACGGGCTTACTTTATTTCTAAAGGCTGTGCCATTTGTTTGCCTTACATCCTCAGCCCTGGCCTGTTTATTTTTCTTGAAACAGAATTGTAATGTTCTCATTTTCAGCCCACTTCCTTACATGTGGTGTCAAAACACATAATCCATAATCCTTCTACGGCAAGAGGTAGGGGGAGAGAATTTCGATGGAGGCAAACTGAGCACACTAGCCTGGGAGGGCAGCCTTCACGAAGGAACGGATCCCTGTGGAAAAGGGTGCTTTTCAGCACCCTTGTAGAGCACTTCCAAACAAAGAGACATAGCCCAAGCGTGACGGGGCTCCATTCCTTCAAGGCTTCCAAGACATCTCTTGGGACACATTAGCCTGTACCCGGTGGGCCCCCGTGACGCCAGAGCTATGGAAAGTGAGACTGATCTGCAAAGAATGCCAGGGGCCTAGGAAAGGAGGCATCGAGTCTTCTCTTCAACGTCCTCAAGACCTCATTCTTCACTTTGGCTTATGCTTAAGGCAGAAGGACCACGTAGGTCTGATAAGGCCCAAGTCCGGCCTCTTGCTTCCAATCAAGTTGCAAGCTTGAATCAGCATGGCCTCCCCATACACTTGAATAGATGACAACGTTCTCCTCTCGGGGCTTGTCCCTCTATTCTCGCTTCTTGCCAAGGATTCCTTTCTTACCCCTCGAATCAGCGTCTGTTTTATGTCTTCCAGTTTCTGTGTCCGCTTTGTGTTTCTCAAAGCTGTTTCTGGGTATCCCTCCCTTTAATAGCCTAGCCTAGGCCAATCCTCAGTCTGTAACCGTGCGGCCATCTTAGCGGACATGATCTTCGGGATGTCATAAACAACCTCAAAATTCGAAGTTGTCCTGACAACCTGCGTGCACACAGAGTTTCAGAGCCATCTCAGGCCAGTCTGACTCCTCACCCTTTCCTGGTAGGATAGTTTTCCTTTTTCTCGATTTCTTGTCGGTTTCTGTCTTGCCCCTCGATCTTTGGAAGGCCTGCTACATTCTCTCTAGACACTGGTTTCTGTCCTGTAAGATTATCCTGGGTTTTACCTCTTACATTTTATGTAGATGGCCAAGTGGGTGGACGTTCCCCAGAGAAAGTCCTGCACTCCCTCCCAGGTTGAAGTTGCCCGGGCAGTCCTCTGATGCGCAATGATCGCGTCATCTCCTAGCACTCTGCCGATTCCACCTTGGCAGGTCCCATGTTTTCCTTCCTTCTTCCTCTGGGGAAGTGTACCAGAGGCGTTCATGGATTGTAAAAGCCTCACGGTTCTTTTTCTGGTGGGTATTGATAAGGTGACCTCACCATTGCTACTTAGTTTATGATCCCTGTCCGCACCGTACCATGAAATCTATATTTCCTAACACTGCTAATGTGATCTGCACCCGTGATGTGAAACAGTGAGGCCTGGGCCAGCCAAGCGGAACGTGGGCACTTACCCGCTCCGCCACAGGGCCGGCCCTGAATTGGACTTTTGGACCAACCTTTTGCCTGAGCTTGGGAACACGTGGGCCTGTTTAGATTATTCGTGAAGGTGATTAGTAGTAACATCCTGGACGGTAACCTTTTCCGTGGGTGCATGGGTTTAGCAGGCAGCATGTTCTGTGGGTAGTATTCCTCTTCATCTATTCGGAATCGTCTACCTTTCTGTAGCATCAGTACGCATTTTGAGGTGATTTTCCAGCCTTGGAAGTTCACCTTCTCTAATCTCTTTCAGCCCCAAAGCTTTATGCCGTCATTCTGGACCCCATTTTGGATTTTTTTTGCTTTCAGGTGAATTTATTGCCGCAACCCTGCATTAGAACATCCTATATCTTTCCGATTTGCATCCTCATCGATGTAGACTTCCGTGTAGCTGACATCATCTTCCCCTGCATAAGCCTAATAGCAGGCCCTCACCACACACTTGTGCCTCATCATCTGTTTCACCCTCTCACACCTCCCCGCTTTGTCTCTGGGAACCCCCAATCAAATGTCCCGTGCCACCTGTTCCTCACCCCTTGTTTTTGCTTCTCCTCTTAAGTGAGGTCCTACGGTACTTGCCTTGCTCCCTGGGGCTTGTTTCACTTCCCTAAAACCCTCACAGCCATTCTGGTGGTCACAAATGGCTGGATTGCATCCTTGGTTCCGGCTGACTGGTATGCCATTGCGTGGCTATAGCCCATCTTCCTTCTGCACTCGTCCCTTGCTGGGCTCCAGGGAGGCTTCCAAGCCTTGGGTCGTGGGAGCGACGCTGTGGTGAACTCAGCGGTGCACATGTCTTTATGCAGGAGTGTTTCCGAGTTCTTTGGATCAACACGCCGCAGAGGAATAGCTGGATCATATGGGACATGGATTCTTCAAGTTCTGAGGCAGTTCCACACCGCTTCTCGTAGTGGCTGCACCGGTCTGCACTCCCACCAACGGTGCAGGAGGCTTCCCTTCTCTCCACCTCCTCTCTGACACTTGTGGCTTCCTGTCTGCTTCCTTATAGCCATTCTGACCACAGTGAGCTGCTGTGCCCTTGCAGTTTGCATTTGCAGTGGCCTGAGACTTCATGACGGTGAACAAGTGTTCATGCACCCGTTGGCCCTCTTTCCATCTTCTTGGCAGAAATCTCTGTTTCCATCTTCTGCCCAGGTTTTCATTGGCTTGTTGTGTTTTTTCTTCTTGTGGGGATGTGTGAGTTGATTGCATCTTTGGGCTTTTCACCCCTTGTCCGATGTGTGGTTTGCAAACATCCTCCCCCAGTCGTTGTGCTATCTTTGCATTCAGTCGATGGTTTCCTTCACTGGGCAGAAGCGTCCGCATTTGACGTGGTCCCGTTGGTTTCTTGTTGACTTGGTTGCCCTGGCCCAGTCGGACTTGCTTCTTCCAAACAGGCGGCTCAGACAGATGGCAAAGAGCACTCTGCCTAGGTCTTCTGCTACAAGGTTCACGGTTTCAAGTCTGCCATTCAAGGCTTTGATCCATTTCAGGTGGTGTGTGTGCCAGGTGTAACATCATGGTGTACTCTCGTTGTGTTCCATGTGGCTGTGCAGGCTTCCCAGCACCGTTTATGGTAGAGGCTCTCCTTTCTCCGCTGTCTCCTCTTGGCTCCCTGGTCGAAAATGGGCTGTCCATGTAGGTTTCAGTTGGGCTCTGGGTTCTCGATTCTGTTGCATGGGTCTGTGTGCCTGTTTTGGGGCCCAGACTGTGCCGTCTCGGTACCTAGTGCTTCGTCCTATATGTTGAAATCGGAAAGTGTGCCACGTCCTGCTTTTTCCGTTTTCCTGAGGATTCCTTTGCCTAGTCAGGGTCTCTTGTTGCTGGCTAGAAACTTTAGGATTCCCTCTTCTGTCTCTGTGGGAAACATTGCTGCAACTTTGACTGGGATTGCATGGAATCCAGAGATTCCTTGCTCTGGTAGGGACGTTTCCAGTGTGTTGATGCTTCCACTCCTACATCCTGGAATCTCCTTCTTTCTCCTTGTGTCTTCTTGAATTTCTTTCCCCCAACGTTGGTTAGTTTTCCATTGCCATGGCTTTCACCTGTTCTGCTAAGTTTCTTCATAGAGATCTCAGCCTTCTCACTGGCATGCAGTTTTTCACTTTTTCTTTTCAGCTTCAGTTTCTCTATGCTTTGCAACTTGGAATCGGTTTTGTTCTGGCAGAAGTGCATCGCTGAGCTCACATCTGCTGGCAATGCTCCTGTCTTTGCTGTGGAAGTCTGGCCCTGTCTAACGTCCCTTCCCGTCTGCCTCTACACTACCTCGGACGCCTGCCCCAGAATGCCTGAAGCAGTGGTGAGGAGGCTCACCCGAGGGTCCACCCGGCCCACCCCGGGCCACCGACCCAGAAGGTGCGGACCTCACCGCTGCGCCACCGGCCGGCCCGTTTCATGTTCCGTTGGCAACCTGCAGTTGAGGGCAATGGGACTTGAATATGCTACTTGAGCCCAACTCTGGCACTGTGTAGATGAGGCCAGGTTGTTTTTCGGGTCCACTGCGATGTCAGAGGATTTGTCAGAATCGTGTCTCTGCTGTCCCGGCAAGCTTCACGGACACACGGTTTCCTGGCCCGCTTGGAGCAGTCTCATAACTCACCCTTCCCTCTTAGCCCAGCCTTGACCTTCGCTGCCGTCTTTTGGCTTGTGAATTTCTCTGCCTTTCAAACGTTCCAGCAGAGTCTGTCGAAAGACGGACATCATCTTTCATTGTGGATCATCCAGGTGTGATTTCTGTTCGAGTTGCATTTTCTGGGACCTTGGTCTCTTTTCCATAGGAGAATCGTCATGGGATTTCTCAGCTATCCCCCTTAGACATGCTTATCAGTCCGTTCCCCTTCCTTCCAAGTGATTCATTTTGCATTTCTGGAATCACCGTATGTTCTCTAGGCCGAGGTGTGAGTGCTTTCGTGACTCTTGGTTGTTGTCTTTGAATTTGCACCGGTCACTTGAAGGAGTCTTTGCTGTCCTAGCCTGGGTCAAACTAAGCACCGGGAACACGTGGTCATCTGGGTTGGTTTGACATCCTGAGGTCAGAAACTCCAAACTCGAGGTGGTCCTGGCATCCCCCTTCACGGACACAATGTTTCCAGGACAAATTAGACGAGTGTGATGAATCCCTCTCTCCAGGAAAGATATTTTTCTGTCTCCTTTCCGGATTTGGGAAGTTTCGAACTTCACCCCTGATCCTGGAACGTTCCCCCAGGTGCCGTCTAGATACGGGCTTCCTTTATTTCTATAGGCTGTGCCATTTGTTTGCCTTACATCCTCAGCCCTGGCCTGTTTATTTTTCTTGAAACAGAATTGTAATGTTCTCATTTTCAGCCCACTTCCTTACATGTGGTGTCAAAACACATAATCCATAATCCTTCTACGGCAAGAGGTAGGGGGAGAGAATTTCGATGGAGGCAAACTGAGCACACTAGCCTGGGTGGGCAGCCTTCACGAAGGAACGGATCCCTGTGGTAAAGGGTGCTTTTCAGTACCCTTGTAGAGCACTTCCAAACAAAGAGACATAGCCCAAGCGTGACGGGGCTCCATTCCTTCAAGGCTTCCAAGACATCTCTTGGGACACATTAGCCTGTACCCGGTGGGCCCCCGTGACGCCAGAGCTATGGAAAGTGAGACTGATCTGCAAAGAATGCCAGGGGCCTAGGAAAGGAGGCATCGAGTCTTCTCTTCAACGTCCTCAAGACCTCATTCTTGACTTTGGCTTATGCTTAAGGCAGAAGGACCACGTAGGTCTGATAAGGCCCAAGTCCGGCCTCTTGCTTCCAATCAAGTTGCAAGCTTGAATCAGCATGGCCTCCCCATACACTTGAATAGATGACAACGTTTTCCTCTCGGGGCTTGTCCCTCTATTCTCGCTTCTTGCCAAGGATTCCTTTCTTACCCCTCGAATCAGCGTCTGTTTTATGTCTTCCAGTTTCTGTGTCCGCTTTCTGTTTCTCAAAGCTGTTTCTCGGTATACCTCCCTTTAATAGCCTAGCCTAGGCCAATCCTCAGTCTGTAACCGTGCGGCCATCTTAGCGGACATGATCTTCGGGATGTCATAAACAACCTCAAAATTCGAAGTTGTCCTGACAACCTGCGTGCACACAGAGTTTCAGAGCCATCTCAGGCCAGTCTGACTCCTCACCCTTTCCTGGTAGGATAGTTTTCCTTTTTCTCGATTTCTTGTCGGTTTCTGTCTTGCCCCTCGATCTTTGGAAGGCCTGCTACATTCTCTCTAGACACTGGTTTCTGTCCTGTAAGATTATCCTGGGTTTCACCTCTTACATTTTATGTAGATGGCCAATTGGTTGGACGTTCCCCAGAGAAAGTCCTGGACTCCCTCCCAGGTTGAAGTTGCCCGGGCAGTCCTCTGATGCGCAATGATCGCGTCATCTCCTAGCACTCTGCCGATTCCACCTTGGCAGGTCCCATGTTTTCCTTCCTTCTTCCTCTGGGGAAGTGTACCAGAGGCGTTCATGGATTGTAAAAGCCTCACGGTTCTTTTTCTGGTGGGTATTGATAAGGTGACCTCACCATTGCTACTTAGTTTATGATCCCTGTCCGCACCGTACCATGAAATCTATATTTCCTAACACTGCTAATGTGATCTGCACCTGTGATGTGAAACAGTGAGGCCTGGGTCAGCCAAGCGGAACGTGGGCACTTACCCGCTCCGCCACAGGGCCGGCCCTGAATTGGACTTTTGGACCAACCTTTTGCCTGAGCTTGGGAACACGTGGGCCTGTTTAGATTATTCGTGAAGGTGATTAGTAGTAACATCCTGGACGGTAACCTTTTCCGTGGGTGCATGGGTTTAGCAGGCAGCATGTTCTGTGGGTAGTATTCCTCTTCATCTATTCGGAATCGTCTACCTTTCTGTAGCATCAGTACGCATTTTGAGGTGATTTTCCAGCCTTGGAAGTTCACCTTCTCTAATCTCTTTCAGCCCCAAAGCTTTATGCCGTCATTCTGGACCCCATTTTGGATTTTTTTTGCTTTCAGGTGAATTTATTGCCGCAACCCTGCATTAGAACATCCTATATCTTTCCGATTTGCATCCTCATCGATGTAGACATCCGTGTAGCTGACATCATCTTCCCCTGCATAAGCCTAATAGCAGGCCCTCACCACACACTTGTGCCTCATCATCTGTTTCACCCTCTCACACCTCCCCGCTTTGTCTCTGGGAACCCCCAATCAAATGTCCCGTGCCACCTGTTCCTCACCGCTTGTTTTTGCTTCTCCTCTTAAGTGAGGTCCTACGGTACTTGCCTTGCTCCCTGGCGCTTGTTTCACTTCCATAAAACCCTCACAGCCATTCTGGTGGTCACAAATGGCTGGATTCCATCCTTGGTTCCGGCTGACTGGTATGCCATTGCGTGGCTATAGCCCATCTTCCTTCTGCACTCGTCCCTTGCTGGGCTCCAGGGAGTCTTCCAAGCCTTGGGTCGTGGGAGCGACGCTGTGGTGAACTCAGCGGTGCACATGTCTTTATGCAGGAGTGTTTCCGAGTTCTTTGGATCAACACGCCGCAGAGGAATAGCTGGATCATATGGGACATGGATTCTTCAAGTTCTGAGGCAGTTCCACACCGCTTGGCGTAATGGCTGCACCGGTCTGCACTCCCACCAACGGTGCAGGAGGCTTCCCTTCTCTCCACCTCCTCTCTGACACTTGTGGCTTCCTGTCTGCTTCCTTATAGCCATTCTGACCACAGTGAGCTGCTGTGCCCTTGCAGTTTGCATTTGCATTGGCCTGAGACTTCATGACGGTGAACAAGTGTTCATGCACCCGTTGGCCCTCTTTCGATCTTCTTGGCAGAAATCTCTGTTTCCATCTTCTGCCCAGGTTTTCATTGGCTTGTTGTGTTTTTTCTTCTTGTGGGGATGTGTGAGTTGATTGCATCTTTGGGCTTTTCACCCCTTGTCCGATGTGTGGTTTGCAAACATCCTCCCCCAGTCGTTGTGCTATCTTTGCATTCAGTCGATGGTTTCCTTCACTGGGCAGAAGCGTCCGCATTTGACGTGGTCCCGTTGGTTTCTTGTTGACTTGGTTGCCCTGGCCCAGTCAGACTTGCTTCTTCCAAACAGGCGGCTCAGACAGATGGCAAAGAGCACTCTGCCTAGGTCTTCTGCTACAAGGTTCACGGTTTCAAGTCTGCCATTCAAGGCTTTGATCCATTTCAGGTGGTGTGTGTGCCAGGTGTAACATCATGGTGTACTCTCGTTGTGTTCCATGTGGCTGTGCAGGCTTCCCAGCACCGTTTATGGTAGAGGCTCTCCTTTCTCCGCTGTCTCCTCTTGGCTCCCTGGTCGAAAATGGGCTGTCCATGTAGGTTTGAGTTGGGCTCTGGGTTCTCGATTCTGTTGCATGGGTCTGTGTGCCTGTTTTGGGGCCCAGACTGTGCCGTCTCGGTACCTAGTGCTTCGTCCTATATGTTGAAATCGGAAAGTGTGCCACGTCCTGCTTTTTCCGTTTTCCTGAGGATTCCTTTGCCTAGTCAGGGTCTCTTGTTGCTGGCTAGAAACTTTAGGATTCCCTCTTCTGTCTCTGTGGGAAACATTGCTGCAACTTTGACTGGGATTGCATGGAATCCAGAGATTCCTTGCTCTGGTAGGGACGTTTCCAGTGTGTTGATGCTTCCACTCCTAGATCCTGGTATCTCCTTCTTTCTCCTTGTGTCTTCTTGAATTTCTTTCCCCCAACGTTGGTTAGTTTTCCATTGCCATGGCTTTCACCTGTTCTGCTAAGTTTCTTCATAGAGATCTCAGCCTTCTCACTGGCATGCAGTTTTTCACTTTTTCTTTTCAGCTTCAGTTTCTCTATGCTTTGCAACTTGGAATCGGTTTTGTTCTGGCAGAAGTGCATCGCTGAGCTCACATCTGCTGGCAATGCTCCTGTCTTTGCTGTGGAAGTCTGGCCCTGTCTAACGTCCCTTCCCGTCTGCCTCTACACTACCTCGGACGCCTGCCCCAGAATGCCTGAAGCAGTGGTGAGCAGGCTCACCCGAGGGTCCACCCGGCCCACCCCGGGCCACCGACCCAGAAGGTGCGGACCTCACCGCTGCGCCACCGGCCGGCCCCTTTCATGTTCCGTTGGCAACCTGCAGTTGAGGGCAATGGGACTTGAATATGCTACTTGAGCCCAACTCTGGCACTGTGTAGATGAGGCCAGGTTGTTTTTCGGGTCCACTGCGATGTCAGAGGATTTGTCAGAATCGTGTCTCTGCTGTCCCGGCAAGCTTCACGGACACACGGTTTCCTGGCCCGCTTGGAGCAGTCTCATAACTCACCCTTCCCTCTTAGCCCAGCCTTGACCTTCGCTGCCGTCTTTTGGCTTGTGAATTTCACTGCCTTTCAAAGGTTCCAGCAGAGTCTGTCGAAAGACGGACATCATCTTTCATTGTGGATCATCCAGGTGTGATTTCTGTTCGAGTTCCATTTTCTGGGACCTTGGTCTCTTTTCCATAGGAGAATCGTCATGGTATTTCTCAGCTATCCCCCTTAGACATGCTTATCAGTCCGTTCCCCTTCCTTCCAAGTGATTCATTTTGCATTTCTGGAATCACCGTATGTTCTCTAGGCCGAGGTGTGAGTGCTTTCGTGACTCTTGGTTGTTGTCTTTGAATTTGCACCGGTCACTTAGAGGAGTCTTTGCTGTCCTAGCCTGGGTCAAACTAAGCACTGGGAACACGTTGTCATCTGGGTTGGTTTGACATCCTGAGGTCAGAAACTCCAAACTCGAGGTGGTCCTGGCATCCCCCTTCACAGACACAATGTTTCCAGGACAAATTAGACGAGTCAGATGAATCCCTCTCTCCAGGAAAGATATTTTTCTGTCTCCTTTCCGGATTTGGGAAGTTTCGAACTTCACCCCTGATCCTGGAACGTGCCCCCAGGTGCCGTCTAGATACGGGCTTACTTTATTTCTAAAGGCTGTGCCATTTGTTTGCCTTACATCCTCAGCCCTGGCCTGTTTATTTTTCTTGAAACAGAATTGTAATGTTCTCATTTTCAGCCCACTTCCTTACATGTGGTGTCAAAACACATAATCCATAATCCTTCTACGGCAAGAGGTAGGGGGAGAGAATTTCGATGGAGGCAAACTGAGCACACTAGCCTGGGAGGGCAGCCTTCACGAAGGAACGGATCCCTGTGGAAAAGGGTGCTTTTCAGCACCCTTGTAGAGCACTTCCAAACAAAGAGACATAGCCCAAGCGTGACGGGGCTCCATTCCTTCAAGGCTTCCAAGACATCTCTTGGGACACATTAGCCTGTACCCGGTGGGCCCCCGTGACGCCAGAGCTATGGAAAGTGAGACTGATCTGCAAAGAATGCCAGGGGCCTAGGAAAGGAGGCATCGAGTCTTCTCTTCAACGTCCTCAAGACCTCATTCTTGACTTTGGCTTATGCTTAAGGCAGAAGGACCACGTAGGTCTGATAAGGCCCAAGTCCGGCCTCTTGCTTCCAATCAAGTTGCAAGCTTGAATCAGCATGGCCTCCCCATACACTTGAATAGATGACAACGTTCTCCTCTCGGGGCTTGTCCCTCTATTCTCGCTTCTTGCCAAGGATTCCTTTCTTACCCCTCGAATCAGCGTCTGTTTTATGTCTTCCAGTTTCTGTGTCCGCTTTGTGTTTCTCAAAGCTGTTTCTGGGTATCCCTCCCTTTAATAGCCTAGCCTAGGCCAATCCTCAGTCTGTAACCGTGCGGCCATCTTAGCGGACATGATCTTCGGGATGTCATAAACAACCTCAAAATTCGAAGTTGTCCTGACAACCTGCGTGCACACAGAGTTTCAGAGCCATCTCAGGCCAGTCTGACTCCTCACCCTTTCCTGGTAGGATAGTTTTCCTTTTTCTCGATTTCTTGTCGGTTTCTGTCTTGCCCCTCGATCTTTGGAAGGCCTGCTACATTCTCTCTAGACACTGGTTTCTGTCCTGTAAGATTATCCTGGGTTTTACCTCTTACATTTTATGTAGATGGCCAAGTGGGTGGACGTTCCCCAGAGAAAGTCCTGCACTCCCTCCCAGGTTGAAGTTGCCCGGGCAGTCCTCTGATGCGCAATGATCGCGTCATCTCCTAGCACTCTGCCGATTCCACCTTGGCAGGTCCCATGTTTTCCTTCCTTCTTCCTCTGGGGAAGTGTACCAGAGGCGTTCATGGATTGTAAAAGCCTCACGGTTCTTTTTCTGGTGGGTATTGATAAGGTGACCTCACCATTGCTACTTAGTTTATGATCCCTGTCCGCACCGTACCATGAAATCTATATTTCCTAACACTGCTAATGTGATCTGCACCCGTGATGTGAAACAGTGAGGCCTGGGCCAGCCAAGCGGAACGTGGGCACTTACCCGCTCCGCCACAGGGCCGGCCCTGAATTGGACTTTTGGACCAACCTTTTGCCTGAGCTTGGGAACACGTGGGCCTGTTTAGATTATTCGTGAAGGTGATTAGTAGTAACATCCTGGACGGTAACCTTTTCCGTGGGTGCATGGGTTTAGCAGGCAGCATGTTCTGTGGGTAGTATTCCTCTTCATCTATTCGGAATCGTCTACCTTTCTGTAGCATCAGTACGCATTTTGAGGTGATTTTCCAGCCTTGGAAGTTCACCTTCTCTAATCTCTTTCAGCCCCAAAGCTTTATGCCGTCATTCTGGACCCCATTTTGGATTTTTTTTGCTTTCAGGTGAATTTATTGCCGCAACCCTGCATTAGAACATCCTATATCTTTCCGATTTGCATCCTCATCGATGTAGACTTCCGTGTAGCTGACATCATCTTCCCCTGCATAAGCCTAATAGCAGGCCCTCACCACACACTTGTGCCTCATCATCTGTTTCACCCTCTCACACCTCCCCGCTTTGTCTCTGGGAACCCCCAATCAAATGTCCCGTGCCACCTGTTCCTGACCGCTTGTTTTTGCTTCTCCTCTTAAGTGAGGTCCTACGGTACTTGCCTTGCTCCCTGGGGCTTGTTTCACTTCCCTAAAACCCTCACAGCCATTCTGGTGGTCACAAATGGCTGGATTGCATCCTTGGTTCCGGCTGACTGGTATGCCATTGCGTGGCTATAGCCCATCTTCCTTCTGCACTCGTCCCCTGCTGGGCTCCAGGGAGGCTTCCAAGCCTTGGGTCGTGGGAGCGACGCTGTGGTGAACTCAGCGGTGCACATGTCTTTATGCAGGAGTGTTTCCGAGTTCTTTGGATCAACACGCCGCAGAGGAATAGCTGGATCATATGGGACATGGATTCTTCAAGTTCTGAGGCAGTTCCACACCGCTTGGCGTAATGGCTGCACCGGTCTGCACTCCCACCAATGGTGCAGGAGGCTTCCCTTCTCTCCACCTCCTCTCTGACACTTGTGGCTTCCTGTCTGCTTCTTTATAGCCATTCTGACCACAGTGAGCTGCTGTGCCCTTGCAGTTTGCATTTGCATTGGCCTGAGACTTCATGACGGTGAACAAGTGTTCATGCACCCGTTGGCCTCTTTCGATCTTCTTGGCAGAAATCTCTGTTTCCATCTTCTGCCCAGGTTTTCATTGGCTTGTTGTGTTTTTTCTTCTTGTGGGGATGTGTGAGTTGATTGCATCTTTGGGCTTTTCACCCCTTGTCCGATGTGTGGTTTGCAAACATCCTCCCCCAGTCGTTGTGCTATCTTTGCATTCAGTCGATGGTTTCCTTCACTGGGCAGAAGCGTCCGCATTTGACGTGGTCCCGTTGGTTTCTTGTTGACTTGGTTGCCCTGGCCCAGTCGGACTTGCTTCTTCCAAACAGGCGGCTCAGACAGATGGCAAAGAGCACTCTGCCTAGGTCTTCTGCTACAAGGTTCACGGTTTCAAGTCTGCCATTCAAGGCTTTGATCCATTTCAGGTGGTGTGTGTGCCAGGTGTAACATCATGGTGTACTCTCGTTGTGTTCCATGTGGCTGTGCAGGCTTCCCAGCACCGTTTATGGTAGAGGCTCTCCTTTCTCCGCTGTCTCCTCTTGGCTCCCTGGTCGAAAATGGGCTGTCCATGTAGGTTTGAGTTGGGCTCTGGGTTCTCGATTCTGTTGCATGGGTCTGTGTGCCTGTTTTGGGGCCCAGACTGTGCCGTCTCGGTACCTAGTGCTTCGTCCTATATGTTGAAATCGGAAAGTGTGCCACGTCCTGCTTTTTCCGTTTTCCTGAGGATTCCTTTGCCTAGTCAGGGTCTCTTGTTGCTGGCTAGAAACTTTAGGATTCCCTCTTCTGTCTCTGTGGGAAACATTGCTGCAACTTTGACTGGGATTGCATGGAATCCAGAGATTCCTTGCTCTGGTAGGGACGTTTCCAGTGTGTTGATGCTTCCACTCCTAGATCCTGGTATCTCCTTCTTTCTCCTTGTGTCTTCTTGAATTTCTTTCCCCCAACGTTGGTTAGTTTTCCATTGCCATGGCTTTCACCTGTTCTGCTAAGTTTCTTCATAGAGATCTCAGCCTTCTCACTGGCATGCAGTTTTTCACTTTTTCTTTTCAGCTTCAGTTTCTCTATGCTTTGCAACTTGGAATCGGTTTTGTTCTGGCAGAAGTGCATCGCTGAGCTCACATCTGCTGGCAATGCTCCTGTCTTTGCTGTGGAAGTCTGGCCCTGTCTAACGTCCCTTCCCGTCTGCCTCTACACTACCTCGGACGCCTGCCCCAGAATGCCTGAAGCAGTGGTGAGCAGGCTCACCCGAGGGTCCACCCGGCCCACCCCGGGCCACCGACCCAGAAGGTGCGGACCTCACCGCTGCGCCACCGGCCGGCCCCTTTCATGTTCCGTTGGCAACCTGCAGTTGAGGGCAATGGGACTTGAATATGCTACTTGAGCCCAACTCTGGCACTGTGTAGATGAGGCCAGGTTGTTTTTCGGGTCCACTGCGATGTCAGAGGATTTGTCAGAATCGTGTCTCTGCTGTCCCGGCAAGCTTCACGGACACACGGTTTCCTGGCCCGCTTGGAGCAGTCTCATAACTCACCCTTCCCTCTTAGCCCAGCCTTGACCTTCGCTGCCGTCTTTTGGCTTGTGAATTTCACTGCCTTTCAAAGGTTCCAGCAGAGTCTGTCGAAAGACGGACATCATCTTTCATTGTGGATCATCCAGGTGTGATTTCTGTTCGAGTTCCATTTTCTGGGACCTTGGTCTCTTTTCCATAGGAGAATCGTCATGGTATTTCTCAGCTATCCCCCTTAGACATGCTTATCAGTCCGTTCCCCTTCCTTCCAAGTGATTCATTTTGCATTTCTGGAATCACCGTATGTTCTCTAGGCCGAGGTGTGAGTGCTTTCGTGACTCTTGGTTGTTGTCTTTGAATTTGCACCGGTCACTTAGAGGAGTCTTTGCTGTCCTAGCCTGGGTCAAACTAAGCACTGGGAACACGTTGTCATCTGGGTTGGTTTGACATCCTGAGGTCAGAAACTCCAAACTCGAGGTGGTCCTGGCATCCCCCTTCACAGACACAATGTTTCCAGGACAAATTAGACGAGTCAGATGAATCCCTCTCTCCAGGAAAGATATTTTTCTGTCTCCTTTCCGGATTTGGGAAGTTTCGAACTTCACCCCTGATCCTGGAACGTGCCCCCAGGTGCCGTCTAGATACGGGCTTACTTTATTTCTAAAGGCTGTGCCATTTGTTTGCCTTACATCCTCAGCCCTGGCCTGTTTATTTTTCTTGAAACAGAATTGTAATGTTCTCATTTTCAGCCCACTTCCTTACATGTGGTGTCAAAACACATAATCCATAATCCTTCTACGGCAAGAGGTAGGGGGAGAGAATTTCGATGGAGGCAAACTGAGCACACTAGCCTGGGAGGGCAGCCTTCACGAAGGAACGGATCCCTGTGGAAAAGGGTGCTTTTCAGCACCCTTGTAGAGCACTTCCAAACAAAGAGACATAGCCCAAGCGTGACGGGGCTCCATTCCTTCAAGGCTTCCAAGACATCTCTTGGGACACATTAGCCTGTACCCGGTGGGCCCCCGTGACGCCAGAGCTATGGAAAGTGAGACTGATCTGCAAAGAATGCCAGGGGCCTAGGAAAGGAGGCATCGAGTCTTCTCTTCAACGTCCTCAAGACCTCATTCTTCACTTTGGCTTATGCTTAAGGCAGAAGGACCACGTAGGTCTGATAAGGCCCAAGTCCGGCCTCTTGCTTCCAATCAAGTTGCAAGCTTGAATCAGCATGGCCTCCCCATACACTTGAATAGATGACAACGTTCTCCTCTCGGGGCTTGTCCCTCTATTCTCGCTTCTTGCCAAGGATTCCTTTCTTACCCCTCGAATCAGCGTCTGTTTTATGTCTTCCAGTTTCTGTGTCCGCTTTCTGTTTCTCAAAGCTGTTTCTCGGTATACCTCCCTTTAATAGCCTAGCCTAGGCCAATCCTCAGTCTGTAACCGTGCGGCCATCTTAGCGGACATGATCTTCGGGATGTCATAAACAACCTCAAAATTCGAAGTTGTCCTGACAACCTGCGTGCACACAGAGTTTCAGAGCCATCTCAGGCCAGTCTGACTCCTCACCCTTTCCTGGTAGGATAGTTTTCCTTTTTCTCGATTTCTTGTCGGTTTCTGTCTTGCCCCTCGATCTTTGGAAGGCCTGCTACATTCTCTCTAGACACTGGTTTCTGTCCTGTAAGATTATCCTGGGTTTTACCTCTTACATTTTATGTAGATGGCCAAGTGGGTGGACGTTCCCCAGAGAAAGTCCTGCACTCCCTCCCAGGTTGAAGTTGCCCGGGCAGTCCTCTGATGCGCAATGATCGCGTCATCTCCTAGCACTCTGCCGATTCCACCTTGGCAGGTCCCATGTTTTCCTTCCTTCTTCCTCTGGGGAAGTGTACCAGAGGCGTTCATGGATTGTAAAAGCCTCACGGTTCTTTTTCTGGTGGGTATTGATAAGGTGACCTCACCATTGCTACTTAGTTTATGATCCCTGTCCGCACCGTACCATGAAATCTATATTTCCTAACACTGCTAATGTGATCTGCACCCGTGATGTGAAACAGTGAGGCCTGGGCCAGCCAAGCGGAACGTGGGCACTTACCCGCTCCGCCACAGGGCCGGCCCTGAATTGGACTTTTGGACCAACCTTTTGCCTGAGCTTGGGAACACGTGGGCCTGTTTAGATTATTCGTGAAGGTGATTAGTAGTAACATCCTGGACGGTAACCTTTTCCGTGGGTGCATGGGTTTAGCAGGCAGCATGTTCTGTGGGTAGTATTCCTCTTCATCTATTCGGAATCGTCTACCTTTCTGTAGCATCAGTACGCATTTTGAGGTGATTTTCCAGCCTTGGAAGTTCACCTTCTCTAATCTCTTTCAGCCCCAAAGCTTTATGCCGTCATTCTGGACCCCATTTTGGATTTTTTTTGCTTTCAGGTGAATTTATTGCCGCAACCCTGCATTAGAACATCCTATATCTTTCCGATTTGCATCCTCATCGATGTAGACTTCCGTGTAGCTGACATCATCTTCCCCTGCATAAGCCTAATAGCAGGCCCTCACCACACACTTGTGCCTCATCATCTGTTTCACCCTCTCACACCTCCCCGCTTTGTCTCTGGGAACCCCCAATCAAATGTCCCGTGCCACCTGTTCCTCACCCCTTGTTTTTGCTTCTCCTCTTAAGTGAGGTCCTACGGTACTTGCCTTGCTCCCTGGGGCTTGTTTCACTTCCCTAAAACCCTCACAGCCATTCTGGTGGTCACAAATGGCTGGATTGCATCCTTGGTTCCGGCTGACTGGTATGCCATTGCGTGGCTATAGCCCATCTTCCTTCTGCACTCGTCCCCTGCTGGGCTCCAGGGAGGCTTCCAAGCCTTGGGTCGTGGGAGCGACGCTGTGGTGAACTCAGCGGTGCACATGTCTTTATGCAGGAGTGTTTCCGAGTTCTTTGGATCAACACGCCGCAGAGGAATAGCTGGATCATATGGGACATGGATTCTTCAAGTTCTGAGGCAGTTCCACACCGCTTGGCGTAGTGGCTGCACCGGTCTGCACTCCCACCAACGGTGCAGGAGGCTTCCCTTCTCTCCACCTCCTCTCTGACACTTGTGGCTTCCTGTCTGCTTCCTTATAGCCATTCTGACCACAGTGAGCTGCTGTGCCCTTGCAGTTTGCATTTGCATTGGCCTGAGACTTCATGACGGTGAACAAGTGTTCATGCACCCGTTGGCCCTCTTTCGATCTTCTTGGCAGAAATCTCTGTTTCCATCTTCTGCCCAGGTTTTCATTGGCTTGTTGTGTTTTTTCTTCTTGTGGGGATGTGTGAGTTGATTGCATCTTTGGGCTTTTCACCCCTTGTCCGATGTGTGGTTTGCAAACATCCTCCCCCAGTCGTTGTGCTATCTTTGCATTCAGTCGATGGTTTCCTTCACTGGGCAGAAGCGTCCGCATTTGACGTGGTCCCGTTGGTTTCTTGTTGACTTGGTTGCCCTGGCCCAGTCGGACTTGCTTCTTCCAAACAGGCGGCTCAGACAGATGGCAAAGAGCACTCTGCCTAGGTCTTCTGCTACAAGGTTCACGGTTTCAAGTCTGCCATTCAAGGCTTTGATCCATTTCAGGTGGTGTGTGTGCCAGGTGTAACATCATGGTGTACTCTCGTTGTGTTCCATGTGGCTGTGCAGGCTTCCCAGCACCGTTTATGGTAGAGGCTCTCCTTTCTCCGCTGTCTCCTCTTGGCTCCCTGGTCGAAAATGGGCTGTCCATGTAGGTTTGAGTTGGGCTCTGGGTTCTCGATTCTGTTGCATGGGTCTGTGTGCCTGTTTTGGGGCCCAGACTGTGCCGTCTCGGTACCTAGTGCTTCGTCCTATATGTTGAAATCGGAAAGTGTGCCACGTCCTGCTTTTTCCGTTTTCCTGAGGATTCCTTTGCCTAGTCAGGGTCTCTTGTTGCTGGCTAGAAACTTTAGGATTCCCTCTTCTGTCTCTGTGGGAAACATTGCTGCAACTTTGACTGGGATTGCATGGAATCCAGAGATTCCTTGCTCTGGTAGGGACGTTTCCAGTGTGTTGATGCTTCCACTCCTAGATCCTGGTATCTCCTTCTTTCTCCTTGTGTCTTCTTGAATTTCTTTCCCCCAACGTTGGTTAGTTTTCCATTGCCATGGCTTTCACCTGTTCTGCTAAGTTTCTTCATAGAGATCTCAGCCTTCTCACTGGCATGCAGTTTTTCACTTTTTCTTTTCAGCTTCAGTTTCTCTATGCTTTGCAACTTGGAATCGGTTTTGTTCTGGCAGAAGTGCATCGCTGAGCTCACATCTGCTGGCAATGCTCCTGTCTTTGCTGTGGAAGTCTGGCCCTGTCTAACGTCCCTTCCCGTCTGCCTCTACACTACCTCGGACGCCTGCCCCAGAATGCCTGAAGCAGTGGTGAGCAGGCTCACCCGAGGGTCCACCCGGCCCACCCCGGGCCACCGACCCAGAAGGTGCGGACCTCACCGCTGCGCCACCGGCCGGCCCGTTTCATGTTCCGTTGGCAACCTGCAGTTGAGGGCAATGGGACTTGAATATGCTACTTGAGCCCAACTCTGGCACTGTGTAGATGAGGCCAGGTTGTTTTTCGGGTCCACTGCGATGTCAGAGGATTTGTCAGAATCGTGTCTCTGCTGTCCCGGCAAGCTTCACGGACACACGGTTTCTTGGCCCGCTTGGAGCAGTCTCATAACTCACCCTTCCCTCTTAGCCCAGCCTTGACCTTCGCTGCCGTCTTTTGGCTTGTGAATTTCTCTGCCTTTCAAACGTTCCAGCAGAGTCTGTCGAAAGACGGACATCATCTTTCATTGTGGATCATCCAGGTGTGATTTCTGTTCGAGTTCCATTTTCTGGGACCTTTGTCTCTTTTCCATAGGAGAATCGTCATGGTATTTCTCAGCTATCCCCCTTAGACATGCTTATCAGTCCGTTCCCCTTCCTTCCAAGTGATTCATTTTGCATTTCTGGAATCACCGTATGTTCTCTAGGCCGAGGTGTGAGTGCTTTCGTGACTCTTGGTTGTTGTCTTTGAATTTGCACCGGTCACTTAGAGGAGTCTTTGCTGTCCTAGCCTGGGTCAAACTAAGCACTGGGAACACGTGGTCATCTGGGTTGGTTTGACATCCTGAGGTCAGAAACTCCAAACTCGAGGTGGTCCTGGCATCCCCCTTCACAGACACAATGTTTCCAGGACAAATTAGACGAGTCAGATGAATCCCTCTCTCCAGGAAAGATATTTTTCTGTCTCCTTTCCGGATTTGGGAAGTTTCGAACTTCACCCCTGATCCTGGAACGTGCCCCCAGGTGCCGTCTAGATACGGGCTTACTTTATTTCTAAAGGCTGTGCCATTTGTTTGCCTTACATCCTCAGCCCTGGCCTGTTTATTTTTCTTGAAACAGAATTGTAATGTTCTCATTTTCAGCCCACTTCCTTACATGTGGTGTCAAAACACATAATCCATAATCCTTCTACGGCAAGAGGTAGGGGGAGAGAATTTCGATGGAGGCAAACTGAGCACACTAGCCTGGGAGGGCAGCCTTCACGAAGGAACGGATCCCTGTGGAAAAGGGTGCTTTTCAGCACCCTTGTAGAGCACTTCCAAACAAAGAGACATAGCCCAAGCGTGACGGGGCTCCATTCCTTCAAGGCTTCCAAGACATCTCTTGGGACACATTAGCCTGTACCCGGTGGGCCCCCGTGACGCCAGAGCTATGGAAAGTGAGACTGATCTGCAAAGAATGCCAGGGGCCTAGGAAAGGAGGCATCGAGTCTTCTCTTCAACGTCCTCAAGACCTCATTCTTGACTTTGGCTTATGCTTAAGGCAGAAGGACCACGTAGGTCTGATAAGGCCCAAGTCCGGCCTCTTGCTTCCAATCAAGTTGCAAGCTTGAATCAGCATGGCCTCCCCATACACTTGAATAGATGACAACGTTCTCCTCTCGGGGCTTGTCCCTCTATTCTCGCTTCTTGCCAAGGATTCCTTTCTTACCCCTCGAATCAGCGTCTGTTTTATGTCTTCCAGTTTCTGTGTCCGCTTTGTGTTTCTCAAAGCTGTTTCTGGGTATCCCTCCCTTTAATAGCCTAGCCTAGGCCAATCCTCAGTCTGTAACCGTGCGGCCATCTTAGCAGACATGATCTTCGGGATGTCATAAACAACCTCAAAATTCGAAGTTGTCCTGACAACCTGCGTGCACACAGAGTTTCAGAGCCATCTCAGGCCAGTCTGACTCCTCACCCTTTCCTGGTAGGATAGTTTTCCTTTTTCTCGATTTCTTGTCGGTTTCTGTCTTGCCCCTCGATCTTTGGAAGGCCTGCTACATTCTCTCTAGACACTGGTTTCTGTCCTGTAAGATTATCCTGGGTTTTACCTCTTACATTTTATGTAGATGGCCAAGTGGGTGGACGTTCCCCAGAGAAAGTCCTGCACTCCCTCCCAGGTTGAAGTTGCCCGGGCAGTCCTCTGATGCGCAATGATCGCGTCATCTCCTAGCACTCTGCCGATTCCACCTTGGCAGGTCCCATGTTTTCCTTCCTTCTTCCTCTGGGGAAGTGTACCAGAGGCGTTCATGGATTGTAAAAGCCTCACGGTTCTTTTTCTGGTGGGTATTGATAAGGTGACCTCACCATTGCTACTTAGTTTATGATCCCTGTCCGCACCGTACCATGAAATCTATATTTCCTAACACTGCTAATGTGATCTGCACCCGTGATGTGAAACAGTGAGGCCTGGGCCAGCCAAGCGGAACGTGGGCACTTACCCGCTCCGCCACAGGGCCGGCCCTGAATTGGACTTTTGGACCAACCTTTTGCCTGAGCTTGGGAACACGTGGGCCTGTTTAGATTATTCGTGAAGGTGATTAGTAGTAACATCCTGGACGGTAACCTTTTCCGTGGGTGCATGGGTTTAGCAGGCAGCATGTTCTGTGGGTAGTATTCCTCTTCATCTATTCGGAATCGTCTACCTTTCTGTAGCATCAGTACGCATTTTGAGGTGATTTTCCAGCCTTGGAAGTTCACCTTCTCTAATCTCTTTCAGCCCCAAAGCTTTATGCCGTCATTCTGGACCCCATTTTGGATTTTTTTTGCTTTCAGGTGAATTTATTGCCGCAACCCTGCATTAGAACATCCTATATCTTTCCGATTTGCATCCTCATCGATGTAGACTTCCGTGTAGCTGACATCATCTTCCCCTGCATAAGCCTAATAGCAGGCCCTCACCACACACTTGTGCCTCATCATCTGTTTCACCCTCTCACACCTCCCCGCTTTGTCTCTGGGAACCCCCAATCAAATGTCCCGTGCCACCTGTTCCTGACCGCTTGTTTTTGCTTCTCCTCTTAAGTGAGGTCCTACGGTACTTGCCTTGCTCCCTGGGGCTTGTTTCACTTCCCTAAAACCCTCACAGCCATTCTGGTGGTCACAAATGGCTGGATTGCATCCTTGGTTCCGGCTGACTGGTATGCCATTGCGTGGCTATAGCCCATCTTCCTTCTGCACTCGTCCCCTGCTGGGCTCCAGGGAGGCTTCCAAGCCTTGGGTCGTGGGAGCGACGCTGTGGTGAACTCAGCGGTGCACATGTCTTTATGCAGGAGTGTTTCCGAGTTCTTTGGATCAACACGCCGCAGAGGAATAGCTGGATCATATGGGACATGGATTCTTCAAGTTCTGAGGCAGTTCCACACCGCTTGGCGTAATGGCTGCACCGGTCTGCACTCCCACCAATGGTGCAGGAGGCTTCCCTTCTCTCCACCTCCTCTCTGACACTTGTGGCTTCCTGTCTGCTTCTTTATAGCCATTCTGACCACAGTGAGCTGCTGTGCCCTTGCAGTTTGCATTTGCATTGGCCTGAGACTTCATGACGGTGAACAAGTGTTCATGCACCCGTTGGCCCTCTTTCGATCTTCTTGGCAGAAATCTCTGTTTCCATCTTCTGCCCAGGTTTTCATTGGCTTGTTGTGTTTTTTCTTCTTGTGGGGATGTGTGAGTTGATTGCATCTTTGGGCTTTTCACCCCTTGTCCGATGTGTGGTTTGCAAACATCCTCCCCCAGTCGTTGTGCTATCTTTGCATTCAGTCGATGGTTTCCTTCACTGGGCAGAAGCGTCCGCATTTGACGTGGTCCCGTTGGTTTCTTGTTGACTTGGTTGCCCTGGCCCAGTCGGACTTGCTTCTTCCAAACAGGCGGCTCAGACAGATGGCAAAGAGCACTCTGCCTAGGTCTTCTGCTACAAGGTTCACGGTTTCAAGTCTGCCATTCAAGGCTTTGATCCATTTCAGGTGGTGTGTGTGCCAGGTGTAACATCATGGTGTACTCTCGTTGTGTTCCATGTGGCTGTGCAGGCTTCCCAGCACCGTTTATGGTAGAGGCTCTCCTTTCTCCGCTGTCTCCTCTTGGCTCCCTGGTCGAAAATGGGCTGTCCATGTAGGTTTGAGTTGGGCTCTGGGTTCTCGATTCTGTTGCATGGGTCTGTGTGCCTGTTTTGGGGCCCAGACTGTGCCGTCTCGGTACCTAGTGCTTCGTCCTATATGTTGAAATCGGAAAGTGTGCCACGTCCTGCTTTTTCCGTTTTCCTGAGGATTCCTTTGCCTAGTCAGGGTCTCTTGTTGCTGGCTAGAAACTTTAGGATTCCCTCTTCTGTCTCTGTGGGAAACATTGCTGCAACTTTGACTGGGATTGCATGGAATCCAGAGATTCCTTGCTCTGGTAGGGACGTTTCCAGTGTGTTGATGCTTCCACTCCTAGATCCTGGTATCTCCTTCTTTCTCCTTGTGTCTTCTTGAATTTCTTTCCCCCAACGTTGGTTAGTTTTCCATTGCCATGGCTTTCACCTGTTCTGCTAAGTTTCTTCATAGAGATCTCAGCCTTCTCACTGGCATGCAGTTTTTCACTTTTTCTTTTCAGCTTCAGTTTCTCTATGCTTTGCAACTTGGAATCGGTTTTGTTCTGGCAGAAGTGCATCGCTGAGCTCACATCTGCTGGCAATGCTCCTGTCTTTGCTGTGGAAGTCTGGCCCTGTCTAACGTCCCTTCCCGTCTGCCTCTACACTACCTCGGACGCCTGCCCCAGAATGCCTGAAGCAGTGGTGAGCAGGCTCACCCGAGGGTCCACCCGGCCCACCCCGGGCCACCGACCCAGAAGGTGCGGACCTCACCGCTGCGCCACCGGCCGGCCCGTTTCATGTTCCGTTGGCAACCTGCAGTTGAGGGCAATGGGACTTGAATATGCTACTTGAGCCCAACTCTGGCACTGTGTAGATGAGGCCAGGTTGTTTTTCGGGTCCACTGCGATGTCAGAGGATTTGTCAGAATCGTGTCTCTGCTGTCCCGGCAAGCTTCACGGACACACGGTTTCTTGGCCCGCTTGGAGCAGTCTCATAACTCACCCTTCCCTCTTAGCCCAGCCTTGACCTTCGCTGCCGTCTTTTGGCTTGTGAATTTCACTGCCTTTCAAAGGTTCCAGCAGAGTCTGTCTAAAGACGGACATCATCTTCCATTGTGGATCATCCAGGTGTGATTTCTGTTCGAGTTCCATTTTCTGGGACCTTTGTCTCTTTTCCATAGGAGAATCGTCATGGTATTTCTCAGCTATCCCCCTTAGACATGCTTATCAGTCCGTTCCCCTTCCTTCCAAGTGATTCATTTTGCATTTCTGGAATCACCGTATGTTCTCTAGGCCGAGGTGTGAGTGCTTTCGTGACTCTTGGTTGTTGTCTTTGAATTTGCACCGGTCACTTAGAGGAGTCTTTGCTGTCCTAGCCTGGGTCAAACTAAGCACTGGGAACACGTGGTCATCTGGGTTGGTTTGACATCCTGAGGTCAGAAACTCCAAACTCGAGGTGGTCCTGGCATCCCCCTTCACAGACACAATGTTTCCAGGACAAATTAGACGAGTCAGATGAATCCCTCTCTCCAGGAAAGATATTTTTCTGTCTCCTTTCCGGATTTGGGAAGTTTCGAACTTCACCCCTGATCCTGGAACGTGCCCCCAGGTGCCGTCTAGATACGGGCTTACTTTATTTCTAAAGGCTGTGCCATTTGTTTGCCTTACATCCTCAGCCCTGGCCTGTTTATTTTTCTTGAAACAGAATTGTAATGTTCTCATTTTCAGCCCACTTCCTTACATGTGGTGTCAAAACACATAATCCATAATCCTTCTACGGCAAGAGGTAGGGGGAGAGAATTTCGATGGAGGCAAACTGAGCACACTAGCCTGGGAGGGCAGCCTTCACGAAGGAACGGATCCCTGTGGAAAAGGGTGCTTTTCAGCACCCTTGTAGAGCACTTCCAAACAAAGAGACATAGCCCAAGCGTGACGGGGCTCCATTCCTTCAAGGCTTCCAAGACATCTCTTGGGACACATTAGCCTGTACCCGGTGGGCCCCCGTGACGCCAGAGCTATGGAAAGTGAGACTGATCTGCAAAGAATGCCAGGGGCCTAGGAAAGGAGGCATCGAGTCTTCTCTTCAACGTCCTCAAGACCTCATTCTTGACTTTGGCTTATGCTTAAGGCAGAAGGACCACGTAGGTCTGATAAGGCCCAAGTCCGGCCTCTTGCTTCCAATCAAGTTGCAAGCTTGAATCAGCATGGCCTCCCCATACACTTGAATAGATGACAACGTTCTCCTCTCGGGGCTTGTCCCTCTATTCTCGCTTCTTGCCAAGGATTCCTTTCTTACCCCTCGAATCAGCGTCTGTTTTATGTCTTCCAGTTTCTGTGTCCGCTTTGTGTTTCTCAAAGCTGTTTCTGGGTATCCCTCCATTTAATAGCCTAGCCTAGGCCAATCCTCAGTCTGTAACCGTGCGGCCATCTTAGCGGACATGATCTTCGGGATGTCATAAACAACCTCAAAATTCGAAGTTGTCCTGACAACCTGCGTGCACACAGAGTTTCAGAGCCATCTCAGGCCAGTCTGACTCCTCACCCTTTCCTGGTAGGATAGTTTTCCTTTTTCTCGATTTCTTGTCGGTTTCTGTCTTGCCCCTCGATCTTTGGAAGGCCTGCTACATTCTCTCTAGACACTGGTTTCTGTCCTGTAAGATTATCCTGGGTTTTACCTCTTACATTTTATGTAGATGGCCAAGTGGGTGGACGTTCCCCAGAGAAAGTCCTGCACTCCCTCCCAGGTTGAAGTTGCCCGGGCAGTCCTCTGATGCGCAATGATCGCGTCATCTCCTAGCACTCTGCCGATTCCACCTTGGCAGGTCCCATGTTTTCCTTCCTTCTTCCTCTGGGGAAGTGTACCAGAGGCGTTCATGGATTGTAAAAGCCTCACGGTTCTTTTTCTGGTGGGTATTGATAAGGTGACCTCACCATTGCTACTTAGTTTATGATCCCTGTCCGCACCGTACCATGAAATCTATATTTCCTAACACTGCTAATGTGATCTGCACCCGTGATGTGAAACAGTGAGGCCTGGGCCAGCCAAGCGGAACGTGGGCACTTACCTGCTCCGCCACAGGGCCGGCCCTGAATTGGACTTTTGGACCAACCTTTTGCCTGAGCTTGGGAACACGTGGGCCTGTTTAGATTATTCGTGAAGGTGATTAGTAGTAACATCCTGGACGGTAACCTTTTCCGTGGGTGCATGGGTTTAGCAGGCAGCATGTTCTGTGGGTAGTATTCCTCTTCATCTATTCGGAATCGTCTACCTTTCTGTAGCATCAGTACGCATTTTGAGGTGATTTTCCAGCCTTGGAAGTTCACCTTCTCTAATCTCTTTCAGCCCCAAAGCTTTATGCCGTCATTCTGGACCCCATTTTGGATTTTTTTTGCTTTCAGGTGAATTTATTGCCGCAACCCTGCATTAGAACATCCTATATCTTTCCGATTTGCATCCTCATCGATGTAGACTTCCGTGTAGCTGACATCATCTTCCCCTGCATAAGCCTAATAGCAGGCCCTCACCACACACTTGTGCCTCATCATCTGTTTCACCCTCTCACACCTCCCCGCTTTGTCTCTGGGAACCCCCAATCAAATGTCCCGTGCCACCTGTTCCTGACCGCTTGTTTTTGCTTCTCCTCTTAAGTGAGGTCCTACGGTACTTGCCTTGCTCCCTGGGGCTTGTTTCACTTCCCTAAAACCCTCACAGCCATTCTGGTGGTCACAAATGGCTGGATTGCATCCTTGGTTCCGGCTGACTGGTATGCCATTGCATGGCTATAGCCCATCTTCCTTCTGCACTCGTCCCCTGCTGGGCTCCAGGGAGGCTTCCAAGCCTTGGGTCGTGGGAGCGACGCTGTGGTGAACTCAGCGGTGCACATGTCTTTATGCAGGAGTGTTTCCGAGTTCTTTGGATCAACACGCCGCAGAGGAATAGCTGGATCATATGGGACATGGATTCTTCAAGTTCTGAGGCAGTTCCACACCGCTTGGCGTAATGGCTGCACCGGTCTGCACTCCCACCAATGGTGCAGGAGGCTTCCCTTCTCTCCACCTCCTCTCTGACACTTGTGGCTTCCTGTCTGCTTCTTTATAGCCATTCTGACCACAGTGAGCTGCTGTGCCCTTGCAGTTTGCATTTGCATTGGCCTGAGACTTCATGACGGTGAACAAGTGTTCATGCACCCGTTGGCCCTCTTTCGATCTTCTTGGCAGAAATCTCTGTTTCCATCTTCTGCCCAGGTTTTCATTGGCTTGTTGTGTTTTTTCTTCTTGTGGGGATGTGTGAGTTGATTGCATCTTTGGGCTTTTCACCCCTTGTCCGATGTGTGGTTTGCAAACATCCTCCCCCAGTCGTTGTGCTATCTTTGCATTCAGTCGATGGTTTCCTTCACTGGGCAGAAGCGTCCGCATTTGACGTGGTCCCGTTGGTTTCTTGTTGACTTGGTTGCCCTGGCCCAGTCGGACTTGCTTCTTCCAAACAGGCGGCTCAGACAGATGGCAAAGAGCACTCTGCCTAGGTCTTCTGCTACAAGGTTCACGGTTTCAAGTCTGCCATTCAAGGCTTTGATCCATTTCAGGTGGTGTGTGTGCCAGGTGTAACATCATGGTGTACTCTCGTTGTGTTCCATGTGGCTGTGCAGGCTTCCCAGCACCGTTTATGGTAGAGGCTCTCCTTTCTCCGCTGTCTCCTCTTGGCTCCCTGGTCGAAAATGGGCTGTCCATGTAGGTTTGAGTTGGGCTCTGGGTTCTCGATTCTGTTGCATGGGTCTGTGTGCCTGTTTTGGGGCCCAGACTGTGCCGTCTCGGTACCTAGTGCTTCGTCCTATATGTTGAAATCGGAAAGTGTGCCACGTCCTGCTTTTTTCGTTTTCCTGAGGATTCCTTTGCCTAGTCAGGGTCTCTTGTTGCTGGCTAGAAACTTTAGGATTCCCTCTTCTGTCTCTGTGGGAAACATTGCTGCAACTTTGACTGGGATTGCATGGAATCCAGAGATTCCTTGCTCTGGTAGGGACGTTTCCAGTGTGTTGATGCTTCCACTCCTAGATCCTGGTATCTCCTTCTTTCTCCTTGTGTCTTCTTGAATTTCTTTCCCCCAACGTTGGTTAGTTTTCCATTGCCATGGCTTTCACCTGTTCTGCTAAGTTTCTTCATAGAGATCTCAGCCTTCTCACTGGCATGCAGTTTTTCACTTTTTCTTTTCAGCTTCAGTTTCTCTATGCTTTGCAACTTGGAATCGGTTTTGTTCTGGCAGAAGTGCATCGCTGAGCTCACATCTGCTGGCAATGCTCCTGTCTTTGCTGTGGAAGTCTGGCCCTGTCTAACGTCCCTTCCCGTCTGCCTCTACACTACCTCGGACGCCTGCCCCAGAATGCCTGAAGCAGTGGTGAGCAGGCTCACCCGAGGGTCCACCCGGCCCACCCCGGGCCACCGACCCAGAAGGTGCGGACCTCACCGCTGCGCCACCGGCCGGCCCCTTTCATGTTCCGTTGGCAACCTGCAGTTGAGGGCAATGGGACTTGAATATGCTACTTGAGCCCAACTCTGGCACTGTGTAGATGAGGCCAGGTTGTTTTTCGGGTCCACTGCGATGTCAGAGGATTTGTCATAATCGTGTCTCTGCTGTCCCGGCAAGCTTCACGGACACACGGTTTCTTGGCCCGCTTGGAGCAGTCTCATAACTCACCCTTCCCCCTTACCCCAGCCTTGACCTTCGCTGCCGTCTTTTGGCTTGTGAATTTCACTGCCTTTCAAAGGTTCCAGCAGAGTCTGTCTAAAGACGGACATCATCTTTCATTGTGGATCATCCAGGTGTGATTTCTGTTCGAGTTCCATTTTCTGGGACCTTTGTCTCTTTTCCATAGGAGAATCGTCATGGTATTTCTCAGCTATCCCCCTTAGACATGCTTATCAGTCCGTTCCCCTTCCTTCCAAGTGATTCATTTTGCATTTCTGGAATCACCGTATGTTCTCTAGGCCGAGGTGTGAGTGCTTTCGTGACTCTTGGTTGTTGTCTTTGAATTTGCACCGGTCACTTAGAGGAGTCTTTGCTGTCCTAGCCTGGGTCAAACTAAGCACTGGGAACACGTGGTCATCTGGGTTGGTTTGACAT
Organism: Equus asinus; assembly: GCF_041296235.1. Classification (NCBI taxonomy): domain Eukaryota; kingdom Metazoa; phylum Chordata; class Mammalia; order Perissodactyla; family Equidae; genus Equus; species Equus asinus. The sequence goes on along the minus strand of NC_091816.1, from coordinate 41,245,685 downwards.
CCTGAGGTCAGAAACTCCAAACTCGAGGTGGTCCTGGCATCCCCCTTCACAGACACAATGTTTCCAGGACAAATTAGACGAGTCAGATGAATCCCTCTCTCCAGGAAAGATATTTTTCTGTCTCCTTTCCGGATTTGGGAAGTTTCGAACTTCACCCCTGATCCTGGAACGTGCCCCCAGGTGCCGTCTAGATACGGGCTTACTTTATTTCTAAAGGCTGTGCCATTTGTTTGCCTTACATCCTCAGCCCTGGCCTGTTTATTTTTCTTGAAACAGAATTGTAATGTTCTCATTTTCAGCCCACTTCCTTACATGTGGTGTCAAAACACATAATCCATAATCCTTCTACGGCAAGAGGTAGGGGGAGAGAATTTCGATGGAGGCAAACTCAGCACACTAGCCTGGGAGGGCAGCCTTCACGAAGGAACGGATCCCTGTGGAAAAGGGTGCTTTTCAGCACCCTTGTAGAGCACTTCCAAACAAAGAGACATAGCCCAAGCGTGACGGGGCTCCATTCCTTCAAGGCTTCCAAGACATCTCTTGGGACACATTAGCCTGTACCCGGTGGGCCCCCGTGACGCCAGAGCTATGGAAAGTGAGACTGATCTGCAAAGAATGCCAGGGGCCTAGGAAAGGAGGCATCGAGTCTTCTCTTCAACGTCCTCAAGACCTCATTCTTGACTTTGGCTTATGCTTAAGGCAGAAGGACCACGTAGGTCTGATAAGGCCCAAGTCCGGCCTCTTGCTTCCAATCAAGTTGCAAGCTTGAATCAGCATGGCCTCCCCATACACTTGAATAGATGACAACGTTCTCCTCTCGGGGCTTGTCCCTCTATTCTCGCTTCTTGCCAAGGATTCCTTTCTTACCCCTCGAATCAGCGTCTGTTTTATGTCTTCCAGTTTCTGTGTCCGCTTTGTGTTTCTCAAAGCTGTTTCTGGGTATCCCTCCCTTTAATAGCCTAGCCTAGGCCAATCCTCAGTCTGTAACCGTGCGGCCATCTTAGCGGACATGATCTTCGGGATGTCATAAACAACCTCAAAATTCGAAGTTGTCCTGACAACCTGCGTGCACACAGAGTTTCAGAGCCATCTCAGGCCAGTCTGACTCCTCACCCTTTCCTGGTAGGATAGTTTTCCTTTTTCTCGATTTCTTGTCGGTTTCTGTCTTGCCCCTCGATCTTTGGAAGGCCTGCTACATTCTCTCTAGACACTGGTTTCTGTCCTGTAAGATTATCCTGGGTTTTACCTCTTACATTTTATGTAGATGGCCAAGTGGGTGGACGTTCCCCAGAGAAAGTCCTGCACTCCCTCCCAGGTTGAAGTTGCCCGGGCAGTCCTCTGATGCGCAATGATCGCGTCATCTCCTAGCACTCTGCCGATTCCACCTTGGCAGGTCCCATGTTTTCCTTCCTTCTTCCTCTGGGGAAGTGTACCAGAGGCGTTCATGGATTGTAAAAGCCTCACGGTTCTTTTTCTGGTGGGTATTGATAAGGTGACCTCACCATTGCTACTTAGTTTATGATCCCTGTCCGCACCGTACCATGAAATCTATATTTCCTAACACTGCTAATGTGATCTGCACCCGTGATGTGAAACAGTGAGGCCTGGGCCAGCCAAGCGGAACGTGGGCACTTACCCGCTCCACCACAGGGCCGGCCCTGAATTGGACTTTTGGACCAACCTTTTGCCTGAGCTTGGGAACACGTGGGCCTGTTTAGATTATTCGTGAAGGTGATTAGTAGTAACATCCTGGACGGTAACCTTTTCCGTGGGTGCATGGGTTTAGCAGGCAGCATGTTCTGTGGGTAGTATTCCTCTTCATCTATTCGGAATCGTCTACCTTTCTGTAGCATCAGTACGCATTTTGAGGTGATTTTCCAGCCTTGGAAGTTCACCTTCTCTAATCTCTTTCAGCCCCAAAGCTTTATGCCGTCATTCTGGACCCCATTTTGGATTTTTTTTGCTTTCAGGTGAATTTATTGCCGCAACCCTGCATTAGAACATCCTATATCTTTCCGATTTGCATCCTCATCGATGTAGACTTCCGTGTAGCTGACATCATCTTCCCCTGCATAAGCCTAATAGCAGGCCCTCACCACACACTTGTGCCTCATCATCTGTTTCACCCTCTCACACCTCCCCGCTTTGTCTCTGGGAACCCCCAATCAAATGTCCCGTGCCACCTGTTCCTGACCGCTTGTTTTTGCTTCTCCTCTTAAGTGAGGTCCTACGGTACTTGCCTTGCTCCCTGGGGCTTGTTTCACTTCCCTAAAACCCTCACAGCCATTCTGGTGGTCACAAATGGCTGGATTGCATCCTTGGTTCCGGCTGACTGGTATGCCATTGCGTGGCTATAGCCCATCTTCCTTCTGCACTCGTCCCCTGCTGGGCTCCAGGGAGGCTTCCAAGCCTTGGGTCGTGGGAGCGACGCTGTGGTGAACTCAGCGGTGCACATGTCTTTATGCAGGAGTGTTTCCGAGTTCTTTGGATCAACACGCCGCAGAGGAATAGCTGGATCATATGGGACATGGATTCTTCAAGTTCTGAGGCAGTTCCACACCGCTTGGCGTAATGGCTGCACCGGTCTGCACTCCCACCAATGGTGCAGGAGGCTTCCCTTCTCTCCACCTCCTCTCTGACACTTGTGGCTTCCTGTCTGCTTCTTTATAGCCATTCTGACCACAGTGAGCTGCTGTGCCCTTGCAGTTTGCATTTGCATTGGCCTGAGACTTCATGACGGTGAACAAGTGTTCATGCACCCGTTGGCCCTCTTTCGATCTTCTTGGCAGAAATCTCTGTTTCCATCTTCTGCCCAGGTTTTCATTGGCTTGTTGTGTTTTTTCTTCTTGTGGGGATGTGTGAGTTGATTGCATCTTTGGGCTTTTCACCCCTTGTCCGATGTGTGGTTTGCAAACATCCTCCCCCAGTCGTTGTGCTATCTTTGCATTCAGTCGATGGTTTCCTTCACTGGGCAGAAGCGTCCGCATTTGACGTGGTCCCGTTGGTTTCTTGTTGACTTGGTTGCCCTGGCCCAGTCGGACTTGCTTCTTCCAAACAGGCGGCTCAGACAGATGGCAAAGAGCACTCTGCCTAGGTCTTCTGCTACAAGGTTCACGGTTTCAAGTCTGCCATTCAAGGCTTTGATCCATTTCAGGTGGTGTGTGTGCCAGGTGTAACATCATGGTGTACTCTCGTTGTGTTCCATGTGGCTGTGCAGGCTTCCCAGCACCGTTTATGGTAGAGGCTCTCCTTTCTCCGCTGTCTCCTCTTGGCTCCCTGGTCGAAAATGGGCTGTCCATGTAGGTTTGAGTTGGGCTCTGGGTTCTCGATTCTGTTGCATGGGTCTGTGTGCCTGTTTTGGGGCCCAGACTGTGCCGTCTCGGTACCTAGTGCTTCGTCCTATATGTTGAAATCGGAAAGTGTGCCACGTCCTGCTTTTTCCGTTTTCCTGAGGATTCCTTTGCCTAGTCAGGGTCTCTTGTTGCTGGCTAGAAACTTTAGGATTCCCTCTTCTGTCTCTGTGGGAAACATTGCTGCAACTTTGACTGGGATTGCATGGAATCCAGAGATTCCTTGCTCTGGTAGGGACGTTTCCAGTGTGTTGATGCTTCCACTCCTAGATCCTGGTATCTCCTTCTTTCTCCTTGTGTCTTCTTGAATTTCTTTCCCCCAACGTTGGTTAGTTTTCCATTGCCATGGCTTTCACCTGTTCTGCTAAGTTTCTTCATAGAGATCTCAGCCTTCTCACTGGCATGCAGTTTTTCACTTTTTCTTTTCAGCTTCAGTTTCTCTATGCTTTGCAACTTGGAATCGGTTTTGTTCTGGCAGAAGTGCATCGCTGAGCTCACATCTGCTGGCAATGCTCCTGTCTTTGCTGTGGAAGTCTGGCCCTGTCTAACGTCCCTTCCCGTCTGCCTCTACACTACCTCGGACGCCTGCCCCAGAATGCCTGAAGCAGTGGTGAGCAGGCTCACCCGAGGGTCCACCCGGCCCACCCCGGGCCACCGACCCAGAAGGTGCGGACCTCACCGCTGCGCCACCGGCCGGCCCCTTTCATGTTCCGTTGGCAACCTGCAGTTGAGGGCAATGGGACTTGAATATGCTACTTGAGCCCAACTCTGGCACTGTGTAGATGAGGCCAGGTTGTTTTTCGGGTCCACTGCGATGTCAGAGGATTTGTCAGAATCGTGTCTCTGCTGTCCCGGCAAGCTTCACGGACACACGGTTTCCTGGCCCGCTTGGAGCAGTCTCATAACTCACCCTTCCCTCTTAGCCCAGCCTTGACCTTCGCTGCCGTCTTTTGGCTTGTGAATTTCACTGCCTTTCAAAGGTTCCAGCAGAGTCTGTCGAAAGACGGACATCATCTTTCATTGTGGATCATCCAGGTGTGATTTCTGTTCGAGTTCCATTTTCTGGGACCTTGGTCTCTTTTCCATAGGAGAATCGTCATGGTATTTCTCAGCTATCCCCCTTAGACATGCTTATCAGTCCGTTCCCCTTCCTTCCAAGTGATTCATTTTGCATTTCTGGAATCACCGTATGTTCTCTAGGCCGAGGTGTGAGTGCTTTCGTGACTCTTGGTTGTTGTCTTTGAATTTGCACCGGTCACTTAGAGGAGTCTTTGCTGTCCTAGCCTGGGTCAAACTAAGCACTGGGAACACGTTGTCATCTGGGTTGGTTTGACATCCTGAGGTCAGAAACTCCAAACTCGAGGTGGTCCTGGCATCCCCCTTCACAGACACAATGTTTCCAGGACAAATTAGACGAGTCAGATGAATCCCTCTCTCCAGGAAAGATATTTTTCTGTCTCCTTTCCGGATTTGGGAAGTTTCGAACTTCACCCCTGATCCTGGAACGTGCCCCCAGGTGCCGTCTAGATACGGGCTTACTTTATTTCTAAAGGCTGTGCCATTTGTTTGCCTTACATCCTCAGCCCTGGCCTGTTTATTTTTCTTGAAACAGAATTGTAATGTTCTCATTTTCAGCCCACTTCCTTACATGTGGTGTCAAAACACATAATCCATAATCCTTCTACGGCAAGAGGTAGGGGGAGAGAATTTCGATGGAGGCAAACTGAGCACACTAGCCTGGGAGGGCAGCCTTCACGAAGGAACGGATCCCTGTGGAAAAGGGTGCTTTTCAGCACCCTTGTAGAGCACTTCCAAACAAAGAGACATAGCCCAAGCGTGACGGGGCTCCATTCCTTCAAGGCTTCCAAGACATCTCTTGGGACACATTAGCCTGTACCCGGTGGGCCCCCGTGACGCCAGAGCTATGGAAAGTGAGACTGATCTGCAAAGAATGCCAGGGGCCTAGGAAAGGAGGCATCGAGTCTTCTCTTCAACGTCCTCAAGACCTCATTCTTGACTTTGGCTTATGCTTAAGGCAGAAGGACCACGTAGGTCTGATAAGGCCCAAGTCCGGCCTCTTGCTTCCAATCAAGTTGCAAGCTTGAATCAGCATGGCCTCCCCATACACTTGAATAGATGACAACGTTCTCCTCTCGGGGCTTGTCCCTCTATTCTCGCTTCTTGCCAAGGATTCCTTTCTTACCCCTCGAATCAGCGTCTGTTTTATGTCTTCCAGTTTCTGTGTCCGCTTTGTGTTTCTCAAAGCTGTTTCTGGGTATCCCTCCCTTTAATAGCCTAGCCTAGGCCAATCCTCAGTCTGTAACCGTGCGGCCATCTTAGCGGACATGATCTTCGGGATGTCATAAACAACCTCAAAATTCGAAGTTGTCCTGACAACCTGCGTGCACACAGAGTTTCAGAGCCATCTCAGGCCAGTCTGACTCCTCACCCTTTCCTGGTAGGATAGTTTTCCTTTTTCTCGATTTCTTGTCGGTTTCTGTCTTGCCCCTCGATCTTTGGAAGGCCTGCTACATTCTCTCTAGACACTGGTTTCTGTCCTGTAAGATTATCCTGGGTTTTACCTCTTACATTTTATGTAGATGGCCAAGTGGGTGGACGTTCCCCAGAGAAAGTCCTGCACTCCCTCCCAGGTTGAAGTTGCCCGGGCAGTCCTCTGATGCGCAATGATCGCGTCATCTCCTAGCACTCTGCCGATTCCACCTTGGCAGGTCCCATGTTTTCCTTCCTTCTTCCTCTGGGGAAGTGTACCAGAGGCGTTCATGGATTGTAAAAGCCTCACGGTTCTTTTTCTGGTGGGTATTGATAAGGTGACCTCACCATTGCTACTTAGTTTATGATCCCTGTCCGCACCGTACCATGAAATCTATATTTCCTAACACTGCTAATGTGATCTGCACCCGTGATGTGAAACAGTGAGGCCTGGGCCAGCCAAGCGGAACGTGGGCACTTACCCGCTCCACCACAGGGCCGGCCCTGAATTGGACTTTTGGACCAACCTTTTGCCTGAGCTTGGGAACACGTGGGCCTGTTTAGATTATTCGTGAAGGTGATTAGTAGTAACATCCTGGACGGTAACCTTTTCCGTGGGTGCATGGGTTTAGCAGGCAGCATGTTCTGTGGGTAGTATTCCTCTTCATCTATTCGGAATCGTCTACCTTTCTGTAGCATCAGTACGCATTTTGAGGTGATTTTCCAGCCTTGGAAGTTCACCTTCTCTAATCTCTTTCAGCCCCAAAGCTTTATGCCGTCATTCTGGACCCCATTTTGGATTTTTTTTGCTTTCAGGTGAATTTATTGCCGCAACCCTGCATTAGAACATCCTATATCTTTCCGATTTGCATCCTCATCGATGTAGACTTCCGTGTAGCTGACATCATCTTCCCCTGCATAAGCCTAATAGCAGGCCCTCACCACACACTTGTGCCTCATCATCTGTTTCACCCTCTCACACCTCCCCGCTTTGTCTCTGGGAACCCCCAATCAAATGTCCCGTGCCACCTGTTCCTGACCGCTTGTTTTTGCTTCTCCTCTTAAGTGAGGTCCTACGGTACTTGCCTTGCTCCCTGGGGCTTGTTTCACTTCCCTAAAACCCTCACAGCCATTCTGGTGGTCACAAATGGCTGGATTGCATCCTTGGTTCCGGCTGACTGGTATGCCATTGCGTGGCTATAGCCCATCTTCCTTCTGCACTCGTCCCCTGCTGGGCTCCAGGGAGGCTTCCAAGCCTTGGGTCGTGGGAGCGACGCTGTGGTGAACTCAGCGGTGCACATGTCTTTATGCAGGAGTGTTTCCGAGTTCTTTGGATCAACACGCCGCAGAGGAATAGCTGGATCATATGGGACATGGATTCTTCAAGTTCTGAGGCAGTTCCACACCGCTTGGCGTAGTGGCTGCACCGGTCTTCACTCCCACCAACCGTGCAGGAGGCTTCCCTTCTCTCCACCTCCTCTCTGACACTTGTGGCTTCCTGTCTGCTTCCTTATAGCCATTCTGACCACAGTGAGCTGCTGTGCCCTTGCAGTTTGCATTTGCATTGGCCTGAGACTTCATGACGGTGAACAAGTGTTCATGCACCCGTTGGCCCTCTTTCGATCTTCTTGGCAGAAATCTCTGTTTCCATCTTCTGCCCAGGTTTTCATTGGCTTGTTGTGTTTTTTCTTCTTGTGGGGATGTGTGAGTTGATTGCATCTTTGGGCTTTTCACCCCTTGTCCGATGTGTGGTTTGCAAACATCCTCCCCCAGTCGTTGTGCTATCTTTGCATTCAGTCGATGGTTTCCTTCACTGGGCAGAAGCGTCCGCATTTGACGTGGTCCCGTTGGTTTCTTGTTGACTTGGTTGCCCTGGCCCAGTCGGACTTGCTTCTTCCAAACAGGCGGCTCAGACAGATGGCAAAGAGCACTCTGCCTAGGTCTTCTGCTACAAGGTTCACGGTTTCAAGTCTGCCATTCAAGGCTTTGATCCATTTCAGGTGGTGTGTGTGCCAGGTGTAACATCATGGTGTACTCTCGTTGTGTTCCATGTGGCTGTGCAGGCTTCCCAGCACCGTTTATGGTAGAGGCTCTCCTTTCTCCGCTGTCTCCTCTTGGCTCCCTGGTCGAAAATGGGCTGTCCATGTAGGTTTGAGTTGGGCTCTGGGTTCTCGATTCTGTTGCATGGGTCTGTGTGCCTGTTTTGGGGCCCAGACTGTGCCGTCTCGGTACCTAGTGCTTCGTCCTATATGTTGAAATCGGAAAGTGTGCCACGTCCTGCTTTTTCCGTTTTCCTGAGGATTCCTTTGCCTAGTCAGGGTCTCTTGTTGCTGGCTAGAAACTTTAGGATTCCCTCTTCTGTCTCTGTGGGAAACATTGCTGCAACTTTGACTGGGATTGCATGGAATCCAGAGATTCCTTGCTCTGGTAGGGACGTTTCCAGTGTGTTGATGCTTCCACTCCTAGATCCTGGTATCTCCTTCTTTCTCCTTGTGTCTTCTTGAATTTCTTTCCCCCAACGTTGGTTAGTTTTCCATTGCCATGGCTTTCACCTGTTCTGCTAAGTTTCTTCATAGAGATCTCAGCCTTCTCACTGGCATGCAGTTTTTCACTTTTTCTTTTCAGCTTCAGTTTCTCTATGCTTTGCAACTTGGAATCGGTTTTGTTCTGGCAGAAGTGCATCGCTGAGCTCACATCTGCTGGCAATGCTCCTGTCTTTGCTGTGGAAGTCTGGCCCTGTCTAACGTCCCTTCCCGTCTGCCTCTACACTACCTCGGACGCCTGCCCCAGAATGCCTGAAGCAGTGGTGAGCAGGCTCACCCGAGGGTCCACCCGGCCCACCCCGGGCCACCGACCCAGAAGGTGCGGACCTCACCGCTGCGCCACCGGCCGGCCCCTTTCATGTTCCGTTGGCAACCTGCAGTTGAGGGCAATGGGACTTGAATATGCTACTTGAGCCCAACTCTGGCACTGTGTAGATGAGGCCAGGTTGTTTTTCGGGTCCACTGCGATGTCAGAGGATTTGTCAGAATCGTGTCTCTGCAGTCCCGGCTAGCTTCACGGACACACGGTTTCTTGGCCCGCTTGGAGCAGTCTCATAACTCACCCTTCCCTCTTAGCCCAGCCTTGACCTTCGCTGCCGTCTTTTGGCTTGTGAATTTCACTGCCTTTCAAAGGTTCCAGCAGAGTCTGTCTAAAGACGGACATCATCTTTCATTGTATATCATCCAGGTGTGATTTCTGTTCGAGTTCCATTTTCTGGGACCTTTGTCTCTTTTCCATAGGAGAATCGTCATGGTATTTCTCAGCTATCCTCCTTAGACATGCTTATCAGTCCGTTCCCCTTCCTTCCAAGTGATTCATTTTGCATTTCTGGAATCACCGTATGTTCTCTAGGCCGAGGTGTGAGTGCTTTCGTGACTCTTGGTTGTTGTCTTTGAATTTGCACCGGTCACTTAGAGGAGTCTTTCCTGTCCTAGCCTGGGTCAAACTAAGCACTGGGAACACGTGGTCATCTGGGTTGGTTTGACATCCTGAGGTCAGAAACTCCAAACTCGAGGTGGTCCTGGCATCCCCCTTCACAGACACAATGTTTCCAGGACAAATTAGACGAGTCAGATGAATCCCTCTCTCCAGGAAAGATATTTTTCTGTCTCCTTTCCGGATTTGGGAAGTTTCGAACTTCACCCCTGATCCTGGAACGTGCCCCCAGGTGCCGTCTAGATACGGGCTTACTTTATTTCTAAAGGCTGTGCCATTTGTTTGCCTTACATCCTCAGCCCTGGCCTGTTTATTTTTCTTGAAACAGAATTGTAATGTTCTCATTTTCAGCCCACTTCCTTACATGTGGTGTCAAAACACATAATCCATAATCCTTCTACGGCAAGAGGTAGGGGGAGAGAATTTCGATGGAGGCAAACTCAGCACACTAGCCTGGGAGGGCAGCCTTCACGAAGGAACGGATCCCTGTGGAAAAGGGTGCTTTTCAGCACCCTTGTAGAGCACTTCCAAACAAAGAGACATAGCCCAAGCGTGACGGGGCTCCATTCCTTCAAGGCTTCCAAGACATCTCTTGGGACACATTAGCCTGTACCCGGTGGGCCCCCGTGACGCCAGAGCTATGGAAAGTGAGACTGATCTGCAAAGAATGCCAGGGGCCTAGGAAAGGAGGCATCGAGTCTTCTCTTCAACGTCCTCAAGACCTCATTCTTGACTTTGGCTTATGCTTAAGGCAGAAGGACCACGTAGGTCTGATAAGGCCCAAGTCCGGCCTCTTGCTTCCAATCAAGTTGCAAGCTTGAATCAGCATGGCCTCCCCATACACTTGAATAGATGACAACCTTCTCCTCTCGGGGCTTGTCCCTCTATTCTCGCTTCTTGCCAAGGATTCCTTTCTTACCCCTCGAATCAGCGTCTGTTTTATGTCTTCCAGTTTCTGTGTCCGCTTTGTGTTTCTCAAAGCTGTTTCTGGGTATCCCTCCCTTTAATAGCCTAGCCTAGGCCAATCCTCAGTCTGTAACCGTGCGGCCATCTTAGCGGACATGATCTTCGGGATGTCATAAACAACCTCAAAATTCGAAGTTGTCCTGACAACCTGCGTGCACACAGAGTTTCAGAGCCATCTCAGGCCAGTCTGACTCCTCACCCTTTCCTGGTAGGATAGTTTTCCTTTTTCTCGATTTCTTGTCGGTTTCTGTCTTGCCCCTCGATCTTTGGAAGGCCTGCTACATTCTCTCTAGACACTGGTTTCTGTCCTGTAAGATTATCCTGGGTTTTACCTCTTACATTTTATGTAGATGGCCAAGTGTGTGGACGTTCCCCAGAGAAAGTCCTGCACTCCCTCCCAGGTTGAAGTTGCCCGGGCAGTCCTCTGATGTGCAATGATCGCGTCATCTCCTAGCACTCTGCCGATTCCACCTTGGCAGGTCCCATGTTTTCCTTCCTTCTTCCTCTGGGGAAGTGTACCAGAGGAGTTCATGGATTGTAAAAGCCTCACGGTTCTTTTTCTGGTGGGTATTGATAAGGTGACCTCACCATTGCTACTTAGTTTATGATCCCTGTCCGCACCGTACCATGAAATCTATATTTCCTAACACTGCTAATGTGATCTGCACCCGTGATGTGAAACAGTGAGGCCTGGGCCGGCCAAGCGGAACGTGGGCACTTATCCGGTCCGCCACAGGGCCGGCCCTGAATTGGACTTTTGGACCAACCTTTTGCCTGAGCTTGGGAACACGTGGGCCTGTTTGGATTATTCGTGAAGGTGATTGGGGACGGTAACCTTTTCCGTGGGTGCATGGGTTTAGCAGGCAGCATGTTCTGTGGGTAGTATTCCTCTTCATCTATTCGGAATGGTCTACCTTTCTGTAGCATCAGTACGCATTTTGAGGTGATTTTCCAGCCTTGGAAGTTCACCTTCTCTAATCTCTTTCAGCCCCAAATCTTTATGCTGTCATTCTGGACCCCATTTTGGATTTTTTTTGCTTTCAGGTGAATTTATTGCCGCAACCCTGCATTAGAACATCCTATATCTTTCCGATTTGCATCCTCATCGATGTAGACTTCCGTGTAGCTGACATCATCTTCCCCTGCATAAGCCTAATAGCAGGCCCTCACCACACACTTGTGCCTCATCATCTGTTTCACCCTCTCACACCTCCCCGCTTTGTCTCTGGGAACCCCCAATCAAATGTCCCGTGCCACCTGTTCCTGACCGCTTGTTTTTGCTTCTCCTCTTAAGTGAGGTCCTACGGTACTTGCCTTGCTCCCTGGGGCTTGTTTCACTTCCCTAAAACCCTCACAGCCATTCTGGTGGTCACAAATGGCTGGATTGCATCCTTGGTTCCGGCTGACTGGTATGCCATTGCGTGGCTATAGCCCATCTTCCTTCTGCACTCGTCCCTTGCTGGTCTCCAGGGAGCCTTCCAAGTCTTGGGTCGTGGGAGCGACGCTGTGGTGAACTCAGCGGTGCACATGTCTTTATGCAGGAGTGTTTCCGAGTTCTTTGGATCAACACGCCGCAGAGGAATAGCTGGATCATATGGGACATGGATTCTTCAAGTTCTGAGGCATTTCCACACCGCTTGGCGTAATGGCTTCACCGGTCTGCACTCCCACCAACGGTGCAGGAGGCTTCCCTTCTCTCCACCTCCTCTCTGACACTTGTGGCTTCCTGTCTGCTTCCTTATAGCCATTCTGACCACAGTGAGCTGCTGTGCCCTTGCAGTTTGCATTTGCATTGGCCTGAGACTTCATGACGGTGAACAAGTGTTCATGCACCCGTTGGCCCTCTTTCGATCTTCTTGGCAGAAATCTCTGTTTCCATCTTCTGCCCAGGTTTTCATTGGCTTGTTGTGTTTTTTCTTCTTGTGGGGATGTGTGAGTTGATTGCATCTTTGGGCTTTTCACCCCTTGTCCGATGTGTGGTTTGCAAACATCCTCCCCCAGTCGTTGTGCTATCTTTGCATTCAGTCGATGGTTTCCTTCACTGGGCAGAAGCGTCCGCATTTGACGTGGTCCCGTTGGTTTCTTGTTGACTTGGTTGCCCTGGCCCAGTCGGACTTGCTTCTTCCAAACAGGCGGCTCAGACAGATGGCAAAGAGCACTCTGCCTAGGTCTTCTGCTACAAGGTTCACGGTTTCAAGTCTGCCATTCAAGGCTTTGATCCATTTCAGGTGGTGTGTGTGCCAGGTGTAACATCATGGTGTACTCTCGTTGTGTTCCATGTGGCTGTGCAGGCTTCCCAGCACCGTTTATGGTAGAGGCTCTCCTTTCTCCGCTGTCTCCTCTTGGCTCCCTGGTCGAAAATGGGCTGTCCATGTAGGTTTGAGTTGGGCTCTGGGTTCTCGATTCTGTTGCATGGGTCTGTGTGCCTGTTTTGGGGCCCAGACTGTGCCGTCTCGGTACCTAGTGCTTCGTCCTATATGTTGAAATCGGAAAGTGTGCCACGTCCTGCTTTTTTCGTTTTCCTGAGGATTCCTTTGCCTAGTCAGGGTCTCTTGTTGCTGGCTAGAAACTTTAGGATTCCCTCTTCTGTCTCTGTGGGAAACATTGCTGCAACTTTGACTGGGATTGCATGGAATCCAGAGATTCCTTGCTCTGGTAGGGACGTTTCCAGTGTGTTGATGCTTCCACTCCTACATCCTGGAATCTCCTTCTTTCTCCTTGTGTCTTCTTGAATTTCTTTCCCCCAACGTTGGTTAGTTTTCCATTGCCATGGCTTTCACCTGTTCTGCTAAGTTTCTTCATAGAGATCTCAGCCTTCTCACTGGCATGCAGTTTTTCACTTTTTCTTTTCAGCTTCAGTTTCTCTATGCTTTGCAACTTGGAATCGGTTTTGTTCTGGCAGAAGTGCATCGCTGAGCTCACATCTGCTGGCAATGCTCCTGTCTTTGCTGTGGAAGTCTGGCCCTGTCTAACGTCCCTTCCCGTCTGCCTCTACACTACCTCGGACGCCTGCCCCAGAATGCCTGAAGCAGTGGTGAGCAGGCTCACCCGAGGGTCCACCCGGCCCACCCCGGGCCACCGACCCAGAAGGTGCGGACCTCACCGCTGCGCCACCGGCCGGCCCCTTTCATGTTCCGTTGGCAACCTGCAGTTGAGGGCAATGGGACTTGAATATGCTACTTGAGCCCAACTCTGGCACTGTGTAGATGAGGCCAGGTTGTTTTTCGGGTCCACTGCGATGTCAGAGGATTTGTCAGAATCGTGTCTCTGCTGTCCCGGCAAGCTTCACGGACACACGGTTTCCTGGCCCGCTTGGAGCAGTTTCATAACTCACCCTTCCCTCTTAGCCCAGCCTTGACCTTCGCTGCCGTCTTTTGGCTTGTGAATTTCACTGCCTTTCAAAGGTTCCAGCAGAGTCTGTCTAAAGACGGACATCATATTTCATTGTGGATCATCCAGGTGTGATTTCTGTTCGAGTTCCATTTTCTGGGACCTTTGTCTCTTTTCCATAGGAGAATCGTCATGGGATTTCTCAGCTATCCTCCTTAGACATGCTTATCAGTCCGTTCCCCTTCTTTCCAAGTGATTCATTTTGCATTTCTGGAATCACCGTATGTTCTCTAGGCCGAGGTGTGAGTGCTTTCGTGACTCTTGGTTGTTGTCTTTGAATTTGCACCGGTCACTTAGAGGAGTCTTTGCTGTCCTAGCCTGGGTCAAACTAAGCACTGGGAACACGTGGTCATCTGGGTTGGTTTGACATCCTGAGGTCAGAAACTCCAAACTCGAGGTGGTCCTGGCATCCCCCTTCACGGACACAATGTTTCCAGGACAAATTAGACGAGTCAGATGAATCCCTCTCTCCAGGAAAGATATTTTTCTGTCTCCTTTCCGGATTTGGGAAGTTTCGAACTTCACCCCTGATCCTGGAACGTGCCCCCAGGTGCCGTCTAGATACGGGCTTACTTTATTTCTAAAGGCTGTGCCATTTGTTTGCCTTACATCCTCAGCCCTGGCCTGTTTATTTTTCTTGAAACAGAATTGTAATGTTCTCATTTTCAGCCCACTTCCTTACATGTGGTGTCAAAACACATAATCCATAATCCTTCTACGGCAAGAGGTAGGGGGAGAGAATTTCGATGGAGGCAAACTGAGCACACTAGCCTGGGTGGGCAGCCTTCACGATGGAACGGATCCCTGTGGAAAAGGGTGCTTTTCAGCACCCTTGTAGAGCACTTCCAAACAAAGAGACATAGCCCAAGCGTGACGGGGCTCCATTCCTTCAAGGCTTCCAAGACATCTCTTGGGACACATTAGCCTGTACCCGGTGGGCCCCCGTGACGCCAGAGCTATGGAAAGTGAGACTGATCTGCAAAGAATGCCAGGGGCCTAGGAAAGGAGGCATCGAGTCTTCTCTTCAACGTCCTCAAGACCTCATTCTTGACTTTGGCTTATGCTTAAGGCAGAAGGACCACGTAGGTCTGATAAGGCCCAAGTCCGGCCTCTTGCTTCCAATCAAGTTGCAAGCTTGAATCAGCATGGCCTCCCCATACACTTGAATAGATGACAACGTTCTCCTCTCGGGGCTTGTCCCTCTATTCTCGCTTCTTGCCAAGGATTCCTTTCTTACCCCTCGAATCAGCGTCTGTTTTGTGTCTTCCAGTTTCTGTGTCCGCTTTGTGTTTCTCAAAGCTGTTTCTGGGTATCCCTCCCTTTAATAGCCTAGCCTAGGCCAATCCTCAGTCTGTAACCGTGCGGCCATCTTAGCGGACATGATCCTCGGGATGTCATTAACAACCTCAAAATTCGAAGTTGTCCTGACAACCTGCGTGCACACAGAGTTTCAGAGCCATCTCAGGCCAGTCTGACTCCTCACCCTTTCCTGGTAGGATAGTTTTCCTTTTTCTCGATTTCTTGTCGGTTTCTGTCTTGCCCCTCGATCTTTGGAAGGCCTGCTACATTCTCTCTAGACACTGGTTTCTGTCCTGTAAGATTATCCTGGGTTTTACCTCTTACATTTTATGTAGATGGCCAAGTGGGTGGACGTTCCCCAGAGAAAGTCCTGCACTCCCTCCCAGGTTGAAGTTGCCCGGGCAGTCCTCTGATGCGCAATGATCGTGTCATCTCCTAGCACTCTGCCGATTCCACCTTGGCAGGTCCCATGTTTTCCTTCCTTCTTCCTCTGGGGAAGTGTACCAGAGGCGTTCATGGATTGTAAAAGCCTCACGGTTCTTTTTCTGGTGCGTATTGATAAGGTGACCTCACCATTGCTACTTAGTTTATGATCCCTGTCCGCACCGTACCATGAAATCTATATTTCCTAACACTGCTAATGTGATCTGCACCCGTGATGTGAAACAGTGAGGCCTGGGCCGGCCAAGCGGAACGTGGGCACTTACCCGCTCCGCCACAGGGCCGGCCCTGAATTGGACTTTTGGACCAACCTTTTGCCTGAGCTTGGGAACACGTGGGCCTGTTTGGATTATTCGTGAAGGTGATTAGTAGTAATATCCTGGACGGTAACCTTTTCCGTGGGTGCATGGGTTTAGCAGGCAGCATGTTCTGTGGCTAGTATTCCTCTTCATCTATTCGGAATGGTCTACCTTTCTGTAGCATCAGTACGCATTTTGAGGTGATTTTCCAGCCTTGGAAGTTCACCTTCTCTAATCTCTTTCAGCCCCAAACCTTTATGCCGTCATTCTGGACCCCATTTTGGATTTTTTTTGCTTTTAGGTGAATTTATTGCCGCAACCCTGCATTAGAACATCCTATATCTTTCCGATTTGCATCCTCATCGATGTAGACTTCCGTGTAGCTGACATCATCTTCCCCTGCATAAGCCTAATAGCAGGCCCTCACCACACACTTGTGCCTCATCATCTGTTTCACCCTCTCACACCTCCCCGCTTTGTCTCTGGGAACCCCCAATCAAATGTCCCGTGCCACCTGTTCCTGACCGCTTGTTTTGGCTTCTCCTACTCTTAAGTGAGGTCCTACGGTACTTGCCTTGCTCCCTGGGGCTTGTTTCACTTCCCTAAAACCCTCACAGCCATTCTGGTGGTCACAAATGGCTGGATTGCATCCTTGGTTCCGGCTGACTGGTATGCCATTGCGTGGCTATAGCCCATCTTCCTTCTGCACTCGTCCCTTGCTGGGCTCCAGGGAGGCTTCCAAGTCTTGGGTCGTGGGAGCGACGCTGTGGTGAACTCAGCGGTGCACATGTCTTTATGCAGGAGTGTTTCCGAGTTCTTTGGATCAACACGCCGCAGAGGAATAGCTGGATCATATGGGACATGGATTCTTCAAGTTCTGAGGCAGTTCCACACCGCTTGGCTTAGTGGCTGCACCGGTCTGCACTCCCACCAACGGTGCAGGAGGCTTCCCTTCTCTCCACCTCCTCTCTGACACTTGTGGCTTCCTGTCTGCTTCCTTATAGCCATTCTGACCACAGTGAGCTGCTGTGCCCTTGCAGTTTGCATTTGCATTGGCCTGAGACTTCATGACGGTGAACAAGTGTTCATGCACCCGTTGGCCCTCTTTCGATCTTCTTGGCAGAAATCTCTGTTTCCATCTTCTGCCCAGGTTTTCATTGGCTTGTTGTGTTTTTTCTTCTTGTGGGGATGTGTGAGTTGATTGCATCTTTGGGCTTTTCACCCCTTGTCCGATGTGTGGTTTGCAAACATCCTCCCCCAGTCGTTGTGCTATCTTTGCATTCAGTCGATGGTTTCCTTCACTGGGCAGAAGCGTCCGCATTTGACGTGGTCCCGTTGGTTTCTTGTTGACTTGGTTGCCCTGGCCCAGTCGGACTTGCTTCTTCCAAACAGGCGGCTCAGACAGATGGCAAAGAGCACTCTGCCTAGGTCTTCTGCTACAAGGTTCACGGTTTCAAGTCTGCCATTCAAGGCTTTGATCCATTTCAGGTGGTGTGTGTGCCAGGTGTAACATCATGGTGTACTCTCGTTGTGTTCCATGTGGCTGTGCAGGCTTCCCAGCACCATTTATGGTAGAGGCTCTCCTTTCTCCGCTGTCTCCTCTTGGCTCCCTGGTCGAAAATGGGCTGTCCATGTACGTTTGAGTTGGGCTCTGGGTTCTCGATTCTGTTGCATGGGTCTGTGTGCCTGTTTTGGGGCCCAGACTGTGCCGTCTCGGTACCTAGTGCTTCGTCCTATATGTTGAAATCGGAAAGTGTGCCACGTCCTGCTTTTTTCGTTTTCCTGAGGATTCCTTTGCCTAGTCAGGGTCTCTTGTTGCTGGCTAGAAACTTTAGGATTCCCTCTTCTGTCTCTGTGGGAAACATTGCTGCAACTTTGACTGGGATTGCATGGAATCCAGAGATTCCTTGCTCTGGTAGGGACGTTTCCAGTGTGTTGATGCTTCCACTCCTACATCCTGGAATCTCCTTCTTTCTCCTTGTGTCTTCTTGAATTTCTTTCCCCCAACGTTGGTTAGTTTTCCATTGCCATGGCTTTCACCTGTTCTGCTAAGTTTCTTCATAGAGATCTCAGCCTTCTCACTGGCATGCAGTTTTTCACTTTTTCTTTTCAGCTTCAGTTTCTCTATGCTTTGCAACTTGGAATCGGTTTTGTTCTGGCAGAAGTGCATCGCTGAGCTCACATCTGCTGGCAATGCTCCTGTCTTTGCTGTGGAAGTCTGGCCCTGTCTAACGTCCCTTCCCGTCTGCCTCTACACTACCTCGGACGCCTGCCCCAGAATGCCTGAAGCAGTGGTGAGCAGGCTCACCCGAGGGTCCACCCGGCCCACCCCGGGCCACCGACCCAGAAGGTGCGGACCTCACCGCTGCGCCACCGGCCGGCCCCTTTCATGTTCCGTTGGCAACCTGCAGTTGAGGGCAATGGGACTTGAATATGCTACTTGAGCCCAACTCTGGCACTGTGTAGATGAGGCCAGGTTGTTTTTCGGGTCCACTGCGATGTCAGAGGATTTGTCAGAATCGTGTCTCTGCTGTCCCGGCAAGCTTCACGGACACACGGTTTCCTGGCCCGCTTGGAGCAGTCTCATAACTCACCCTTCCCTCTTAGCCCAGCCTTGACCTTCGCTGCCGTCTTTTGGCTTGTGAATTTCTCTGCCTTTCAAACGTTCCAGCAGAGTCTGTCGAAAGACGGACATCATCTTTCATTGTGGATCATCCAGGTGTGATTTCTGTTCGAGTTCCATTTTCTGGGACCTTGGTCTCTTTTCCATAGGAGAATCGTCATGGTATTTCTCAGCGATCCCCCTTAGACATGCTTATGAGTCCATTCCCCTTCCTTCCAAGTGATTCATTTTGCATTTCTGGAATCACCGTATGTTCTCTAGGCCGAGGTGTGAGTGCTTTCGTGACTCTTGGTTGTTGTCTTTGAATTTGCACCGGTCACTTGAAGGAGTCTTTGCTGTCCTAGCCTGGGTCAAACTAAGCACCGGGAACACGTGGTCATCTGGGTTGGTTTGACATCCTGAGGTCAGAAACTCCAAACTCGAGGTGGTCCTGGCATCCCCCTTCACGGACACAATGTTTCCAGGACAAATTAGACGAGTCTGATGAATCCCTCTCTCCAGGAAAGATATTTTTCTGTCTCCTTTCCGGATTTGGGAAGTTTCGAACTTCACCCCTGATCCTGGAACGTTCCCCCAGGTGCCGTCTAGATACGGGCTTCCTTTATTTCTATAGGCTGTGCCATTTGTTTGCCTTACATCCTCAGCCCTGGCCTGTTTATTTTTCTTGAAACAGAATTGTAATGTTCTCATTTTCAGCCCACTTCCTTACATGTGGTGTCAAAACACATAATCCATAATCCTTCTACGGCAAGAGGTAGGGGGAGAGAATTTCGATGGAGGCAAACTGAGCACACTAGCCTGGGTGGGCAGCCTTCACGAAGGAACGGATCCCTGTGGTAAAGGGTGCTTTTCAGCACCCTTGTAGAGCACTTCCAAACAAAGAGACATAGCCCAAGCGTGACGGGGCTCCATTCCTTCAAGGCTTCCAAGACATCTCTTGGGACACATTAGCCTGTACCCGGTGGGCCCCCGTGACGCCAGAGCTATGGAAAGTGAGACTGATCTGCAAAGAATGCCAGGGGCCTAGGAAAGGAGGCATCGAGTCTTCTCTTCAACGTCCTCAAGACCTCATTCTTGACTTTGGCTTATGCTTAAGGCAGAAGGACCACGTAGGTCTGATAAGGCCCAAGTCCGGCCTCTTGCTTCCAATCAAGTTGCAAGCTTGAATCAGCATGGCCTCCCCATAGACTTGAATAGATGACAACGTTCTCCTCTCGGGGCTTGTCCCTCTATTCTCGCTTCTTGCCAAGGATTCCTTTCTTACCCCTCGAATCAGCGTCTGTTTTGTGTCTTCCAGTTTCTGTGTCCGCTTTGTGTTTCTCAAAGCTGTTTCTGGGTATCCCTCCCTTTAATAGCCTAGCCTAGGCCAATCCTCAGTCTGTAACCGTGCGGCCATCTTAGCGGACATGATCCTCGGGATGTCATAAACAACCTCAAAATTCGAAGTTGTCCTGACAACCTGCGTGCACACAGAGTTTCAGAGCCATCTCAGGCCAGTCTGACTCCTCACCCTTTCCTGGTAGGATAGTTTTCCTTTTTCTCGATTTCTTGTCGGTTTCTGTCTTGCCCCTCGATCTTTGGAAGGCCTGCTACATTCTCTCTAGACACTGGTTTCTGTCCTGTAAGATTATCCTGGGTTTTACCTCTTACATTTTATGTAGATGGCCAAGTGGGTGGACGTTCCCCAGAGAAAGTCCTGCACTCCCTCCCAGGTTGAAGTTGCCCGGGCAGTCCTCTGATGCGCAATGATCGTGTCATCTCCTAGCACTCTGCCGATTCCACCTTGGCAGGTCCCATGTTTTCCTTCCTTCTTCCTCTGGGGAAGTGTACCAGAGGCGTTCATGGATTGTAAAAGCCTCACGGTTCTTTTTCTGGTGCGTATTGATAAGGTGACCTCACCATTGCTACTTAGTTTATGATCCCTGTCCGCACCGTACCATGAAATCTATATTTCCTAACACTGCTAATGTGATCTGCACCCGTGATGTGAAACAGTGAGGCCTGGGCCGGCCAAGCGGAACGTGGGCACTTACCCGCTCCGCCACAGGGCCGGCCCTGAATTGGACTTTTGGACCAACCTTTTGCCTGAGCTTGGGAACACGTGGGCCTGTTTGGATTATTCGTGAAGGTGATTAGTAGTAATATCCTGGACGGTAACCTTTTCCGTGGGTGCATGGGTTTAGAAGGCAGCATGTTCTGTGGCTAGTATTCCTCTTCATCTATTCGGAATGGTCTACCTTTCTGTAGCATCAGTACGCATTTTGAGGTGATTTTCCAGCCTTGGAAGTTCACCTTCTCTAATCTCTTTCAGCCCCAAACCTTTATGCCGTCATTCTGGACCCCATTTTGGATTTTTTTTGCTTTTAGGTGAATTTATTGCCGCAACCCTGCATTAGAACATCCTATATCTTTCCGATTTGCATCCTCATCGATGTAGACTTCCGTGTAGCTGACATCATCTTCCCCTGCATAAGCCTAATAGCAGGCCCTCACCACACACTTGTGCCTCATCATCTGTTTCACCCTCTCACACCTCCCCGCTTTGTCTCTGGGAACCCCCAATCAAATGTCCCGTGCCACCTGTTCCTGACCGCTTGTTTTGGCTTCTCCTACTCTTAAGTGAGGTCCTACGGTACTTGCCTTGCTCCCTGGGGCTTGTTTCACTTCCCTAAAACCCTCACAGCCATTCTGGTGGTCACAAATGGCTGGATTGCATCCTTGGTTCCGGCTGACTGGTATGCCATTGCGTGGCTATAGCCCATCTTCCTTCTGCACTCGTCCCTTGCTGGGCTCCAGGGAGGCTTCCAAGTCTTGGGTCGTGGGAGCGACGCTGTGGTGAACTCAGCGGTGCACATGTCTTTATGCAGGAGTGTTTCCGAGTTCTTTGGATCAACACGCCGCAGAGGAATAGCTGGATCATATGGGACATGGATTCTTCAAGTTCTGAGGCAGTTCCACACCGCTTGGCTTAGTGGCTGCACCGGTCTGCACTCCCACCAACGGTGCAGGAGGCTTCCCTTCTCTCCACCTCCTCTCTGACACTTGTGGCTTCCTGTCTGCTTCCTTATAGCCATTCTGACCACAGTGAGCTGCTGTGCCCTTGCAGTTTGCATTTGCATTGGCCTGAGACTTCATGACGGTGAACAAGTGTTCATGCACCCGTTGGCCCTCTTTCGATCTTCTTGGCAGAAATCTCTGTTTCCATCTTCTGCCCAGGTTTTCATTGGCTTGTTGTGTTTTTTCTTCTTGTGGGGATGTGTGAGTTGATTGCATCTTTGGGCTTTTCACCCCTTGTCCGATGTGTGGTTTGCAAACATCCTCCCCCAGTCGTTGTGCTATCTTTGCATTCAGTCGATGGTTTCCTTCACTGGGCAGAAGCGTCCGCATTTGACGTGGTCCCGTTGGTTTCTTGTTGACTTGGTTGCCCTGGCCCAGTCGGACTTGCTTCTTCCAAACAGGCGGCTCAGACAGATGGCAAAGAGCACTCTGCCTAGGTCTTCTGCTACAAGGTTCACGGTTTCAAGTCTGCCATTCAAGGCTTTGATCCATTTCAGGTGGTGTGTGTGCCAGGTGTAACATCATGGTGTACTCTCGTTGTGTTCCATGTGGCTGTGCAGGCTTCCCAGCACCGTTTATGGTAGAGGCTCTCCTTTCTCCGCTGTCTCCTCTTGGCTCCCTGGTCGAAAATGGGCTGTCCATGTACGTTTGAGTTGGGCTCTGGGTTCTCGATTCTGTTGCATGGGTCTGTGTGCCTGTTTTGGGGCCCAGACTGTGCCGTCTCGGTACCTAGTGCTTCGTCCTATATGTTGAAATCGGAAAGTGTGCCACGTCCTGCTTTTTTCGTTTTCCTGAGGATTCCTTTGCCTAGTCAGGGTCTCTTGTTGCTGGCTAGAAACTTTAGGATTCCCTCTTCTGTCTCTGTGGGAAACATTGCTGCAACTTTGACTGGGATTGCATGGAATCCAGAGATTCCTTGCTCTGGTAGGGACGTTTCCAGTGTGTTGATGCTTCCACTCCTACATCCTGGAATCTCCTTCTTTCTCCTTGTGTCTTCTTGAATTTCTTTCCCCCAACGTTGGTTAGTTTTCCATTGCCATGGCTTTCACCTGTTCTGCTAAGTTTCTTCATAGAGATCTCAGCCTTCTCACTGGCATGCAGTTTTTCACTTTTTCTTTTCAGCTTCAGTTTCTCTATGCTTTGCAACTTGGAATCGGTTTTGTTCTGGCAGAAGTGCATCGCTGAGCTCACATCTGCTGGCAATGCTCCTGTCTTTGCTGTGGAAGTCTGGCCCTGTCTAACGTCCCTTCCCGTCTGCCTCTACACTACCTCGGACGCCTGCCCCAGAATGCCTGAAGCAGTGGTGAGCAGGCTCACCCGAGGGTCCACCCGGCCCACCCCGGGCCACCGACCCAGAAGGTGCGGACCTCACCGCTGCGCCACCGGCCGGCCCCTTTCATGTTCCGTTGGCAACCTGCAGTTGAGGGCAATGGGACTTGAATATGCTACTTGAGCCCAACTCTGGCACTGTGTAGATGAGGCCAGGTTGTTTTTCGGGTCCACTGCGATGTCAGAGGATTTGTCAGAATCGTGTCTCTGCTGTCCCGGCAAGCTTCACGGACACACGGTTTCCTGGCCCGCTTGGAGCAGTCTCATAACTCACCCTTCCCTCTTAGCCCAGCCTTGACCTTCGCTGCCGTCTTTTGGCTTGTGAATTTCTCTGCCTTTCAAACGTTCCAGCAGAGTCTGTCGAAAGACGGACATCATCTTTCATTGTGGATCATCCAGGTGTGATTTCTGTTCGAGTTGCATTTTCTGGGACCTTGGTCTCTTTTCCATAGGAGAATCGTCATGGTATTTCTCAGCTATCCCCCTTAGACATGCTTATCAGTCCGTTCCCCTTCCTTCCAAGTGATTCATTTTGCATTTCTGGAATCACCGTATGTTCTCTAGGCCGAGGTGTGAGTGCTTTCGTGACTCTTGGTTGTTGTCTTTGAATTTGCACCGGTCACTTGAAGGAGTCTTTGCTGTCCTAGCCTGGGTCAAACTAAGCACCGGGAACACGTGGTCATCTGGGTTGGTTTGACATCCTGAGGTCAGAAACTCCAAACTCGAGGTGGTCCTGGCATCCCCCTTCACGGACACAATGTTTCCAGGACAAATTAGACGAGTCTGATGAATCCCTCTCTCCAGGAAAGATATTTTTCTGTCTCCTTTCCGGATTTGGGAAGTTTCGAACTTCACCCCTGATCCTGGAACGTTCCCCCAGGTGCCGTCTAGATACGGGCTTCCTTTATTTCTATAGGCTGTGCCATTTGTTTGCCTTACATCCTCAGCCCTGGCCTGTTTATTTTTCTTGAAACAGAATTGTAATGTTCTCATTTTCAGCCCACTTCCTTACATGTGGTGTCAAAACACATAATCCATAATCCTTCTACGGCAAGAGGTAGGGGGAGAGAATTTCGATGGAGGCAAACTGAGCACACTAGCCTGGGTGGGCAGCCTTCACGAAGGAACGGATCCCTGTGGTAAAGGGTGCTTTTCAGCACCCTTGTAGAGCACTTCCAAACAAAGAGACATAGCCCAAGCGTGACGGGGCTCCATTCCTTCAAGGCTTCCAAGACATCTCTTGGGACACATTAGCCTGTACCCGGTGGGCCCCCGTGACGCCAGAGCTATGGAAAGTGAGACTGATCTGCAAAGAATGCCAGGGGCCTAGGAAAGGAGGCATCGAGTCTTCTCTTCAACGTCCTCAAGACCTCATTCTTGACTTTGGCTTATGCTTAAGGCAGAAGGACCACGTAGGTCTGATAAGGCCCAAGTCCGGCCTCTTGCTTCCAATCAAGTTGCAAGCTTGAATCAGCATGGCCTCCCCATAGACTTGAATAGATGACAACGTTCTCCTCTCGGGGCTTGTCCCTCTATTCTCGCTTCTTGCCAAGGATTCCTTTCTTACCCCTCGAATCAGCGTCTGTTTTGTGTCTTCCAGTTTCTGTGTCCGCTTTGTGTTTCTCAAAGCTGTTTCTGGGTATCCCTCCCTTTAATAGCCTAGCCTAGGCCAATCCTCAGTCTGTAACCGTGCGGCCATCTTAGCGGACATGATCCTCGGGATGTCATAAACAACCTCAAAATTCGAAGTTGTCCTGACAACCTGCGTGCACACAGAGTTTCAGAGCCATCTCAGGCCAGTCTGACTCCTCACCCTTTCCTGGTAGGATAGTTTTCCTTTTTCTCGATTTCTTGTCGGTTTCTGTCTTGCCCCTCGATCTTTGGAAGGCCTGCTACATTCTCTCTAGACACTGGTTTCTGTCCTGTAAGATTATCCTGGGTTTTACCTCTTACATTTTATGTAGATGGCCAAGTGGGTGGACGTTCCCCAGAGAAAGTCCTGCACTCCCTCCCAGGTTGAAGTTGCCCGGGCAGTCCTCTGATGCGCAATGATCGTGTCATCTCCTAGCACTCTGCCGATTCCACCTTGGCAGGTCCCATGTTTTCCTTCCTTCTTCCTCTGGGGAAGTGTACCAGAAGCGTTCATGGATTGTAAAAGCCTCACGGTTCTTTTTCTGGTGCATATTGATAAGGTGACCTCACCATTGCTACTTAGTTTATGATCCCTGTCCGCACCGTACCATGAAATCTATATTTCCTAACACTGCTAATGTGATCTGCACCCGTGATGTGAAACAGTGAGGCCTGGGCCGGCCAAGCGGAACGTGGGCACTTACCCGCTCCGCCACAGGGCCGGCCCTGAATTGGACTTTTGGACCAACCTTTTGCCTGAGCTTGGGAACACGTGGGCCTGTTTGGATTATTCGTGAAGGTGATTAGTAGTAACATCCTGGACGGTAACCTTTTCCGTGGGTGCATGGGTTTAGCAGGCAGCATGTTCTGTGGCTAGTATTCCTCTTCATCTATTCGGAATGGTCTACCTTTCTGTAGCATCAGTACGCATTTTGAGGTGATTTTCCAGCCTTGGAAGTTCACCTTCTCTAATCTCTTTCAGCCCCAAACCTTTATGCCGTCATTCTGGACCCCATTTTGGATTTTTTTTGCTTTTAGGTGAATTTATTGCCGCAACCCTGCATTAGAACATCCTATATCTTTCCGATTTGCATCCTCATCGATGTAGACTTCCGTGTAGCTGACATCATCTTCCCCTGCATAAGCCTAATAGCAGGCCCTCACCACACACTTGTGCCTCATCATCTGTTTCACCCTCTCACACCTCCCCGCTTTGTCTCTGGGAACCCCCAATCAAATGTCCCGTGCCACCTGTTCCTGACCGCTTGTTTTGGCTTCTCCTACTCTTAAGTGAGGTCCTACGGTACTTGCCTTGCTCCCTGGGGCTTGTTTCACTTCCCTAAAACCCTCACAGCCATTCTGGTGGTCACAAATGGCTGGATTGCATCCTTGGTTCCGGCTGACTGGTATGCCATTGCGTGGCTATAGCCCATCTTCCTTCTGCACTCGTCCCTTGCTGGGCTCCAGGGAGGCTTCCAAGTCTTGGGTCGTGGGAGCGACGCTGTGGTGAACTCAGCGGTGCACATGTCTTTATGCAGGAGTGTTTCCGAGTTCTTTGGATCAACACGCTGCAGAGGAATAGCTGGATCATATGGGACATGGATTCTTCAAGTTCTGAGGCAGTTCCACACTGCTTGGCGTAGTGGCTGCACCGGTCTGCACTCCCACCAACGGTGCAGGAGGCTTCCCTTCTCTCCACCTCCTCTCTGACACTTGTGGCTTCCTGTCTGCTTCCTTATAGCCATTCTGACCACAGTGAGCTGCTGTGCCCTTGCAGTTTGCATTTGCATTGGCCTGAGACTTCATGACGGTGAACAAGTGTTCATGCACCCGTTGGCCCTCTTTCCATCTTCTTGGCAGAAATCTCTGTTTCCATCTTCTGCCCAGGTTTTCATTGGCTTGTTGTTTTTTTTTTTTTTTCCTGTGGGGACGTGCGAGTTGATTGCATCTTTGCGCTTTTCACCCCTTGTCCGATGTGTGGTTTGCAAACATCCTCCCCCAGTCGTTGTGCTATCTTTGCATTCAGTCGATGGTTTCCTTCACTGGGCAGAAGCGTCCGCATTTGACGTGGTCCCGTTGGTTTCTTGTTGACTTGGTTGCCCTGGCCCAGTCGGACTTGCTTCTTCCAAACAGGCGGCTCAGACAGATGGCAAAGAGCACTCTGCCTAGGTCTTCTGCTACAAGGTTCACGGTTTCAAGTCTGCCATTCAAGGCTTTGATCCATTTCAGGTGGTGTGTGTGCCAGGTGTAACATCATGGTGTACTCTCGTTGTGTTCCATGTGGCTGTGCAGGCTTCCCAGCACCGTTTATGGTAGAGGCTCTCCTTTCTCCGCTGTCTCCTCTTGGCTCCCTGGTCGAAAATGGGCTGTCCATGTAGGTTTGAGTTGGGCTCTGGGTTCTCGATTCTGTTGCATGGGTCTGTGTGCCTGTTTTGGGGCCCAGACTGTGCCGTCTCGGTACCTAGTGCTTCGTCCTATATGTTGAAATCGGAAAGTGTGCCACGTCCTGCTTTTTTCGTTTTCCTGAGGATTCCTTTGCCTAGTCAGGGTCTCTTGTTGCTGGCTAGAAACTTTAGGATTCCCTCTTCTGTCTCTGTGGGAAACATTGCTGCAACTTTGACTGGGATTGCATGGAATCCAGAGATTCCTTGCTCTGGTAGGGACGTTTCCAGTGTGTTGATGCTTCCACTCCTACATCCTGGAATCTCCTTCTTTCTCCTTGTGTCTTCTTGAATTTCTTTCCCCCAACGTTGGTTAGTTTTCCATTGCCATGGCTTTCACCTGTTCTGCTAAGTTTCTTCATAGAGATCTCAGCCTTCTCACTGGCATGCAGTTTTTCACTTTTTCTTTTCAGCTTCAGTTTCTCTATGCTTTGCAACTTGGAATCGGTTTTGTTCTGGCAGAAGTGCATCGCTGAGCTCACATCTGCTGGCAATGCTCCTGTCTTTGCTGTGGAAGTCTGGCCCTGTCTAACGTCCCTTCCCGTCTGCCTCTACACTACCTCGGACGCCTGCCCCAGAATGCCTGAAGCAGTGGTGAGCAGGCTCACCCGAGGGTCCACCCGGCCCACCCCGGGCCACCGACCCAGAAGGTGCGGACCTCACCGCTGCGCCACCGGCCGGCCCCTTTCATGTTCCGTTGGCAACCTGCAGTTGAGGGCAATGGGACTTGAATATGCTACTTGAGCCCAACTCTGGCACTGTGTAGATGAGGCCAGGTTGTTTTTCGGGTCCACTGCGATGTCAGAGGATTTGTCAGAATCGTGTCTCTGCTGTCCCGGCAAGCTTCACGGACACACGGTTTCCTGGCCCGCTTGGAGCAGTCTCATAACTCACCCTTCCCTCTTAGCCCAGCCTTGACCTTCGCTGCCGTCTTTTGGCTTGTGAATTTCTCTGCCTTTCAAACGTTCCAGCAGAGTCTGTCGAAAGACGGACATCATCTTTCATTGTGGATCATCCAGGTGTGATTACTGTTCGAGTTCCATTTTCTGGGACCTTGGTCTCTTTTCCATAGGAGAATCGTCATGGTATTTCTCAGCTATCCCCCTTAGACATGCTTATCAGTCCGTTCCCCTTCCTTCCAAGTGATTCATTTTGCATTTCTGGAATCACCGTATGTTCTCTAGGCCGAGGTGTGAGCGCTTTCGTGACTCTTGGTTGTTGTCTTTGAATTTGCACCGGTCACTTGAAGGAGTCTTTGCTGTCCTAGCCTGGGTCAAACTAAGCACCGGGAACACGTGGTCATCTGGGTTGGTTTGACATCCTGAGGTCAGAAACTCCAAACTCGAGGTGGTCCTGGCATCCCCCTTCACGGACACAATGTTTCCAGGACAAATTAGACGAGTCTGATGAATCCCTCTCTCCAGGAAAGATATTTTTCTGTCTCCTTTCCGGATTTGGGAAGTTTCGAACTTCACCCCTGATCCTTGAACGTTCCCCCAGGTGCCGTCTAGATACGGGCTTACTTTATTTCTAAAGGCTGTGCCATTTGTTTGCCTTACATCCTCAGCCCTGGCCTGTTTATTTTTCTTGAAACAGAATTGTAATGTTCTCATTTTCAGCCCACTTCCTTACATGTGGTGTCAAAACACATAATCCATAATCCTTCTACGGCAAGAGGTAGGGGGAGAGAATTTCGATGGAGGCAAACTGAGCACACTAGCCTGGGTGGGCAGCCTTCACGAAGGAACGGATCCCTGTGGTAAAGGGTGCTTTTCAGCACCCTTGTAGAGCACTTCCAAACAAAGAGACATAGCCCAAGCGTGACGGGGCTCCATTCCTTCAAGGCTTCCAAGACATCTCTTGGGACACATTAGCCTGTACCCGGTGGGCCCCCGTGACGCCAGAGCTATGGAAAGTGAGACTGATCTGCAAAGAATGCCAGGGGCCTAGGAAAGGAGGCATCGAGTCTTCTCTTCAACGTCCTCAAGACCTCATTCTTGACTTTGGCTTATGCTTAAGGCAGAAGGACCACGTAGGTCTGATAAGGCCCAAGTCCGGCCTCTTGCTTCCAATCAAGTTGCAAGCTTGAATCAGCATGGCCTCCCCATACACTTGAATAGATGACAACGTTCTCCTCTCGGGGCTTGTCCCTCTATTCTCGCTTCTTGCCAAGGATTCCTTTCTTACCCCTCGAATCAGCGTCTGTTTTGTGTCTTCCAGTTTCTGTTTCTGCTTTGTGTTTCTCAAAGCTGTTTCTCGGTATCCCTCCCTTTAATAGCCTAGCCTAGGCCAATCCTCAGTCTGTAACCGTGCGGCCATCTTAGCGGACATGATCCTCGGGATGTCATAAACAACCTCAAAATTCGAAGTTGTCCTGACAACCTGCGTGCACACAGAGTTTCAGAGCCATCTCAGGCCAGTCTGACTCCTCACCCTTTCCTGGTAGGATAGTTTTCCTTTTTCTCGATTTCTTGTCGGTTTCTGTCTTGCCCCTCGATCTTTGGAAGGCCTGCTACATTCTCTCTAGACACTGGTTTCTGTCCTGTAAGATTATCCGGGGTTTTACCTCTTACATTTTATGTAGATGGCCAAGTGGGTGGACGTTCCCCAGAGAAAGTCCTGCACTCCCTCCCAGGTTGAAGTTGCCCGGGCAGTCCTCTGATGCGCAATGATCGTGTCATCTCCTAGCACTCTGCCGATTCCACCTTGGCAGGTCCCATGTTTTCCTTCCTTCTTCCTCTGGGGAAGTGTACCAGAGGCGTTCATGGATTGTAAAAGCCTCACGGTTCTTTTTCTGGTGCATATTGATCAGGTGACCTCACCATTGCTACTTAGTTTATGATCCCTGTCCGCACCGTACCATGAAATCTATATTTCCTAACACTGCTAATGTGATCTGCACCCGTGATGTGAAACAGTGAGGCCTGGGCCGGCCAAGCGGAACGTGGGCACTTACCCGCTCCGCCACAGGGCCGGCCCTGAATTGGACTTTTGGACCAACCTTTTGCCTGAGCTTGGGAACACGTGGGCCTGTTTGGATTATTCGTGAAGGTGATTAGTAGTAACATCCTGGACGGTAACCTTTTCCGTGGGTGCATGGGTTTAGCAGGCAGCATGTTCTGTGGGTAGTATTCCTCTTCATCTATTCGGAATGGTCTACCTTTCTGTAGCATCAGTACGCATTTTGAGGTGATTTTCCAGCCTTGGAAGTTCACCTTCTCTAATCTCTTTCAGCCCCAAACCTTTATGCCGTCATTCTGGACCCCATTTTGGATTTTTTTTGCTTTTAGGTGAATTTATTGCCGCAACCCTGCATTAGAACATCCTATATCTTTCCGATTTGCATCCTCATCGATGTAGACTTCCGTGTAGCTGACATCATCTTCCCCTGCATAAGCCTAATAGCAGGCCCTCACCACACACTTGTGCCTCATCATCTGTTTCACCCTCTCACACCTCCCCGCTTTGTCTCTGGGAACCCCCAATCAAATGTCCCGTGCCACCTGTTCCTGACCGCTTGTTTTGGCTTCTCCTACTCTTAAGTGAGGTCCTACGGTACTTGCCTTGCTCCCTGGGGCTTGTTTCACTTCCCTAAAACCCTCACAGCCATTCTGGTGGTCACAAATGGCTGGATTGCATCCTTGGTTCCGGCTGACTGGTATGCCATTGCGTGGCTATAGCCCATCTTCCTTCTGCACTCGTCCCTTGCTGGGCTCCAGGGAGGCTTCCAAGTCTTGGGTCGTGGGAGCGACGCTGTGTTGAACTCAGCGGTGCACATGTCTTTATGCAGGAGTGTTTCCGAGTTCTTTGGATCAACACGCTGCAGAGGAATAGCTGGATCATATGGGACATGGATTCTTCAAGTTCTGAGGCAGTTCCACACTGCTTGGCGTAGTGGCTGCACCGGTCTGCACTCCCACCAACGGTGCAGGAGGCTTCCCTTCTCTCCACCTCCTCTCTGACACTTGTGGCTTCCTGTCTGCTTCCTTATAGCCATTCTGACCACAGTGAGCTGCTGTGCCCTTGCAGTTTGCATTTGCATTGGCCTGAGACTTCATGACGGTGAACAAGTGTTCATGCACCCGTTGGCCCTCTTTCGATCTTCTTCGCAGAAATCTCTGTTTCCATCTTCTGCCCAGGTTTTCATTGGCTTGTTGTTTTTTTTTTTTTTTCCTGTGGGGACGTGCGAGTTGATTGCATCTTTGCGCTTTTCACCCCTTGTCCAATGTGTGGTTTGCAAACATCCTCCCCCAGTCGTTGTGCTATCTTTGCATTCAGTCGATGGTTTCCTTCACTGGGCAGAAGCGTCCGCATTTGACGTGGTCCCGTTGGTTTCTTGTTGACTTGGTTGCCCTGGCCCAGTCGGACTTGCTTCTTCCAAACAGGCGGCTCAGACAGATGGCAAAGAGCACTCTGCCTAGGTCTTCTGCTACAAGGTTCACGGTTTCAAGTCTGCCATTCAAGGCTTTGATCCATTTCAGGTGGTGTGTGTGCCAGGTGTAACATCATGGTGTACTCTCGTTGTGTTCCATGTGGCTGTGCAGGCTTCCCAGCACCGTTTATGGTAGAGGCTCTCCTTTCTCCGCTGTCTCCTCTTGGCTCCCTGGTCGAAAATGGGCTGTCCATGTACGTTTGAGTTGGGCTCTGGGTTCTCGATTCTGTTGCATGGGTCTGTGTGCCTGTTTTGGGGCCCAGACTGTGCCGTCTCGGTACCTAGTGCTTCGTCCTATATGTTGAAATCGGAAAGTGTGCCACGTCCTGCTTTTTTCGTTTTCCTGAGGATTCCTTTGCCTAGTCAGGGTCTCTTGTTGCTGGCTAGAAACTTTAGGATTCCCTCTTCTGTCTCTGTGGGAAACATTGCTGCAACTTTGACTGGGATTGCATGGAATCCAGAGATTCCTTGCTCTGGTAGGGACGTTTCCAGTGTGTTGATGCTTCCACTCCTACATCCTGGAATCTCCTTCTTTCTCCTTGTGTCTTCTTGAATTTCTTTCCCCCAACGTTGGTTAGTTTTCCATTGCCATGGCTTTCACCTGTTCTGCTAAGTTTCTTCATAGAGATCTCAGCCTTCTCACTGGCATGCAGTTTTTCACTTTTTCTTTTCAGCTTCAGTTTCTCTATGCTTTGCAACTTGGAATCGGTTTTGTTCTGGCAGAAGTGCATCGCTGAGCTCACATCTGCTGGCAATGCTCCTGTCTTTGCTGTGGAAGTCTGGCCCTGTCTAACGTCCCTTCCCGTCTGCCTCTACACTACCTCGGACGCCTGCCCCAGAATGCCTGAAGCAGTGGTGAGAAGGCTCACCCGAGGGTCCACCCGGCCCACCCCGGGCCACCGACCCAGAAGGTGCGGACCTCACCGCTGCGCCACCGGCCGGCCCCTTTCATGTTCCGTTGGCAACCTGCAGTTGAGGGCAATGGGACTTGAATATGCTACTTGAGCCCAACTCTGGCACTGTGTAGATGAGGCCAGGTTGTTTTTCGGGTCCACTGCGATGTCAGAGGATTTGTCAGAATCGTGTCTCTGCTGTCCCGGCAAGCTTCACGGACACACGGTTTCCTGGCCCGCTTGGAGCAGTCTCATAACTCACCCTTCCCTCTTAGCCCAGCCTTGACCTTCGCTGCCGTCTTTTGGCTTGTGAATTTCTCTGCCTTTCAAACGTTCCAGCAGAGTCTGTCGAAAGACGGACATCATCTTTCATTGTGGATCATCCAGGTGTGATTTCTGTTCGAGTTGCATTTTCTGGGACCTTGGTCTCTTTTCCATAGGAGAATCGTCATGGTATTTCTCAGCTATCCCCCTTAGACATGCTTATCAGTCCGTTCCCCTTCCTTCCAAGTGATTCATTTTGCATTTCTGGAATCACCGTATGTTCTCTAGGCCGAGGTGTGAGTGCTTTCGTGACTCTTGGTTGTTGTCTTTGAATTTGCGCCGGTCACTTGAAGGAGTCTTTGCTGTCCTAGCCTGGGTCAAACTAAGCACCGGGAACACGTGGTCATCTGGGTTGGTTTGACATCCTGAGGTCAGAAACTCCAAACTCGAGGTGGTCCTGGCATCCCCCTTCACAGACACAATGTTTCCAGGACAAATTAGACGAGTCTGATGAATCCCTCTCTCCAGGAAAGATATTTTTCTGTCTCCTTTCCGGATTTGGGAAGTTTCGAACTTCACCCCTGATCCTGGAACGTGCCCCCAGGTGCCGTCTAGATACGGGCTTCCTTTATTTCTATAGGCTGTGCCATTTGTTTGCCTTACATCCTCAGCCCTGGCCTGTTTATTTTTCTTGAAACAGAATTGTAATGTTCTCATTTTCAGCCCACTTCCTTACATGTGGTGTCAAAACACATAATCCATAATCCTTCTACGGCAAGAGGTAGGGGGAGAGAATTTCGATGGAGGCAAACTGAGCACACTAGCCTGGGTGGGCAGCCTTCACGAAGGAACGGATCCCTGTGGTAAAGGGTGCTTTTCAGCACCCTTGTAGAGCACTTCCAAACAAAGAGACATAGCCCAAGCGTGACGGGGCTCCATTCCTTCAAGGCTTCCAAGACATCTCTTGGGACACATTAGCCTGTACCCGGTGGGCCCCCGTGACGCCAGAGCTATGGAAAGTGAGACTGATCTGCAAAGAATGCCAGGGGCCTAGGAAAGGAGGCATCGAGTCTTCTCTTCAACGTCCTCAAGACCTCATTCTTGACTTTGGCTTATGCTTAAGGCAGAAGGACCACGTAGGTCTGATAAGGCCCAAGTCCGGCCTCTTGCTTCCAATCAAGTTGCAAGCTTGAATCAGCATGGCCTCCCCATACACTTGAATAGATGACAACGTTCTCCTCTCGGGGCTTGTCCCTCTATTCTCGCTTCTTGCCAAGGATTCCTTTCTTACCCCTCGAATCAGCGTCTGTTTTATGTCTTCCAGTTTCTGTGTCCGCTTTGTGTTTCTCAAAGCTGTTTCTGGGTATCCCTCCCTTTAATAGCCTAGCCTAGGCCAATCCTCAGTCTGTAACCGTGCAGCCAACTTAACAGACATGATCCTTGGGATGTCATAAACAACCTCAAAATTCGAAGTTGTCCTGACAACCTGCGTGCACACAGAGTTTCAGAGCCATCTCAGGCCAGTCTGACTCCTCACCCTTTCCTGGTAGGATAGTTTTCCTTTTTCTCGATTTCTTGTCGGTTTCTGTCTTGCCCCTCGATCTTTGGAAGGCCTGCTACATTCTCTCTAGACACTGGTTTCTGTCCTGTAAGATTATCCTGGGTTCCTCCTCTTACATTTTATGTAGATGGCCAAGTGGGTGGACGTTCCCCAGAGAAAGTCCTGCACTTCCTCCCAGGTTGAACTTGCCCGGGCCATCCTCTGATGCACAATGATCGTGTCATCTCCTAGCACTCTGCCGATTCCACCTTGGCAGGTCCCATGTTTTCCTTCCTTCTTCCTCTGGGGAAGTGTACCAGAGGCGTTCATGGATTGTAAAAGCCTCACGGTTCTTTTTCTGGTGCATATTGATAAGGTGACCTCACCATTGCTACTTAGTTTATGATCCCTGTCCGCACCGTACCATGAAATCTATATTTCCTAACACTGCTAATGTGATCTGCACCCGTGATGTGAAACAGTGAGGCCTGGGCCGGCCAAGCGGAACGTGGGCACTTACCCGCTCCGCCACAGGGCCGGCCCTGAATTGGACTTTTGGACCAACCTTTTGCCTGACCTTGGGAACACGTGGGCCTGTTTGGATTATTCGTGAAGGTGATTAG